>NW_020172677.1:946217-1134347 GCF_003031525.2 Neophocaena asiaeorientalis asiaeorientalis
CGTGGTGCCACCGCGGCTCCCGCTCCCCTCCCCCGACCTCCCTCACCTGCCTGCCCCTTGGGAGGCGCCTCGGCGCGCCCCGCCCGCCCGACTTCGCCGCGGGCCCTGCCCACCAATTCCGCGCGCCCCTCCTTGTCTGCCGAGCCCGACCCGGAGAGGGCTTGCGGAGGCTCGGAGCATCTCCAGCAGGGTGACGCCCAACACCCCCTTTTTGGCACCTGGTATCGGGTTCGAAGGGGGTGCACGTCGCAGAGAAGAACCCAGAAAAGCTGTGACATCACTGAGAGACAAACTGTAGAAAGGGAAAGTTTTTGCCTCGCGGCTGCTCCCTGCCCTCTCGGTTTTAAGTCAACTTACAGCTCCCCACACAATTACCTCGCAGGAGAGAGACGGGGCGGTCCCCCTCCACCCGGACCCCAGCCAAGCGAAAGCTGCACGACTGACACAGCATCTGGGTTCCGGAATCTCAAAGGCTGCGATTCTCCTTGGGGGATTTGCATCCGAAGGGCCTGGCGATGGCAGCGCAGCACCGCAGGGACAGAACGAAGAGGCCAGTTCCCGCGGGCTTGGGAAGCCAGGTTGCTGAGGGCGAGAAAGCCTTTTTCTCCAGCTCTGGCCCACAGACGCCCGGGAATGAGTTACCAGTCACGCTGCTTTGGGGACACCGCACTTGAACTCAGAAAACCAGTTCAAGGCAGCACTCCACTACCTTCTAGCGAAGTGCCTATGTGCCTAAAGTTCTTGACCTCTCTGAACTTCAAGTTTATCCTCGTTAAATGAGGGATAATAATAATAATACCTACGTCAAGGATGGCTAGGAGGATTAGATGAGGAAAACAAAAAAAACAGCTATACCCAGCTGGTTCAAGAGAACTTTCCAAAGGGCAGTCAAATCACGTCCAGCTCTTCCGGTCAATATTTGCTGAATCCTCTTACGTGACAGACAGAAAAAGCATTTGAGGCAGACAGATTTGTTCAAAATAGCTCAAAAACCTGTTCAGCTGAGGACGTGGAATAGGGATCATCCTTCGTCTGGGTCATGGGCCTTGATTCACTACACTTATTACTGTAGTTTCATCTGATGATGCAACTCTACATGTATAATAATTTAGACGCCCTTTATTTCAGAATTGGAGAATATTCTAAGTAGCAGTGTGGATGGAGAACAGCCCGATCGTTACACCCAGTGTTCTACACGGAAGGACTGTGATCCTTGAAAATGGTATCTGAACCTCCACCATCTCATTTGTCTGCCCTCCGAAAAGCACTTTTCTGAGTCCTCAACTTTCATATCTAGGAATGTACAGTGTAAGTCTAGAGAGAGCCTGAAATCAGAGGATTAGTGAAAGCAGTTTGCCTCCTCTATACCCATAAAGAAGTTTTATTCCATACATGTTCATGTCTTTTCAATCTACTTAGATTTGTTAAGTGAAGTTGATAATCTTACGATTCTTTATTTTGTGGGAAGAGCTTATTAATTCATACTTGTATACCTACAGCTGTCTCAGATACGGACTTCAGGAAAGTGATGTTCCAGGATGATTCCTACAGTCTATTATTTCCAAAATTATGAGCCTGAGGACATATACTGTGAGATAGGCTCGAACTGTTAACGTCAAACTGTTAAGGTACTTCTGAGGTCCCTCCTGAGAATTAAATCTGGGGGCCTAACAGCAGAAAACACCCTCCACGAAGGTGTCCAAGTCAGAACCTCAGAGTCATTCTTGACTTCTTCTCCTTCATGTGGCCCCGCATAGCAGAAAGCGTGAATGATCTCCACCCTACCCTAGAAATAGTGTCTTGAATCGGATTACTTCTGGCCTCTGTTTGACTGCATTTTCTTAACTTAGAGCCTAAACCGCAAACATCCTGGATTATTGTAAGAGCGGTCTAACTAAGGTTGTCTTGCTTCCAATCTTGCCTCTTATTCCTGTCTCGCCAGTTTTGCTATTTTTCCACGAGGCCAAATCGAGCCGTGCTTCTTCATTAAAACTCATTAATGATTTCTCGGTTGTCCTCCAAGTAATATTCAAACTCCTTAACGTGGCACAAATGCCTTTCACGATCTGGCTTTGTGTATCTCTCCCATCTCATTTCTTGACACTGCTCTTCTTTGGATCCTCCCTCCCTCACCACCCCTACCCACCCCCAATCCATCGCCCCTGCCACTCCCCCTCCACATACAAATGGATACCCCTTGAACTGTAGCAATTGAAGTTCTCAGGAGGTACCGTGCTCTCTTCGTCCTCTAGATGGTTGCACACTCTGGTCCCTTTGTCTAGAGCGTTTCTTGCACCTCACCCACCCAACCCCCTCAACTCCTAAAGATACATTAAGTTTCACTTTAGAAACAGCTTCTTCCAGGAAACGTCCCCTGATCCCCCAAGAAGATCAGTCCTTACATACTTCCAGGACACCTATATTTAATTCACCCCAGGAGAGCTGTTATGATCTTCTATCAGAATCCCCTGCTTATTTGTCTGTCTTCACCAGGGATGAAGGCAGTGCCTAGTACAGGTCCTGACACAGTAGACACTCAATATATAACAGTCAAATGAATGAATGCATGAATGAGTGAATTTTCTAACCCCCTATGGGGCCCATCAGTACAGGATAAAGAACACAGACACAACTTCTGTTTAGAAAATGACTCAGATAAAGCTGCCTCCAATATTTCTTTGTATTTGATGATGGGGTGTGTGCCTTAAAAAAATCCAACATGTGTTAAGTGAAAGCCTTTACTGCAGAAATGCAGGCAGTGAGAGGCAATGCTGTAGCCCTGTTGTCACCATAGCAACCTGCTGAGGGAAAGGCTGATGATTTAGTGTTCAAACGCCTTTTAGCTCTGTACTTTTGGAACCCAAGTCTGTTTTTTATGCTGTTCTAAAAGGCAAGTTTTACAAATGCTAATATCTATCTTGCCTTTAATTTCATTCAAGTGTTTCTTACGTCATTGTCTTATAACGTTTGCATTATACCATCAAAGAGATATAATCTAATACAGTATATTATAGTCATCTTTTATCTGCTTTAAAATATTCTCTGGTTTTGTAATTTTGTCGTTTTTCCTCTAGAAATGAATGTAATGCTGATTTTTTTAGAAAATAAATAATTCAGAAGGCTGGAACCCTTCAAGATTATAAATAATATCCCTGCCCAGACCTGGGAAGAACAGGGGAGATAGGGTATTGTAGGCTGGGAGAAAAGGGATGTATTTATGTAATTATGGCCCCAAATTTGGGATAAATTATTTGATTCTTTGCCTATGTGAAATTTGTAATTAAGCGATTCGTACCTTTTGTTTGCACACAACTTTATATTTTCAGAGCCCTTTCACATGTATAACCTTATTTGAACCTCACAAAAATCCGGTGAGGCATATGTTGTCAATCTCTGAAACCAGATAAGTCATAAAGGACAGGTTTTTCTTGATAGGAACCCCCCAGACTGCAAACTTCACAGAAAAGACAATACAAAGGCACTGCCGAAGAGAAAAGGTCTGCACCATTTAACCAAGATACCTCCCCATCTCCCGTGTCCACTCCTCCTCTCAGCTCACCTGCGTCTGCTGGGGTCTCTCGCAGACTCAGTCAGGGCTGACAAAGCCCCAGCTCCTAATCCTATCAGCCGTGCGAGCCAGTGCTACCGTCTGTCTCAGTCACCCGATGGTGGGTTATCCTCACGGCAACGAGGAGCAGCTGACGTGCCTTACAACACGTCATGAAGAAAAGAAACTGCATTCTGGGGCATCCTGGGATTTTTTTTTGTGGTGGGGTGGAGACCCGTATTTTTCTTACCAGGGAGAGAGCTGCCCGTTTTCCCCTAAGAGCATGTGTGAGTGATCCACTCTCCTCTCATTGTATGTGTTGTTGTTGTTACTATATGGTTAAGGGATTTTGATGTTGTAAAACTGTAATGGGTAGAATTCTGCAGGATCACTCCCTGAAAAGGGGGTCCAGAGAGTACCTGAGGCAGACAGGAGAGTGGGTAACTGAGGCAAGGCTGTCTCAAACCTTTGTTGGGTTCAGAGTGTGTCAATTATCTCTGCTCTGCCAATGAGCTTTCAGTCAGAGATCTCTCTCAGACGAAGAACAGGAATGAAGGGAGAGTCCAGGTGAGGAGGTAGAGGTTGGGGGTTGGGGTCTCTGAAGGATATAGTCTTCAGCTTGCCTAATGGGGAGCGGACACGAGGTAATCCTCCCCAAAGCCGTCTGCTGTTTGTGGCCTTTTGTCCATTTGTGAGAATAGGGGAAGAGATTAGCCAAGGACACAGGTATGGTGACTGTATTGAGCAAACTGGGGAAACATGGATGGACAAGTCGGTGTTTACTTCTTGGGACAGTAGATTGGAATGATTAAAATCAAGATGCTCTGGAAAGTATGAGTGTAAAGGTTGCCATCCAGATAGGAGAAACCAAGCCTTGACATTTATCTAATGAGATGATTCAAATGATGGGACAAGACAGGGAGATGTGTGGATCTACAGACTTACAGAAAAGGCAAAGGAAGTTAGTTATCTGTAAGGCCAACATCGGAAGGCCTAAATCCAGAGGCTGAATTCTGGACCTGAGAGAAAAGCACCTTCCTTTCCCAGGAGACCAAGGGACCAGACGGTATGAGAAGGACAGGGCCTTTGAAAGCTACCTGAGCCCAGCAGGGTAGCTAGCCTCCTAGAGGGATAAGGAGTGAAGGTTGAGATTCTCCTCAGACTTGGCAAGGGTAGAACAGGTATCTCAGGTTAGAGGCTCTGAGGGATTCATTCAGCATCCCACAGTCTAGGCTCAGAAAAAAATTTATAATCTGGGTTCTCAGGAAGCAGATCTGTGGCTAGATTTGAGTTACATAAGGATAAAAGAATCTGTTCTCCATTATATGATTTATTTCCATGAATTTGCACTTCTTTTCCCCTCAATTTTCTAGTAAAAATGTTTTCAAATTTTTAACAATAATTCTGCCTTTATTTTTGCTAAAAGATTGGGGTGGAAAGGAGGATTTTGAGATTGTCTGCTGGAAGGACAAGAGCAGTATTGCAAAATGGGGCAGAGCGCCCCTAGGGGCCAACTGCTATGATGGCAGCTACAGAAGACCAGGGGAAACCTGGCAGCACCAGACAGCTGCACTGCTGGTGGCGGGTGGAGGTATTACCTCTGCAGTTGTGGAGCTCAGGAGACTTGTTTCTGCTTTATTTACACCTCCTAGGCCATTCCTATGAACCATTTTCCTTTATTACCAGAAATCTTGTGACCTACTGATTAAACTCAGCCCTTGCTATGTAGTTGTAGCTCCTCTCAAATCCACAGCAGAAAAATCTGTAGGAAGATAAATCCAGAATTTGGGAATCTGGCTTATGTTGTTTCATCTGCCCATGTGTCCCTTCTAGTTATTTCTAGAATGCTGTTTCATCAAAGAGAAAAAATGCTTTAAAAAAAGGTAACTTTAATATTTTCTTTTTAGAGGTACTAAAACCACATCGTCAAAATTTTGGCAATTAAAAGAAAAATATGACTCATCATCTCATTGCCCTAACATCAATTATCCATATTCCTTCTGTTAGCATTTTCGTGTACTTACTTTCAGGCTTATCTACTGTGTATCAAAATAGCACTATTAAAATGAGAATACGATTCGAAGTAACATATGGCATTTTAGGCCTTTGATGCCATCTCTTCTGGCTGTTTCTGGATGGCTAGCACACATACCCACTGTTCTCCCAGGAAGTTAGTCACCTTCTGTTTGTCTTCTGATTGCGCACTAATCTGAGATACGAGGCTCTCAGCTCGTTGACCAACAGCTCGGGCTGCTGCTGGAAGGTCAGAGCACAAGGATGGCTTCCCAGGTCTCTGGTGTCAACTGCACTGGCCAAAAGTTTCAGGAAGAGCTGCCGGTGGGAGAGAATTAGCAAATTCCAGACTGGAGAAATGACCTCAATTCAGAAGTTGGTACAAAAACAACTGTGTCCCTTTCTATTCAAAATTCCAGCGTCTGGCTTGCCATAATGTGATGTTAATTCAAGGGAGAGCAGGAAAGTGAGATGAAGTTCCCAAAGTTTGCCAAGAGATCTGTGGTGGAAAAATGTAGTTTAATAAAGGACATGGATTCTCAAGTCCTGAAGGCCCAGATTTGACTCCTTTGCCTCTTTCTGACTGCGTGACCTTAGAAAAGTTGTTTAGCCCCTCTAGGACTCAGCAGGTGATAAGTATACGTTAGTTAAAAAAAGAAGGAAGGAGGGAAGGAAAGAAGAAAGGTCAGGTCTCACCAGTTAATGTCTCTGGGCAAATGAACTTCTCTGATCCTCATTTTCTCACATATAAAATGGGCCTAATAACAGTGATCAGTTCATACTACTGTTGTTAAGATCAGACAAGAATACATGCAAAGTCTATCATTTATGTCTGGCACATGGTTGGAGCTTAACAGATATCCTCTCTCCCTCAGGACCAAACCATTCCAACCACTACTGTTGCTACCTGCTTGCTTGTTTTCCATTCTCCTCATCCTAAAGATTTTTATTTTAACGGTCATTAAAGGGAAACAATAAATTTTCCCCAGATGACTTATGATATAATGTGAGAAATGATTTCTCATTAGAAAAGAAGTTGACAGAACTTTTCTTCCCAAAGGTAGATGGAAAAGGTTACAGTAGATGGCATGAAAAATGGCCAGATACCTATCATTCATTCATTCATACATTCGTTCATCCATCGATATTGTTTTGTTCCTATTCTGAGTCAGACACTGGCTTAGACACTGGTTCGAGAGCCTTCAAAGATGAACAGTGTTTCCTGTCCTCAAGTATCTCACAGTCTAATTAATAGAGATATGGGTATGGCCATCAAATGTTACACTATTCATTGTGTTAACGTCATGACTTGCCAGCATCCGAATTAGACTGGAGTTTGAGATTTCCAGGGGTGAGTTTTGAGATAAATTTTGAGGGATGAAAAGATACTATTATAATTTTGGCTCCTTCAGAATCCCTTTCTCTTGATCTCTCCTCTCTTCTTCTTTCCGCTCCCTTCCCCTCCCTCACCTTGTCCTCCTTCCCCCTCCACCTTATTTCCACTTTGAGAGACCTCTGCTGCCCTAATTGTTAATTAGCTCTATTATTAAAAAATTCAAGAACACCATGTTATACTGCCACCTGTTGGCTCATTAGTAAATTTCTCTTCTGACAGGTAGTTTCTTTGGTTTGCAACAAAGTTTTCAGAACAGACCTTAGTAGTGCCTTTATTGAAACTTTCAGCACTTTCAGAAAACTTTCATAGTTTAGGTTACACAGAACTGAACACCAATGAATAGCATCAATATTCAGTGGGTATAGGATAATGCGCATGTGCTTTGTGGTCTGAAAAGACAATAGTCCAAAGCTCCTTTCTTCTTTTGACCTGCCAAGCCACTGTAGACAAGCAAGATAAGTCATATGCAGTCATATGGTAAAGTCATATTCAGATAGTCCCTACCTTATATATTCCAAGGTGTATTTTTGAAATTAATAGACTTTATTATTATTATTTTTTTTTGGTTTAGGTTTTAGGTTTACAGAACCTAAACCTACAGTTTTAGGTTTACAGAACCTAAACCTACAGTTTTAGGTTTACAGAAAAACTAAGCAGAAGGTACAGAGTTCCCATATACCCCTTCACTAAGGTCTACTTTTTTTACTTTTTATCTTTGGGCACCATCCATTCCCTGTCTACCTGATTAATTAAGTATGATTATATATGATTATACTCTACTTCTAAAGAAGGTTCGAGTAAGTGCCTGTCAAACGGATGTATACGCCTTAGTCTTCCCCTGCCCTACCCATACCCCTGACCCATCTCATCTGGTTTACCTCCAAGGTCTTCTAGATCTCCATGGTTGACTAAACACCAAGACTTATGGATCCTTCTTGGATAGCCTTAAAAGCACGACCTCTCCTCTGGCCTGAAACTGAGCATGGGGAAACCACACAACCCTGAAAATGAATGACATGGCTAGCACTGGCCTTCTCACTGCAGTGGGGTCCCAGGGCTGCCTGCAATCATTTTATGATCCCTAGTTAACATAAATTCTCTCCTATTCTTTATAGGGTCTATTTGACACCTTCTTTATATTTCAAACCTACCAGCCTACCACCTCATCTCAGGCTGTGCAGATGCCCTTCTCTCCTGACTGACTGACAAAATAGAAGCTATTAAGAGAATTCTCTCAGTCTCCTGCCTCCAAACCTATAAATTCACCTACCTCCATCCCATCCTTTCCATGGCCGGTCCTGTAGAATGGAAGTTGTCTCTCTTCTGTACAAGGGTAGTTCCTTTATCTGGGCTTTGGATCCCACTCTTTTCCACCTCTTAAGCAAAGTTATCCCATCAGTTAGTCCTTCCAACTCCCCAGATTTCTATTTCCTTATCTGAAAAATGGAATAATCACAGTACCTACTTGTGAGCATCAAAGGAGTTACTAAGCATGAAGAACTTGGAAGAGTGCCTAGTATATACTGAGCATTCAGTGAGTGTTAGCTGTTATTATTAGCTATTATACTTTTTTCAGATAACTTTAACCTACTTTTCTATCAGACACTTCACATCAGCATTTAAACATGCTGAAACCTTTCCCAAGGAAATAAGTTACTCTCTGAACTCTTGTACCTTTCTGGTACTACCCAGTTGCTTCTCCCCATTCCTCATAGAACTTCTAAAAAGGAGTCTGTATTCCTGGGTCTCACATTCCCTGCCCCTTCACCCAACCCACTCCACTCATGCACCTGTACCCACCATTCTACCAAACAGCTCTTGCCCAAAGTAAAAATTACTTCCATGTGGTTAAATCTAATGGCTAGTTTTTATCTTAACCTTGATCTCTCATCAGTCTTTGGCATAGATAAACACTCCCACATTTTTGAAACCAAATTTCCTTCTGTAACACAGCCCTCCTGTGTTTTCCCACTGACCCAGTATCCTTTTAGGCCATTTCTTAAATGTTGGTGTTCCTCAGCCTAGCCCTGACCTTCTTATGTTTTCATCCTACCTTCCCTCCCTGGGTAATATCTTTCTTTTCAATTGTTTCAATTACTGTTTATATGCAGATCTTCCATAAATTCTATAAATCTTTATTCCATAACTATCCCGTAATCCAACTGGATATCTCAGGGTCCAAAACTCACTATATTCCAATTGAATTCATCATACTTCCTCTAAAAGCTGATCTTTTTTCCTGTGTTCCTTAAGTTAATAAATGCCATCCTTGTGCGGACTCAGGAAGCTGGGTGACACTGTCAACTCTTCTCTCTCTGTCACCTTTACAGCAAATTGGAACCTAACTCATACCTGTTCTACCTCTTAATTATCTTTAAAATGTGTTCATTTTTCTACCATTTCTTGCTGCCTGGATTTCTAACCCTGCACACAGACTTGTCCCTTTGGTACATTTTTAAACCATAGCCAGAATGATGTCTTTAAAGTGCAAATCTGATCATCCCCTACCCTGGCCCCAGCTGAAACCCTTCTATGCTCACTATCGCCCTCAAGATAAAGTTCATACGCTAACTTATGGCTTACAAGCTCTCGCATGATCTAATCGTTGCATTCTAACTTTGACTTTCACCAATGGTTTTCCTTCTGTTTACAACACTTCCCAATCTCAAACCTCTACCTCCCACCACCACCATCCTGTTCCTATTGCCCTCCAGATGTATTCACTGGAAAATCTGATTTGTTAGAGGCATGCAGTTTACTCCAGCCTTGAGTGTGAAATAGAAGAGAATGATTTCTGGTCTTGAAATGCTTTCTGCTGGAACTATATGGGTGTATAGTATTATGGCAAGATAAAGCCATATTAAAGATATGGTAAACATAGAAGCTGTGTTAGCTTTTGGGTTTGTTATATGAATTGAAGAGCAATTCAAAAGAATTTTTTAGTGATCAAGTGAAATAATGAGTTCCAAACTGGTATAATTTGAAAAGCTTCTGCCATAGAAAATACATTTCATCTTATTTATTATAAAATATTAGGCTTAGCTTCATTATTTTAATGAACTCACTTCTCTTATGTGAGAATTCAAAGAATTCTCTTTGCAAATGTACTCCCATGATTCTTTCTTATAGTTTTTCCTCTTGTTTTCCCCTACCACTTATTTGACTTTTATTATTAAAACAGAAAACAATTCTAGATTAGGATCTATTTTTTTTAAAAGACAGTGGTGTTTGTATTTTTAAATATTCATATGGTTGCACTGCTATATTTTTATTGTTATAATAAACTCAGTAAAATGCAACCTTTTCAAATAAATACAAGATTTTAGCAGATCTATTTTGAAACTCGGCAAGATTTTTAATATAATCGTTACTTGGGAAGAGAATATTAGAAAACTCCACATTACAAACGCTTTTAAAATACACTTGAGAGCTGCCGATTTCCTAATGCTTCAGTTACTAAATATAGAAGTGTGAATTTGTTAAGACCAGTGTGCTTACCTCTCCCGTGGTAAACAACTGGGGGTTTTTTTTTGTATATAAATTACTATTTTTTTCCTGCCTGTGCTGATGTCAGTATTTTTCTCCACAGAGTTCTAAATTCAGAAGTATTTCCATAGAAAAGGACTATATTGAAATATTGCAAATGGAGAATAAACATAGACCTAAGAACCTTCTAGCTTTCATTTTTGGCCGTTAATTATGCAATAATGGATATCTGAAAAATATTGTTTTAAAATAAGAAAATTATTCATCACTAGATACAATGGAACCAAAGCAAATAATAATTAGGCAGTTTCTGTAATTTCACCTAAGAATTGCCTTACAGAGTTATACTTTTACGGCTGTAAATCCTATCCTGTGAATTCCACACGTTTTATAAATAAGTGATTTTATTTATTCAACAAATATTCACTGAGCCTTTCTTGGCTATGTACCAAGAACTCCAGTAAATATTAGGAGAAATTTAAATAGTTTGCCTTGGTAGCAGTAATAGGTATGATTTTTAATTTCATTTTGTGCCCTTGCACGGGGTCCTAAGTAGGGTTTAGACTGTTCTATGGCCATGGAGAATAAAGGTAGAACGAAGAACTCCACCCAAATATTTAAGCCATGCTGCATCCTTTTGGGCAACCTTTAAATAACAAAATAAAATATGATCATTTTAACACTTACAGGATAATGACATGATCTGTTTAATATTAATACTTCAATTTCTAACCCATATTTTAAGAAAGCAAGAATGAAAATACAGAAAAATAACCATGACAAAAGAATGCTACTTATTAATATATGACATATGCTGTATTTTTTTCTTTATAATTAAGAAATACGGTCAAGTGAAAATCAAGCAAGTCTTTTTTTCCCCCTTGGTTGAATCCCTTGAATTCCTTTTCTACAGAGTGCTGCTATTTCTATAAACATTACAAACTAAATGGACACACAACAACGCTTAATGGTAGGAAATGTACTCACTTCATTTTATTTTGCTCTATTATTACACTTTACTGCAGACTAGTCACTTGTCCATACTTTACAAACATAGGCAGAGATAATGGTGATTTACAGAGGGGGTCTGAGCACAAAATGCTGTTTCTTTTTTATCAGAAGGAAGACGGTTCGCCTTCAAAACTGAGGTTTTCTGATGGTCTTTTGCCAAAGGCTAATTTGTTTGTTCTGGTGAGTTTTAATAAGAAAAGTTTGACAGCACGTCTGCAGTTATATACTCCTGGCATTGGGCCTTCCATAGAAATGTGCATTAGATACTCAAGCCCTGTCTCAAGCATTCTATTCCTGTAACCTTACTTCATCCGTTCCTTTCCACTGTAGCCACTGAAACTGGAAATGACTGCAGAATACAAATCATATGATAAATATTGGGGAATATGTCTTTGTAGTTTTTCAGCACCACTGCCAAACTTCTTGCCTAGGGAGCTGTGGGAGGCTTTTCAACCTGAAACCTGTGAGCAGTCCCATTCTCTGGCCAACTGGGAAGCAGCCACATGATTTTATGGCAGCAGCCCTTCGAAAGGATTAATAAACGTTTCAAGTTCTTTGACTGCATATGCTTTTAAGGCATGCTCATGGCTGGGCCTATACTTATATCCAATCATTTTAAACACTGGGATGCATCTTCTTTATGAATATCCCCAAAATGTGACACACACAGTTTTAAATAACATTGTTATAAATGAGGACTCTTTCCCTGAAATTTTTCATCACAACACTATCCCCCATTTTGTCTGATCCTACTGAAGGATACATCTTGGGGTTTCTTTCTGCATTCACCAGTAAGTCGCTGAGTGGAAGGCAATGCCGTTTGGAGAGTGGGTCTAACATCTCAATGATGAGTGGAGGTATAGGACAAGTTTTGCTAGTTAACATCTTCAGGTAGCACTGGATTCTCACTTGTAGGCCTGAACTTACGATTTTCTCAGTGACTATGCTTTTAAACAGAGGCTCTCACACAGGGAATCTATGAAGGAGGGCTGTGTCTGCCCTGTTTTTATGCTCTAACCAGTGCATTCCATCTGCTTTCTTCAGTGATGTTAAGCAGTCTTTCAGAAAATCTGCTAAAGTTTATTTTTTTTTTAACATCTTTATTGGGGTATAATTGCTTTACAATGGTATATTAGTTTCTGCTTTATAACAAAGTGAGTCAGCTGTACATATGCATATATCCCCATACCGCCTCAAAAATATGGAACGCTTCATGAATTTGCGTGTCATCCTTGCGCACAGGCCACGCTAATCTTCTCTGTATCGTTCCAATTTTAGTATATGTGCTGCCGAAGCGAGCACTCTGCTAAAGTTTTTAACTCACGAAGACAAATGGGAGCTGTTTGATATGTTATAAAGAGAGGCAAGCGGGACTTCCCTGGTGGCCCAGTGGTTAAGAATCCACCTGCCAATGCAGGGGACACGAGTTCGAGCCCCGGTCTGGGAAGATCCCACATGCCACGGAGCAGCTAAGCCCGTGTGCCACGACTGCTGAGCCTGCACTCTAGAGCCCACGAACCACAACTACTGAAGCTTGCACACCTAGAACCTGTGCTCTGCAACAAGAGAAGCCACCGCATTGAGAAGCCCGCACACCACCACGAAGAGTAGCTCTGGCTCGCAGCAACTGGAGAAAGCCCGCATGCAGCAATGAAGACCCAACACAGCCAAAAATAAATAAATAAATAAATTTTTTTAGAAAAAGAGAGAGGTAAGTGTGGCAAAAAAGGCAACAAAGCCAGTGTTTTACAGGCATTAGAAGCTCCTAGCTCTCTAAATGGTGACTAAGATGAAGGTATTGAAACTCAGAAGGGCATTTTCTGCTTCAGCAGGTCAGGGACTTCTCCATTTGGAGAGTAGAGTTAATACCCATTAAACCATTATGCTTGTTATTTACATCTCCACTCCAAGCTCTGAGACTGTGTCAAGAATTATATTTTCTTCAAACCTTGTATTCACCTGCTTGGTCTCTTTTAAACTCAATAACTTAACATTTGGCAAAGGAGTCTTACCCACATAGAATGTATACATCATTTCATGCACTTGTGTTTTCAGACCTGTCAATAAGGATGGAAAAGTACTGGGTTTACCAAACAGTGAACATTAGATCATGCTTGACAACTTTCTCAATGATGTGGGTGAGCCTTATGTGTACTTTCAGCAAAGTAGTCTTGCCCAAGTCTACTCCATGATGGACTTCCGTTTGGACAATGAGAGGAAATCAGCCAAGGGAATTTCCAGTTTGGCCGTTGTGTAGGCAATAACAAACAACTTGACAGTCTGCTGCCTTTTGTTTGTCCCGACACCGATACGACTTCTAGTCATGATTGCCAGTTTGAGATTCTCCAGTGTAACGGGGTAGAGACTTTAAAAACTGATAGCTCTTTGATGCAGTTCATTGCCTATGTGTTTATTTACATTGTCCTTTTTCAGTGAGAAGCCCACGATGTCAACAAAGGCAGCACTGTGTTTCACAGTGGCCCATTTTGAATTTGTTCCTTTGTACACAGAGAACAATAAGTTTTACCAACCACAACCCCATCGCCAGATGCATAAGAGCTCTTCACCTCTACCTGCCATTTCTTAACCTCCCCACACGAAGAACCATTCTGCTCTTCCCTTCTACTCCTGTTTTTCACTTAGTAATTATCCTCTCTTCTAAATCTTATAGATCTTCTGTGCATGAGAAAGGGAACATATATATTTACTATTAATTCGCTTTAGAAACAGAGGTGGGTGTTTTAGTAAAGCTGTTTCTCAAAGTCAGTTTTTTAAAAATTATATTGATAAGAACTAAGTACATTTTTCATGTGAAAATATAAGTGCTACATGGAAAAGGACAAAAAAATAGTTCTGCTTCTATATCAGCCTGAATGTTTATGAATCAAGCAGCCAATTAGTTAATTAGCCAAATCGTCCTCATGAAATGACTCTAAAATATACTGAATTCTGAACCGTCTTCTGGCAGTATCCATTTGGCTTCATTTATTTAATAAGAAATATAGAGAAAGACATTTTTCCACATTGATTTGAAATTTAAAATAAAACCAGAACCATATTTTTGGTTTCCAGATCCAAACGTAAAAGCCCTTTTTCTTGTTAGGCTAGGAAGGAAGTTGGTCCACAGTTATCTGTAAATTCTTTCATATTTTTCCCCCATTTACAGTTATAATGAATGGGTTCCATCAGCATGATAGTGAGAAGTTACAAGTTATTTTAACAGCTACCTCATTATTTATATCTGTTGGAAAGATGAGTGTAGCACCAACTTTCTGGACTGTGTACTTGGCTCTGTTAGTATCATGTCTTTTCTCAAAAAAGCTAATTGGGGTTCCCAGCTGTTGTCTGATATTTTAATATTCACACTCACCATTTTTCAGTATTAAGGTTTATTTTCTATGGCTCAAATGAGAATATATTTCCAAGTCTAGAGTGGCCAGTTTGTTTGTAAGAGTATTATCTGTTCAAACAGAAGAAAACCTTTAATTCAAGGTTAAAGAAAGCAATAAAGTGATTTAACATGAAAATATAGGAATCAATAACAGGAAAATATAGGAATTAATATAGGTTATTAATTAATAACCTAAATAAATATCAATAAGACACATTAATTACCACTATTTTCTACTCACTTGACAAGGATTCATAAATATTTTTGACATTACTATTTGACTCTAATCTCCAAATTATTTCTCACTAAGCAAATGTTTATTGGGTATATATTCTGACTCAGATACTACTTTTACTTTTGACATATAAAAGGGAGGTCCTCATTCCATAGTGGGTGGAGGTTGGAAAGATATGAACTCCTTTGTTAAGAAATATACAGAAAGGAAATTCTGGAAACGTACAGAGAACATAGACCTGTCCACATACAAATCGAAAGTAGTTGACTCTGTAAATGCTATGAAATTCTCCATATCATATCCCAAGAACCATAAGAAAAACAGGAGAAAGTTGATGCTAAAGTAAAAAAAAAAAAAAAAAAAAGGAAACCTAAAATGGTAAAACAGGGGTGAGGATGAGGACATTGCATGAGGAAACTAAATCTACAAGGGTTCAAATCCAGAAAGGGAACAGCTGAGTGGGTTTTGGACAGAAGTGTGTACACCATCAAGTGTACAGACACAGTGATCTCAGACTTGTCCACTCAGCACACACTGGAATATGAGTATTGAGGTAGCACCTCCTGACTCCTGAGAAAGTCACGACAAAGTCGGGTGTCTTTGAAGGGCAGAGAAGTTCCCTGGTTGGGGTAGAGAACAGTTAAACTGAGTGTGGAAAGGAAATGCTTAAGTGACAATCTGTACATTAAAAAATATTTACAAATATTTATTTGTAAATAAAAATTATTTACAAATATTTATTATTTGCAAATAAAAATATATTTAATATATGGAATGAAACCAGCGCCATAATTTAGCTTCTAAATCAGATGTCTGGTACCACCGATGTAAATGCAGTGAGAATGAGAGATCCATAATGCGGGTTTAGACCGTGGTGCCCTTCTTTCATGCCCAGTGCATTGTAACAGAGTGTGTTTTACATGAGCCTGGATAATATAGAATAGTTTTAACTCACCAGAATGGAGAAATGGCTTTTAAAAGTCCTCTGCCGAAGTTCATGCTGGTAGTTCAAGGAGAAGCAACCAGAAAATCATACAGTTGCCTCTTCCTCCAGTATGAACTCTTCATCAGCTACCTTACTAAGTGAAAACAATGGAGAGTAAGTTACACATACCAAGGGTATATGCTCAGAAGTTTTGTTATAATAGAGGTGTGTGACAGACCACTGGTCTAGGGTCATATAACATGAAATACCAATATGCCTGCTTAAAAAGGCATTACCTCCAAGAAGTAATACCTATGGAATAATTGCAATCTTTGGTACCTCGGCTGTATGCTCTTCTCCTGAGAACTTTTGATTTCACTGTAATCCTTACTGTAAAATTTAGATCTCCAGTTTGTCCAAGCTGAGGTCTTTCATCTCCAAATCTCACCTGGAGATGTCTACTTGGAAATACTGTTGTCCCAAACCCAAATTAGCTTCTCATCCCAAGTTTACCATTGTCACCCTCATTTCTTTAGGGTGTGAGACAGAAAAAAGCATAGAAGTTAAGAGTATGGTATTTGGATCTAGGCTGCCTAGATTAAAATTTCCGCTCAGCTGTGACTTTCGACAAATTACATTCTTTCAATGAATTTTTGTTTCCTCATTTATAAAATGGGAGAAGCATTAGTACTTACATCAATAACCACATCATGAAACTCTGGAAAATCCACACAAAACACTGTCTGGCACAGAGCAAATGTTCAAAAACATTAGCTATTATTATTTTTTAATCTGTGCTCAAAACCCTGGGGTCATTTTGGACCATCCCACCCACATTTTTAATCTCCTGTTTCCCATCAGTCACCAAGTCCTGTCTGTCCTCCTCTTAAAAGCTGTTCCTGGTCTAATCCCATGGCCATTGCCCTAGAGAGACACTCATCCTTCCAATTTAGGTTAAAGCCAACAGTCTCTGGTGTAGTATTCCTTAGGCAGCCTCTCCCCAACTCTATCTATATATGAATCTAATCTAGATACGACTCTAGAACAGGATTCATTAGCACATTAGCATAGGATTCATCTTGTAGATCCTCTCCTCAAAAGTCTTCTAGGGCCCTCTGGTCTCTATCAGACATTGTGTAAACCATGCCCTTGGCTTTAATAGTCTTCAAAGTTGGCTTTACTTTGCAAACTTCCTTTGTATCCCAGCCTGCTTTCATTTCCCATTTTCTGAAGTATGTGTTTCACAGAATTTAGCACCAATTCTCCATTTGTTGTCTAATTATCTGTTTGTCTTTCCTTCTCAATCCTGAAGGCAAAAGAAGTATGTATTTTACTTTCTTTTTACCCTCCCAAAGTACCTGGCCCCGAACATAGTAAACAGGTTGTAAATACACACTTATTGATCAGTTGATTAAAACACATGCAATATCGGGACTTCCATGGTGGCGGCAGTGGTTAAGATTCCGCCTGCCAATGCAGGGGACACGGGTTTGAGCCCTGGTCCG
This sequence comes from Neophocaena asiaeorientalis asiaeorientalis, assembly GCF_003031525.2. Lineage (NCBI taxonomy): Eukaryota > Metazoa > Chordata > Mammalia > Artiodactyla > Phocoenidae > Neophocaena > Neophocaena asiaeorientalis. The sequence goes on from NW_020172677.1 coordinate 963,727, forward strand.
GGAAGACCCCACATGCCACGGAGCAACTTAAGCCCACGAGCCACAACTACTGAAGCCTGCGCGCCTAGAGCCCGTGCTCCAACAAGAGAAGCCACCGCAATGAGAAGCCCGCGCACTGCGACAAAGAGTAGCCCCCGCTCGCTGCAAATAAAGAAAGCCCACGCGCAGCAACGCAGCCAAAAATAAATAAATAAATTACAAAAACAACATATACAATATGCAAAAGTCATGGATGAGATTTATCATGGGTTATTAATGAAAACTTGGATACTGAGATACACTCTTGATTTTTTAGGTGGAAATCAAGAAAACAGCTACTCTCTTCTTCAATATGATATTTAACACCACTGTCTGGGAGTCCACAAATATAAATGAATTATGCCAGGCACTAGAAATACAAACAGGCAGAAAACAGAGTCTTTTCTCAGTCTCCTTCATTCATAGTCTATCTGGGGGTGGGAAGGTCAAGTTCATAAATATATATGAATAAAACAAGGACATAAAGGGCAGAGATAGGGACAATAAAAGATAGAATGGGATAGAATAGTCTCTGGATCACACCTAACATGACATTTCTTAGGTATCCTGTTTAACCCTTATGACTGGCTTAAATATTCTAATTTTGATTAGTCAATGCATGTGTGTATAATAGTAACGAATCAATTAGGTTTTCGAATTTGGCCACTGAGTGCATATTTTTGAAAAAAAAATGAGTTGTCATTAACACATGGCAAACTGGTGTCTGATGGAGGTGCTTTTTACATCACAATTAAAATGTTTCTGGTGGTACTTTATCATTCATCTTTGGCTTTCCTTCTCCCTAGTTCATTTTTTACTTAAAGTTCTCTTTTTTACTCTCATTTTCTAATCTTCGATTTGACTCCCAGCTCATACTCTCCTGAGATTTTACCCCTTTTGACCTCAAAGAAATATCAGAGGTATTTATTGGCTTTGTTTAGTGTTGCCGATACTTTTCCACACTCAGCAGGTTAGAATGTCCTGCACTTCTACCACTAATTAGAGTTTAAATTTGAAAGTATTGTGCAAGTACTGTGCCAAGTAAGAACCATAGGTTTAGTGCACTGGAATGTCCAATTAGTATCGCTCTTAGCATCAACAGGACTAATTAATACAAATGAGGTATGATCACTTGATATATTAAACTAAATCAACAGGTAATTTTACAAAGCACTAACTAAGATTATTTCTGGCTTCGATGAATCACATACAGTATATGTTAGGAAACAACAACTAAATTTTGAAAATTTAAGTAAAGGCATATGATGTATATAATGGCTAGAATCAAGAGGGAAAAAAAGCCCCAATAGAATATGTGCTGATTAGTGTTATATGCATTATTTTTCAAAGTGTGTTACTCAGTAACTCAGTCCTATAAAATGCTTGGTGAAAAAAATATATACTCCATTGTCAAAAAGGACTGGGAAATGCTATCTACCAAGTGGCTCTTTAAAAATTCCCAATACAGATTAAGCTATTAAGGGCCCTGAGAAGTCCTACAATAAACAGACCAATTTGACTCCCTTTAAGTCAGTATTTCCCTAATTCATTTAACCATGGAACTTTTTTTCTTAGAAAACGTAACTCTGGCAGTCCCAGTGTCGAAGAAGCACACTTCGAGAAAGGCCGGTACAGATTAAGTGCTAAAGAGTTCAGAAGTGAAAGAGGCCACTTGCAGTTGGGGAGAACCACTATGAAGAAGGAGCATAGTCTCCGGACTCACAGGCTCAGCGGCTATGGCTCACGGGCCCAGCCGCTCCGCGGCATGTGGGATCTTCCCGGACCCGGGCACGAACCTGTGTCCCCTGCATCGGCAGGCGGACTCTCAACCACTGTGTCACCAGGGAAGCCCAAGAAGGAATGTTTCTGAGTTAGATCTTGAAGACTGGTGAAGATGAGGCAGGGGAGGTATCTCAGACAAAGAGAACATTGTGAGCAGAAAGATATACAGGAAAGAGCCCTGTAGGAAAGGCGTAGGAAGGAAGGTTTGGAAGAACCTGTCTGCGGGAAGCAGAAGGTTCCTATAGGGAAGAAATGGGCGCTAACACTAGGAAAATGATACTACATAGTAGAATGGTTAGCAAACTATGTATTCTTATGCATTTTCCCCTCATATTTTCATAATTTCTTACATGCTCATTTGATCATGAAAGTGATTACTTAATTAAAACTTGAATGGTCTAGGCCAGCACTAGACCATGTAATAAAAATGATCAGCTACAAATGTACTTTTAAACCTTCTAGCAGCAACATTTAAAAAATAAAAAGAAACAAATTAACTTAATTTTAAAATATATTTTATTCAACTCAACATATCCAAAATGTTATCATATCAACATGTCGGAATTCCCTGGCAGCCCAGTGGTTAAGACTCTGTGCTTTCACTGCAGAGGGGGCCTGGGTTCAACCCCTGGTGGGGGAACCAAGATCCAGCAAGCCATGTGGCCCAGCCAAAAAAACCCAAAAAACATGTCATCAATATAAAAATTGTTAATGGAATTTTTCTCTTTTGGCCAAGTCTTCAAAATCCAGCTTGTATTTTACAATTATAACAGATTTCAATTCAGCCTAGCGACATTTCAAGGGCTCCATCATAACCACATGGCTAGTTCTACCATATTGGACAGGACAGGTTTATACACTAGCATAAATTAGCTGGATAAAGCAGTCAATTTGGATATCTTTTCAGTAACTTTAATTATGATTGAAAGTTTTAAATTCTTGAAGATTAAATCGGTAAGACATATTTGCTTTACCAGTTTTTGAAATTTATGTTTTATTTTTTGGCTGGATTTGAAATAGGCAAATTAGGTGCAAGTATAGATTAAAAATGAAAATTTCCATTTTCCCTCCAAATCAGCTTATTAATGGAAATAAATTACCTTCTAGCTCTCTTATGGCTCTCTTTCAGCTACTCCTAAGTTAAGAGAAGTCAGTAGATTTGTGAAAGTTAAACACGAAGGCTCTGCTACATATGCCAGTTGATTTGTAGCCACATACATGCTCTGTGAAACTATTTTTCAGAGTTTTAAAAATTTTAAATGATTCCTCCTGCTGGTGCAGTTTCTTTACACTTCATCACATTTCTAAATAAGTGATCGTGTAACTGAAGATTTCATGTCCCGAAGGCATTATACCAATACTTCCAAATGTTCCTACTTAAAACACAAAGCAGTTTTTATTCACACTTCCCATTTTTGATTGCACTAAAGCCATTTGGGGCGGGGGGAAGGAAAAGCTTGACACCTGCTCTCCTGTTTTTGTTTTCTACAAATTGTCTTTACTGAGAGGTTGTAAGTTTCTAAAGCACATTTAATACCCATCAGAAACTGACTGAATATGGCACATTCTTTAAATGGAAGCCCTGGAAAATCTGCTGTTTTAAAAAGGGAAGATGAACGCCAAGGCAACTGCTGTGCTTCTTAGTAGAGAGCTCTTCTCTAAACCACCAATGTGGACTAGGAATAGAAATAGGAAAATATCCAAGGACACAACATAGTCTTTGAAAGTTCACGGCTTTATTCCAGGGTTTCTGAGCAGCAGTGCTATTAACATACTTGGCCTGATAATTCTCTTTTGTCGGGGTGGTGGGGTGGGGAGTGATGTTCTTTAACTGTGTGACGTTGAGAAGCATCTCCAGCCTCTATTCACTAGATTCCAGTAGCATCACCCACCCAACCAGACATTGCCAAATGTCCCCTGGGGCACACAATTGTCCCTGATTGAGAACTACTACTCTATTCAAAGTCTGAAAATTATATATTTACAAGTATTAGTGTGAGCTCTAGTTTCAGAGTACAAATCCATTAATATTATTATCTATATCTGCTTTTCCTAAGAGCATGTAACCTTTGGAAAATAGATTAGATTTACATAATAATCTCTCGTGTCCCACCTCTTCAATCTCAATGATCTTGTTTTAGCTTGCTCTCTAATTTAAAGTTAAATATCCCACATCATTTTTACCGGGAACTGATATACCATAATGATAATGTAGACTTTCATACACAACCATTATATGAAATAGAGAGTGAAAAGATGTAGCAGCTTGAAACCCCTTAGATATATTTCAGGGTATTTATTGAAATTGTTTTTGTAATGACCTGCATTCCCTAAATAAACAAGAAAGGGACTAAAACTTCACTACCATCAACTTGGTAACTTTTGGTAGTACCACAAAGAAGATGCAGTAATTCATGTTTTAAATAGAACCTGAAACATTTTCAACCACATAAAACACTGTGTATGAATAAAATGCTTCAAAGCAAGATTTACATTTCTTTTTCTTCTTTAAGACAGTTCAGTAATAAAGCATTTTATAGTTAGTAGAGCCTATTCCCTGCCATATGTAAAATCTGGATATTTAAGAATAGTGAAAGCTTATTCCATGTTTTTAAGCTTATCCGTTTATTCTGAAATGACAGAACAGGTAGACAGATGTATTATGAGGACAAGAACATGGTAATGTCACAGAGGCAGCACCTGGAACAATGTATACAAACTATTTGTTCTCTACTACCCTCTGGTGGCTTGTTTTAAAAAAAAAGTAACAGTTTAAAAAAGAAAAAAAGCCTTAAAGAACCATTGCTCTTATCACTGGTAATATCAACAGCTAATATCTGTTGGTAAACACTATAGTACACTTAATGAAAATTCTCTCATTTAACCCTACAGTTGCTTGAGGTGGGTATTATAACTCATACCTGAAAATTAAGAAAACTGAAGCTCAAAGTGTTGACGTATTTTGACATAAATCACAGCAAGATCTTTTTTGATACACCTCCTAGAGTAATGGAAATAGAAACAAAAATAAACAAATGGGACTTAATGAAACTTCAAAGCTTTTGCACAGCAAAAGAAACCATAAACAACACGAAAAGACAACCCTCAGAATGGGAGAAAATATTTGCAAACGAATCAACGGCCAAAGGATTAATCTCCAAAATATATAAACAGCTCATGCAGCTCAAAATTAAAAAAACACACAACCCAATCCAAAAATGGGCAGAAGACCTAAATAGACATTTCTCCAAAGAAGACATACAGATGGCCAAGAAGCACATGCAAAGCTGCTCAACGTCACTAATTATTAGAGAAATGAAAATCTAAACTACAATGAGGTATCACCTCACACCAGTTAGAATGGGCATCATCAGAAAATCTACAAACAACAAATGCTGGAGAGGGTGTGGAGAAAAGGGAACCCTTTTGCACTGTTGGTGGGAATGCAAATTGATACAGCCACTATGGAGAACAGTATGGAGGTTCCTTTAAAAACTAAAAGTAGAATTACTATATGATCCCGCAATCTCACTACTGGGCATATGCCCAGAGAAAACCATAATTCAAAAAGACACATGCACCCCAATGTTCATTGCAGCACTATTTACAATAGCCAGGTCATGGAAGCAACCTAAAAGCCCATCGATAGATGGATGGATAAAGAAGATGTGGTACATATATACAATGGAATATTACTCAGCCATAAAAAGAAATGAAACTGGGCCATTTGTTGAGACGTGGATGGATCTAGAGACTGTCATACAGAGTGAAGTAAGCCAGAAAGAGGAAAACAAATATTGTATATTAACGCATATATGTGGAACCTAGAAAAATGGTACAGATGAACCGGTTTGCAGGGCAGAAATTGAGACACAGATGTAGAGAACAAACGTATGGATACCAAGGGGGGAAACCGCAGAGGGGTGGGGATGGTGGTGTGATGAATTGGGAGATTGGGATTGACATGTATACACTGATGTGTATAAAATTCATGACTAATAAGGACCTGCTGTACAAAAAAATAAATAAAATTAAATTTAAAAATTAAAAAAAAAAAAGAGAGCTCGCCTGACACCAGGAGCCCTGTTATTTAAGGAGGCTAATGGACATTTTGGCAAAACTCTGAAGTCTTTTCATATTCTCATTAAAATCAATCAAAGTCAACTATTCAATCTGAGAGAGAGAAAGAGAGAGAGAGAGATTTTTAATAGGGTAGGCATTTTCCAGCTTAGGCCTGGGAGTTAAAGCAAAATGGGAGATGTGAATTTGCTATTTCTTTAGTTCTCACATCTCACTGAATCATGTGTGTTTCTAGTATATAAAGACACAAATATTTTTATACAATGGTTCTAATTATAAACCAAGAAGTCCATCTGTTATTTAACAAAAAATGTCCTGTTATGATGTTAGAAGGAAACTGGCTAAATGGTGAACTTACGGCCATTTTATAGAATTTTCCAAGATAATTTGAACTTTATTATTACTGTTGTTATTTACTTTGCATGCTTTCTTCAAAACCTCAACCCAGCATATAGTGTGATTCTACTACCTTTGTACGTGTGTATATGTGCTAGGAGAATAGGGGGTAAGGCATGGATTTGAGGGGGATGTCACTCCACAATTTTCCAACAAGAAAAATGAAACCAAAAAACACAGACTTCTTGAATCATTTAAAATAGCAAGTGTATCCTGCTCTTTAGGACCATTGCTGGCAAAAACGAATATATTTTAGAGAGTCTCAAGATGTACGCAATTCAATGCCCAGCCCAGACTGAGCCAGGGCAATACTGAATGGTAAATGTTTTATTTTCAAATTGGATAAGTCCTTCATAAAAGTCACAGTGAAGAAGACTGTGCTGATAACTCAAGCTCAGTAACTTATAACTTGAAATTCCCCTTAATTTTTATTATGTGTATTTTGTGAAAAATAGTCAATATGTGTGTTTAATTTAATTACATTAGATTTTAGGTACAAATGGACTGAAATTCATCCACATGACAAATATTTGAGTGCCTACGAAAGGAGCAAAATTTTTGTCAGTGGGTGGAAATGCAGACTTATTTCCTTGACTTATTTAATTACTCTATGAAGCAACTGGTCTATGAGATTGAAGATATTTTTTGGCCCTGGCATAAAATCTGATTGAGTAGATTACGTTTATGCAGTATTATTATATAAAACATCAACGTGTTGAATTCTGCGTGAAAATATTGTCATTTCTGATTTAATACTATTTGAGGTTTTATTCAAACACCATACATTTTAATTTCTGGAGTGCAAGTTAGAGATTCTACCAATGAAAAGCTTCTTTGGGTTGATTCTTTCCTTTTCCCAGTTCTCTTCCCCAACCTGTCCAAGAAAATGCAAGGCAGCCAGAGGCTATTACTGATAAGAGAGAAGAGCACATCCGTTGATCTTACAGTTTCTATATGAAGAACATTTATTCGTTAGCTTAAATAAGTTGCTTATGCCTTGATTACAACTGTCGTTGTGTACGTTCTGTTGACTGAGCCTGGATCCTAGCTACCTATGTAAAACATGGGAAATCCATACATGCTTATGCAGTCAAAGCACTTTAATCATTTAATAGCTGATGAATGCGCATCATAGGTACATTTATTTTCAGTATAAATGTAGGGGATTAGTGAGTTTAGGCCAAATGAAAGAAAAATTAGTAATAGTAACAGAATTATGAACAGACCTCTAATAAATAAATAAATTTCCATGAGGTAGAAATTAACTTCTGTTATTGGCTATTACCGACATCTATATGTATGCATCAATATACCAATAAAAATATCAAAACTGAATATTAAAAAGGTAAAATTCTACTTTAAAGAAATTTTAAAAATCAGGCTTTTCATATTTACAAAATGAAAATTCCAGAAAAATACATCTTTAATAATATTACCTTATATATTTTAGTTTTACAAATCATTTTCATGTATACTAGCTCATTTAATTTCTAAATGCCTCAACACTTACTATAACGTTTTTCCTATAATACTATTTTTTTAAAATTTTGTACGTGTACACTTTAATTTTAATTTAATTTTATTTATTTATTTATTTTTATTTGTTGGCCACACCGCATATGGCTTGTGGGATCTTAGTTCCCTGACCAGGGATTGAACCCACGCCCCCTGCAGTGGAAGCACAGAGTCTTAACCACTGGACTGCCAGGGAAGTTCCTATAATACTATTTTTAATGAACCTATTATATAATTATTGTTTTGGTTTTGTGACTACTATTGAATGAAGATATAAATGGTGGTTCACTTCTATCATCGGGGTTTAAATAGACTATCTTTAAATAAAATTTTAAGTTAAAGAACATTTCCTTTATCTTTGCCAGGATATCAGTTTATAGCAAACAGCCCTGATTCCTTCCTTTTTTTTCTCCCTCTGCCTCCCTCCCTCCTTTTCTTCCATATATAATATAATTTGGGGTATAAAGCAATTATTTTCTGTTTTTCTCTAAAAAGAGAGAGCGAGCGAAAGAGAATTTATTTACTTTAAGATTCAAAAGGAATCTTAATATAGAATTTCTCCTATTTGTGCTGTAAGGGATAACAGAATCTACAGGTTCTTTTAAAAGAACTGATTGAGATAACACCTCCCAAATAATAAATTTCCTAGATGATGCTCCTGGCTCTTTGCAATTTATAGCATAGTAATTAAGTATGAAAATCCTGACTTCAAATATGATGCTGGTTTTTCTCCTCATAATAATTCCTTTTGATAGAGTGAACTCAAATTTATATGCAGAAAACCATTCTTTATGGTAAAGTCATATTAAGTTCAAGACAAATTTTATTTCAAATTTTCCAAGTTTTCTTCTTATCACGGGTGTGGCATAGTGTTTTCTTAAAAAGAGAGGAAAGCTATGGGAGTGCATATTTCATAAGCTTCTTATTTATTATTCATACCATTAGAGATAGAAGGAATATATACACACAGAGCATTCTCTCAGATGTGTCCTCTGAGAAGTACACTCAGCCTAAACCTCAAAGAATCTCTTTCACTGGCGGCTGGAGGGAAGCTCAATGAAGATGGCAGATGGCCTTCCTCAGACATATTCTTATAGTAATGCTCCAGAGGGTACCAAGTTCCACTTTACCTTGGTAAAAAGTGGTTTACTTGACCGCTATTCCAATAGCACTTTACCCTAAAACAACTGAAGAGTAATTACAGCATTTGAAAAGTTTCAAACTAGTTTTGTTTATGTGTTTCAGAAATATTATTTTCTGAAATATGAAAATAAAAGCTTCTCTAATTCAATTTAGGGAGGGTTCATGTCACTTATTTATTTACTTATATAAACTGGATTTATGTTTCTTGCATAAAGAAGCTGATTTAGGCTTCTGAGTTAATATGCACTGAAGATGCCGTGGGTACTTTATTAATATTTAATTTTTAAAATGAGCATAGTGTGTTCCTCCCCTATTAGTGTAAACATTTTTGAAAAACTCATTGATGAAGTCAAAATAAACTTATAAATTGAGTGCTAAAATGTACTATGTAATTTAAGAATAGGAATGAAAACTTTTTTTTTTTTTTGATGTACGCAGGCCTCTCACTGCTGTGCCCTCTCCCGTTGCGTAGCACAGGCTCCGGACATGCAGGATCAGCGGCCATGGCTCACGGGCCCAGCCGCTCCGTGCCACGTGGGATCCTCCCGGACCGGGGCACGAACCCGCGTCCCCTGCATCGGCAGGCGGACTCCCAACCACTGCGCCACCAGGGAAGCCCAGGAATGAAAACGTTTTTCCTTAATATCAGATTGTATTTTTCCACTGAACCATCTATTTAATATCAGTCATGAATGAAATATTAAAAATAAAACAAAGAAACAAAAATAAATTTTAGAAGTAACCTCTTCCCGTACCCACTTCTGTCTATATCTGAGATAGATTCAGTTAGTTGTTATCTCAGGATAACAATTACTGACATAATAAATTAAGTTCTCATGTAGTTGGTTATTATAATGAGAAAGGATGTTGAGCATGTCTGTCAGTTCAAGGTTGCTGTGCATTTAATAAACTGTAGTCGAGCAACTTAGACTCTGGGGTCTCAGTATCAGTAGCAGTGGTCTAACTCCAATTTCACAATACAGAGTCAGGTTTTTGATACATGAATTCGAGAATTCAACTGAAACAGAAAAAGTAAAGTAATTTCTGTATTAAGATTTATCGCTTGATGTTCAGAAGTTGTACGATTAAAAATGACTTAAATATGTTCTTAAAAAATTGAGCTGTGTACATGGTACCCAAGAGGGAATGAGATTTTCTGTATAATTAAGAGCGTGTCAGTTTGGCATTTAGTGGATTGCTTTGGCAGCAGCCAGGTGTTACCAACATTTACACTGGCCAATCTCAGAATATGCGTTGTAGAAAAATCCCTCTCTCTCTCTCTCTCTCTCTCTCTCCCTCTCTCGGTTTCCTCCTCTTTATTAAGGAAGATTAAGGAAAACAGAGCTAGAAATATGTACTCGGTTGGACAGAGGCAAGTGGTGTACCTATAAGTTAAGATTTGAGTTGGAAGCCTTTTAAAGAACTTGTCTCAATAAATGATAAGGGTTGTTCACAAAACTAAGAAAACTGAAGGCACTTTAAAAACAAAATATACAAATTAATCCCTGGAAAGTTTTCAATAAAAAAAAAATATGAGAGCACTCACATAATTGTAAATGCTTTCTGCAGTATATCTGCCATTATTACCAAAAGAAGGATGCATTTTAGTCATTTCCTTTTCCTGCTTTTAATAACATTTAGGCAAATTAATAAACCTTGCATTTTCTGCATGATTTCTTAGTTACTCTGAATTGCTTTAATTGCTCTGAAATGAATTAAAAGAAATATACACCATATTCCAGGCAAAGCTATGAATTAATCCACTTTAAAAAAAAAAGAGGAATTAACATACTATATGGGACATAATAGTTTTTCCATACCTATTGCCTGAAGGTTAATCTGGGATATTTTAATGTTAAAATAAATAATCTAAAAAAAGAAGGGGAAAACTAATTTAGATTAATCATCTGCTGTGTGTCAGGCACCATACTAGACATTTTAATAGTCATTACCTCTTTAATTCTCTCAGTAGCCCTGTAAGTAAAGTACTAGTTCTACATGAGGAAAGTGGTTTGGGTGTTTCCCAAACTACAGACTGAAATGGGTCTCGGGGATAGAAGTGTGATAAGCATTGCTGAATAACTCAAAACACTACTTTGTATATTTAGTTATAGATATGAGACACGGAAAAGTAAAATTGAACACTTTTTTATTTTACTTTTCCATATCTGACTCTGAAAACACCAGCATTTAGATAAAATATCTTACTTTGCATTCTCAAAGCTAAACACATTTTCAGCCTTATGAATTTTATTTGTCATGCCTTGTAACTGAAGATTGTTGGGTTAAACTTGATAACTCCCCTCCCCAACTCCTCAAAAATAGATAAATCACTTTAGTATCTGATATTGCTGTCTGGGGTAGATGGGAGACCATTTTCAAAGGACTTTAAAAAATTATGCAGGTAATAAAGCAGTGGTTCTCAACCTTGACTAAATCTTAGGATAACCTGGGAAACTTAAAAAAATTAATGCCCAGGGGCCACCATGTGATTCTAATATGCAGCTAAGGTTGGAAAACATGGCTCTTAGTTTCCATCCACAACACAAGCACTATTTTTTTGCAGTTGCTTTGCGATTGCACCCACGTGACTTCAAATAAGATGAGGTTTGAGGTACCTAGTGGGTGTGAAGAATTAGGGACAGCACAAGTATGACAGCTCTTTATGTTACAAGCAATGAGATAACTCAAATAGTAACAATAATCACCATCCCTTTGGGATAGATTTCTGAACTTCTGCAAAACAGTATAAGCCTTATTGGAGAGAAAGCTGCCTTAGGACAGCAGGAAATAACCCTTCCCCCCTTGCTGAGGTGGGAGCTCAGTTGACATCCACTTAATGTCAACTGGTATTGGAGCCCATAGGAAAACAGCTATATTTAAATCCAGTTTCACTTGCAAGAGTCTCCATCAACTTGTAAATCAGATTATTAAATTCATAGTAGTTATTTTTGAAAATTTGCATACTACATAGTTTAGCAACAAATAATACAGCACTTCTACTTAACAGCAGAAAGACACTTTAACCCTAATATCTGACAACTCCCAACCAGAACAGTATGTATAAACTCTCATACGCTACAGAAGCATTCAATTTGTACAATCTCAAAACAACTAATATATCACACTCAAATTAACTTAATTAAAATGCTTCTAGGGCTGCCCTCGTGGCGCAGTGGTTAAGAATCTGCCTGCCAATGCAGGGGACACGGGTTCAAGCCCTGGTCTGGGAAGATCCCACATGCCGTGGAGCAACTAAGCCTGTGCGCCACAACTACTGAGCCTGCGCTCTAGAGCCTGCAAGCCACAACTACTGAGCCCACGTGCCACAACTACTGAAGCCCACGCGCTAGAGCCTGTGCTCTGCAACAAGAGAAGCCACCACAATGAGAAGCCCGAGCATCGCACGGAAGGGTAGCCCCCGCTCACCACAACTAGAGAAAGCCTGCACACGGCAACAAAGGCCCAACACAGCCAAAAAAAAGCTTCTAGATCAAGAGCATTATTTCTCAGTTACATTCTAAAGCAAAGCCTGCAGTATAAAATTATCAAGTCTGTAATAAACTCTGGATAGAAACTCACTGAAACTCAGTCACTCACTCAACTGCTATCTAGTTGGCAATTGTAGGAATGGCTATATGCCACTCTAGTTAGCAGTTCTCTCCTTGTCAACCAGATCAGAGATACTCACGGTGAAGAACACAGGAAGTAATTTTATATAACTTGATAAAAAGAAAGCTATCTTCTACTGAAGTGACAAATAAGGGTTAATTTTCATAAGACATGATTTTTAATTTCTTTGCAAGAATCATTAATCAGGCAGTGTAAATTCTTCACTGTTTAAATTCTCACTTGGAAACAAATTTTCTACAGATTTCTTACAACTCTAAAACAACTAGGCTTCTCTGGAAAAATAAGCAACATTTTATAAAATGTGGTTTAGCTAACCACACCTTCCTTAATATTTTTATGACAAATCCTTGACCCAAAATATAACTCCCTAGCAAAACAAATATTCCTCCCTCATCACCACAAGCAAACTTACCTATTGGGAAGGAGAAGTAATCAAAAAGCACTGGCTCAGGCAAATATAAAGAGCTATCTGAGCCAAGGTTTGGAGACACGTTTAAATGAACTCAAGAGTCAGATGGCTGTGGCTACCCTGTGTGGGGAAACCAGAGGAGTCGGCACTGGTGTGTAGTGCTTCTGGGCGCCTCCCTTTGTTCTAAGTAGAATGCTAATGCTAAAAGCACAGTTTGCATTCCTGCTAGCTCTGGAAACACGGATGCAGTCTGACAAAGCTTCCAGCTTAAATACCTTATGGGGAAAAAAATAAGTTCCAGAGATAGGACCTCCCTTGTGTACTAGTAAAACAAAGCACACAGTGACTGTGTCAATCTGAACAGTTGGAAATTTGTGGTCACATTAATGCTATCTCATCTTCTTTGAAAGATATATTAGAGACATTGAGAAAAGAAATTTTCCATTTCTTGTGAACGCCCATTAAGGAAGTCAAGAATGTGTCTTTGAATTTTTTTCCCACCTCTTCCTTCTCCCTAGTGTGTAAAATTTTCATTGGCAGATAAAAGCACGAGGTAAAAAGAAAAAGCAATTCCTTAGGGCAGTGAAATCTAGATCAAGGCATAGCATAATGGGAAGAAAACTGCAATGAAAAAGTTAAGGCCATGAAGAGAAAAAATAGCCTAACAGTGTAATTTATTCATGTGTTAACATATGTTTTAAAGTATAGGAGAAGTTTAATATCAAATCATTTTTAATGCTGTTTTTCATTATACAAGAAGAATATAAAGCAAATGATTACTATTTAATCTTAATTTTTTAAAAATAATTTTAAAATGTCTTGTGTTATCTCGTCACTGTCTACACAGTTGATGACATTTCTTTTCCTCCCTTTATATGTGAAAATTAGATAACAGATTACATAGTTCAATAACTGGGGCCAAACTCTTTGGAGCAAGTGATCAAGCCATCATATATTTAATTTTCAAGTCTCTGTAGATATTCACCGATGAGCACATCAATAATATATCAGTCACTTCATCTATTGCATAACTTTATCATTACTTCAGCAAGGAAAATCAGATTGTTTTTGCCTTTTCCAAGGAGGAAAATGAATGTTTAGGTATTGCCAGGACATGGAATGCTTTTAGCACTACTGGGTTTCATTTACTTTTCATTTTTAAGTTTCTTAGCTGTACATCAGAATGCAAATTTATGAATGGTAAGAATTGTATGTGTTTAATACAGCTACTCTATTTTTCTAGTACTCTTTTATGGCATGTGATCAATACTATGACTTTTGAGTTGAGTTCAAGATGGTTGATGAATTTTCTGAACAAACTTCAGTGATGATAAGTGGTGACAGCTAAATAATAAATGCTGGATTGAAAAGTTTTGATCTCAAAAATGCAACATAAATACAAGAAATATCAGATTGGGAAGTAGTGTGAGAAAATGACCTAATAGATTTCTTAATGAAACCGGTAAATAAGTTTAATATAATTGTATAAAAAAGAATTGGTCTACACTCCCAATTTGTTTGATATTGGTCTTGCTGGAAAAAAAAATAAGTCTCTTTCCCTGGAACATTTTTCCTCAAGACTTTGGCTGAACCCCATGCCACAGCTACTTCACTACAAAAAGAAGTAAAAGATAACAGACCAACAGCCAGAAAATTATCACTGTTCTGTAGCCCCCCCCCCAAAAAAAAGCATTCTCAACTGGGAGCAGAGGGTAGAGAGGCCTAACTATTCTTTTTCAACTGCATCATTTCTTTCTCTACTTCCATATAAACCCAAAGGATTCCTCTGCATCTTGGCTCTTGTGCTTTACCCTGTGAATAACCTTTCTTTGTGCCACTATAAAGAGGGAGAAAAGTGACTTCTTCACTACAAGCTAGAGAAGGAAGGTTGTGAAGGTAAGAAACCTTTCATAAACAGGTCAAGAGAAAGATTTCCAAAGATCTAGAGTTTATATGATGATATGGAATTTACAAAGGCTCTTGAATGCTCAAAAATAGGTTGGGATTTTGGTAAAGTAATGGCTAAGAGCTCAGACTTAGTTCTGAGTTTTGGTTCTGCATTACTATTGACTAGGTTACTTAAGAAAGTCATTTAACTCTCCTCATTTATAAAAAGAGAATTATAATAGTTGTAGTGGAGTGACATAGATAAGCACTTTAAAAATGCCTCACATTTAATGCATACTAAAATGATGTTAGCCATTATTTTTGCTCTTGGTAATTTAATGCATTGCGAAAAATAGATGAATGTATATCAGTTTCTATAACTTGATAACTGGAGCATGCGTGCCTCCTCTAAAGAAAGTAACCATAAATCAGTGACATCTGATTGGTGCCACCAATTCTAGCTCTTTTTGCACTTATTCATTCATATTCTAATTCATTTAACAAATATTTATTGAATGCCAACTCTGTGTTAGGAACTGTGTTACATACTAGAGACAAAGCAGTGAAAATGCCAAGCAGGTCCAGTCCCTCAATTAGCTTAAATTTTAATGATATATACTGCTTGTGTTATTTTACATGTACATGTAATAATTATTCAGTTTTAGGCTTTTCAGGGGTAAAAGCCATATATCAAAATTCTCTGTAATCCTTATAACTATATGTATTAAATATTCATTGACTTAAATTGTAACTGATAATAAATGTTCTTTACACTTATAACAGGTAATTCAAATATTGGTCCATTATTTGAAGATATATAGCTTTTTCCTGTGGTTTGAAATTGTATGAAGAATGCCCAAAGTGTTTATTCTAATAAAAATCAGAGAGAGAGCATTATTATGGGCTTAAGAAAATCCAAAATGAAGTTTTTGAAAAACAAACAAATTGACAAAAGTTAAATATCATTGCTATTGGTGTACTTTAACGAATAAAAGAAGTGTAGGAGCAAACTGCTAAAAATTCCCAAGCTGTACTTCAAATAGGTTAAAAACAAATATTTGCCAATTTAGCCTCCATTTTGCACACTACTCAAATACACAAATTCATAATATGTGCAAATTCTCTTGCTATGCTGATTATAAAGTTGAACAATGCATTCATTTTTAAGTCAATATTTGTATTCTTGTAAGTCGTTAACTGGAAGAAATATCAATCTTTTTTTTTTTTTCCTTTCTGTCTGTTCCTGTGGTGGGGTCACTGAGGTAGAGCCAGTTTCAGAACCATGGACAAAGCATTGAGAGTGCTCAGCCTTATGAGAGATACAGGAAACATTCCCCT
This sequence comes from Neophocaena asiaeorientalis asiaeorientalis, assembly GCF_003031525.2. NCBI lineage: Eukaryota > Metazoa > Chordata > Mammalia > Artiodactyla > Phocoenidae > Neophocaena > Neophocaena asiaeorientalis. The sequence continues at coordinate 979,928 of NW_020172677.1, forward strand.
TAGGTTGAAATATAAGAAATAACTTTATGGTAACCATCTTCCATTTTAATATGTTTTAAGGGCAAAATAAATACTAAAGAATGTTCAGCTGGATAATATAAAGTTTACAGTTTCAAACCCCTTCTATCTTATGGAAAAACATAATGGCCCTTTTAAAGACATGCATCACTGTGATAAATGCATTTAAGTGTCATTAGATTTAATGGCTCCTACTCATTCAGACTATTATACTGTACCTTTTAAAGTTAATTTAATGCGTACTAATGGTGTGAAATTGATGAAATTATGAATTGAGTCTCCCTGGGCACAGGTTAAACCAAGGAGGAAAGGAGAGGACAGGTTAATATTACCTTCCACCCCATTCTTCATCTGTCCTACAAAAGATGTCAGTTCTGCCCTTGGGAAGGAAATGCTCAGTGTTAGTAAGTTGAACTTAAATTGATTTTTGTGGTTTTAAATTCAGGTAACTGTCTGTGGTTGGGTCACTAAAGGTTTGCAGTTCCCTTCAGTGAATAAGAAAATATGTGCACTTCTGAGAGTAAGTTCATATTTTATTCCACAGTTTCAGAGAATTAGATAACTTGTCACTTCCTTTCCTTTCTGTATTCATCTTACAGATTCAATTCAGAGGGTCACTCAGGATATTATTTTGTAATCTCTCTCTCACATCATCAGCAGGTATCAGACAAAATAATGGTGTTTAATCAATTTAAAATCTGAGCTAACTATTATGATAATACATACTATTATTATTATGTGAAAAATTGAAAAATCCAACATTCTGCTCCCAAGAACACTTGATACAGCAAAACTCTGGTTCTTCGTGTCAGGAAAACTGGAATCCAGTTTTGAACTATGACTTGCAAAAATATTAAGGATGAGAAAACTATTCACTTTAATTATGCTTGAAGGGAGAGGAGAAAGAAAAGTATACACTCACTACTTATTGCGGTTCATTTAATATTGATGGCTGGATGGCTAAGGGAAGATAGAAGTTTGTAGCTACTCTTTTGCTTCTCTATCAAGTAAAATGATCTCCAAACTAAAAAGCATAGAATAAAACTTTGTAGAGAATACTAAAGCTCAGGCTAATTAATGCTACTAGCTTCTCTTAAGGCACTTAGTTCATTTGACAATTTATGTCCTGGGCTTTATAATCTCACCCTTTGCAAATAGGATTATAAGATTGTTAATGTCGTTGAAGAACCTGGAGATAAGGAGAGATGCTAAGGAGACAGAAATCTAGAAATGAAGTATATAGCTTTGATTTTCACAAATTAGAAGGAAGAGTCTCTAAAACAGTGTTTGGTGAAACCAACATAAAATATTAGGCAATATTCTGAAACAAATTTATAAGAAGATGGCTTCTGAGTACTTGAAAAAGAAAAAAATGATATTCAGAAATCAGCTTGGTCTTCAAAGAATAACTTAGCAAGCATAGCATTTTTTTTTTTTTTAACAGATAGCGTAAAGGCTAGTAAATCTGAGAAATGGTCAGGACAGAAGTCACAAAAGCAGAAGTTCACTTAGACGAGACAATTAACACAAAGGAGCGGAGTGGCCTAAATGATGTTATTTTCCCAGGGAAGCCAGAAATCTGGGATTTTTATGTGAATCATTGTGATTTTTAAAAATTTAACTGCAACTTTTTATTAATGAATATGCTCCTGATTCTAAAACAAAGCAAAATACATCTGTAGAATGAACCTGGCCCACAGGCTGCCAGCTTGGGACACGTGGCAAAGCATATGGACCTTGGTGAGGCATCTGACAAGGTTTCACATATCATTACTGAGAATTTCTGCCTAGGGGGCAGTACAGACATTACAATTAGATGAGTTCAAATTTAATCTCAATATAAGGAAAACTGGATCTTCCCAGTGATGGCATGGGCAGCCCTTAACGCTAGAAGTACTCACCTTAACCACCATTTGGCAATTCAAAAGACCATATGGGAAAATAACCTGGAACTGAATTTTGAAATTAATTTTAATATTTTCTCATAAATGTGAATACACTATTGTGTATACACATGTCTTCTTTCATTCACTCATTTATTTGAAAACATTTATTAAAAACCTACTATTGAAAAAAAAAAAAAAAAAAAAAAAAAAAAACCTACTATTGCCAAGCACTGTTCTAGGTGCTGAGAGTGCCATAGAACAAAAATCTTTGCTCTTATGCAGTTTACGTACTATGTTTGCCCTGTTTGGACATTAAGTTATATGAGCACTTTACAAATGTGTATTTTTGTGTGCTAATTTCATTCTGGAGGTTTGCTCTGTATTAAGCATAAGATATGAAGTTACTTGGTGAAAAGCACATGACACTGTGATAAATGGGTGTTGTTAGCTAGTACTTTTATTTATTCATTTACATTTTCTTTCTAAAATGTTTATTATGCACCTGCCATTCTGCTAGGGCAACATGCTAAACAAGATGGGATATAGAGTCAACTAGTATAGGCTGGGATACATGGTCACACTCCACAGGCACCAACATTTTGAATACTTCGGTAACTCAGCAGCCCAAATGCCCTACCTTATCTTCGATCAGCTTTCCACAAACTAAACAAATTAGAAAAGAGGATGAAATCATCTGACACCGGCATTTGTTGTTCCAACATCAGTATAGAAGGGAAAATACCTTGCCTTTGTTTTTAAATCTCATCATGCTGTGGCAAATTAATTCCAAAACGAGGTGGCAAACATGCTGAAGTCCAGTACAGGCCCATGAAAGAATCTATTCTAATACAATTTTGGGCTTTTCTATCCATATTGGTGAAGGGATAAGGAAAATGATTTTAAAAAATTACCATGTATTCAAAATAATCCCATCTGATTTTTTATTTAAATTCAAAAAAAAGAAGGGTCAGAAATAACTGGGGGAATTAGGTTGTGACTAAGTTTATTTCTCCTTGTATTGATTCAGCCACAGTCAAAGAATCAATATTCTTTGCCCCCAAATCTGGATCTTGCTGGCTGGAAGGTTAAGGAAGATAATTTTCAGTTGTCCAAGAGACATGCCTACGTTTCTTGAGAAGCAAAGTTAAAAACAAGGCAATAGGTCATTTTTATGCTTGAAAATAGATTATTTAAAGAAAAAAACTCATGGCCCTGAAGAATGCCTTTGTAAGCCATATATTGTTATAGGAAAATGTTTTCTTTTTTTTTCCCCTTTCTGATGAGTGAACATTCTTACTGAAGTTTGTTGGTCATCAAAGTCCATTTTAGAACTAGCAGAGGCACAATGAGTTAAAGTTTCTTAAAAGCATTTTTTAGGAATGCATTTTAATAATGTTGTTATGGTATTATTAAAATAATATGGTATATTATTTTAATAGTATGGTATACTTCTCTACCTATCTTTTTTTCATAGTTTTTAAAAATTCACTTTGAGAATGCCAAGGTTTTCTCATCCCCTTTTTTTCCCAAAGGGATCTCTACAGCAAACCAAAGGCCATAGAGTTTAAGCAAAATGAGTTAATGTGCTCTGAAAAGAGAGACAGAAAAAGCCCACATATGGATGACTTGGTGATTAAGCCTGGGAGACAACTTGAATAATCATTATCATAAATTATAGAATAAAAAGCCAAATATAGCTTCTAGTTTCTACAGAGCTAAATATACTGCTGAGATGTGCCACTCTGATAAAGACTTGAAGTAATTTTAGGAATATTTTATAATTTAAAAAGCTTAATGAAAATTGTCTTTTTCTAGAAGGAATGATAGGTCATTTCTCAGATGGCAACTGGGATGTGCGGTGACCTAGTTCTCTCTCTCGTTGTACCACTGGTCACAAGCTGTTCTGCAGAGCTGGGCTTGCCTTCCTCACCACTTCCTGGAGCACCTCCCAAAGCCTTGCCATTATACAGCACACCCAGTGTTGGGATAATTGTACGTGAATAAGTCTCTTTCAAAGTTACATCTTTATTTTTACATATTTGGAGATGTAACTAACCTCTAAACCTGGTATTTCATGGATATTATTCCTTAGATGAAGGCTAAGTAAAAAAAAATGTGTGCCAATTTAAATGATAGTATTAAGTAAAGAGTATTATAATTTGTATTTAGAGATGATAAACATTGACAAGGATACTAGAGTAACTGAAGTTCTGGAAATAGTGCCTTCTCCCATGGAGAAAAATGCTTTGGAATTTGATGTACTTACAAAATGACTTTTGAAAGAAGTTTTTATTTTGAAATAATGATAGATTCACAGGAAGTTGTAAAGAGAGTACAGAGACATCCCCCCAATGATTACTTCTTACATAGCTATAGTATAATATCAAAAGTAGGAGACTGACATTAGTGCAATGTGTGTGTATAGCTCTGTGACACTTTACCCCATACGTAGATTCATATAACCATCATCATAATCAAGATACACAGCCTGGGCTTCCCTGGCGGCGCAGTGGTTGAGAGTCCGCCTGCTGATGCAGGGGACACGGGTTCGTGCCCCGGACCCGGAAGATCCCACATGCCACGGAGCGGCTGGGCCTGTGAGCCATGGCCGCTGAGCCTGCGCGTCCGGAGCCTGTGCTCCGCAACAGGAGAGGCCACAACAGTGAGAGGCCCGCGTACCACACACACACAAAAAAGATACACAGCCTTTCCATCATGACAAAGATCTCCCTCATGCTACATTTTTATAGTCACAGACCCTTTCAACCCCATCTCTAAGCCCTGACAATCAGGGCAATTGTAAGATTACTCTTTTATGCTTATCTCCTACACGCTTTTACTAAAATGTGAGAAAACCACAGGACTGGGTGTTAGGAGATGACTGGTTTTAAGTTTGCCACTGGCTAATTCACGTTCTTGGGCTACTTACTTACTCTCTACCAGCCTCAGTAGCTCATCTATAAAAATGAAGATTTGTACTTTTTTTTTAGGGCACCAGCATTTAAGAGCTCATATGCTTATTTGGTCTCAAATATGATACCACTTTAAAGACTACTGCATGCAAACCAAGTTAATAAAATTTGATTTAAATATGTGGAGATCAACCAGGATTGAGCAGTGTGTTATAAACGTATTCTGCATTAAAACAGTGTCATTGTCACATAACTCAAGAAACCAAGAGCTGCATTATGATCATATATTGCTGCTCTAAAATCTGAAGCAAGTAAAAAACATCATTTCAACCATCTCTCAAGGGGACAAGTGCTGCTGTTCTCCCAAATGTGCAGGTGGAGAAAACTTGGCACTGTGATTACCTGACTTCCCTTGCCCCAAAAACACCTTTGGAGGAAGAAGAAGCAAACATCTCTAATATGTGCCCAGCCAAGTGTCTGAGCTGGCAGTGCTGCAGTAGAAACTTTAAGTTGAAGATTTTGAACTGTGGGGTTCGAATTTGGCCCTTTTCTGAGAAGGGAGATTCAGACGCTGAAGCTGCTCTTTGCTTCTGCTGCCCAGGGTCAGGGGTCAGGACCAGAGGACCTGCCAGGAACCTAGCAGTGGAGTTTCCTGCTTTCCTTGATGTCACTACTTGCTCAACACTGGAGAACAAGAGAAAAACAACAGGAAAGCAGTTTACTCCAAGTGGCGCCTTCCACTTAAAGCTTTAAGAATCTCTTCCCACGCACCAATTCAACCTTACAGACCTCTTCCTCTCTACAATTCACTCCTATTTTAAATTCACCCAGCATGAGGATGTTCTGAGCTCATCAGCTGAGCCCTTCTAACATATTGATGAAAAATGGGTCCTCCCTCCTCACCTCAAATAATCTGGTGAAAAATTCCCAAGGAGGCAGAAACTTGAAAAGTGTCCTCTGGGGACTCTGGACCATCCACGTCGTGGGAGAGATCTACCAAAGCTTTCTTTCTGGATACCATCAATTCTTTACTGAACCTTCATTATCAAAAGGCACCATTTCCAAGCCCCACTCTCACTCCCGAGGACAATTACTAAAGGGATACATCCCCCCACCAACCGATGGCCTGGTCAACCGTGCCTGCAGCAACGAGGAGTCCAGCTTGACAATCTCAATCACCAGACAGGAACACCGTCCCCTCAGCGCCCCTCTGTTGAGCGTCCCCATTTCCCACAACCTTCTTCTGTGTGTCCCCGAGCACCCTGGATACCGCCCCCGCCCCGCCGCCACCACCAGAAGGACGGGTCCCGGGGTCCGGAGCATCCATCTCGGCCCTCATTGGACCACAGAGGATCAGTGGCCCTCCCGCGCCCGTGGGCACTGTCCGCAGAGCCCGCACAGACGCCACCCTCGGCCTCTGCAGCCGCTGGGCCGCGGCCGGGGCTGCGAACCGAGCGGGGAGAAGGGCGGGGACCAAAGGGCCGGCGCCGGTATTGGGGGCGCGGCGACGCGCTCCTGCTCCGGGGGATTCCCGACCCACAGGCTCAGTCCCAGTCGCCAGGGCCCCAGCCGCCTGCGCTGCAGGTTCGCTTTCCCGAAGCCTCTCGGGGTGCGGGCGGCGCACTACACAGGCTCCGGGCTCCAGCCAGCGGAGGGATCCCGGGCTAAGGGCGGGAAGGTGTGCGTTGCACGACCTCCCTCTCACGCCCGCCCAGATCCGCCGGGTCTCTGAGGCTGGAGTGCGCCTCGCGGTCTTCACTCACCCCAGTTAACCAATGCCCTGTCCCCGCGCAGAGGCGCAAACCACTGAAAACCGCAGCGTGGACCTGAGGTGTCTTTTCTCCCCGGGAAAATTTCTCTGGCGACCGCAGCCTGTGTGAGGCAGCGAAGGAAACATTGCCCAAAACTCAGGGTGAAGACTTAGCCACAAGCTCTTTCCGACTTCTCCAGTGACCTTGGGCGCCTAGTCTAAACAAAGTGTCTCCGTCCAAATTTCCTGGTCCTGGGGATAAACGTGGCCATTCACTTTCTAACTCTCAGGACACAAATAGCAATTGCGCTTAAAAAAACAAGGTAAAATACCCTAGACTTCTTTAATATAGATATAATTTGCATCGACTTTAGGCAAGGCTGAGGGGAACCTCGGCACTGGGAAGAAAAGGGTTCGAATTTGTGAGTCGCGATGCAAAACTAGTCCCACTGCCTGCTTTCCTGGGAAGGTACTCTCTTCTCTCAGACTTGCCAAGAGCCCCCGTTCGCCCCATCAAGAACATTCAGCTTTACTAAAGAGGTTCACGATGGAACTGGTTGCGTCCTTCTGGCCAACCAAAACTAAGGGTCAAAGGGCAGTCACCACCTTCAGGCTAAAGGCTCTTCCAGGTAAGTTTCTTGTTATGTAAGTTGTTTACTCTTAGATTAATCTTCGTTTTTACCCCTAAGGGGAGCTTTCTGTACAGAAGACTGCTTTTGGAAAATAGCATCCCCGTCCTTACCCTGACTCCTCCCCCCACCCCCCCCCCCCCCAAGGAGAGCTTAGCCCACACAGTCAACTTACAACAGACTTCTATTTCTGTGTGTGAGAACTTGGCAGTGCAGTTTATACAATTGAAACCCATCAGTCTCACATTACTTAATTTGGCACATGTTAAAGGTATGAAGCATTGTAGTCTGTCGTTTCAGCTCCTTTTCCTCTGGTGATCCCTTCTACTTCTCTCTGATCGTAAAGGCTTAGACTCTAAGATTTCTTCTCTCTGGTGTTTTCTAAGTCTTGGAAACCCCTTCCTCCATGAAAAATGCAGATTCATAACATAATGGAACTCCCTCACAACAAAAATTCTTCTTTTGACAAAGCTTGACGCTACTAGGTCTTAGTATGTACCTTGTGCTACGCCTCTCTCTTCACCTGCATTCAAGGACACCAGTGAGTTGAAGCCTTCCTTGACTTTTTAGTAGCAGAGATCAATCCATCCCTTTGGCTCCTTGTCAGAGCTGCTGTCTGCATCAGCATTTTCTTCACCAGCTCATGGTCTCTTGGGACTGTGTTCTGGGAATTTGGTTTTCTCTCTTCCTTCTCTCCATAATCCAGGATTCCAGGCCTTCTGCATCACATATTCCTGGGTTATTTCCTTTGAATCCCTCCTAGTTTCTTAGAAGAATATTGTGAAGCTAAAAAAAGAAAGTTAATATTAGAGTGCCATGGAAATGTAAGATAATGATAACGCGTCTCATGCCCTTGCAAGTTTACAACTTCCTTTAAAGGAGGGATTCCCACCTTTTTTTGGAAGGAAATGTCATCATATTTTTATTCTGAAGCCTTCAGAGCACTGGGAGTGTGTGTGCATTCGAGGTGGGGTGGGATCGGTTGGGTATGGGGTGGTAAAGTTGGGGAGAGGGAAGGGTGGTGTGGCACTGATGTTGATTTTCTGAGTGGGAAGTGTCACGTGGACCAGAAGATGGGAAGAGGAGAGGGGAAAGTCCTGATAGGAATGGTTTTCATCAGAGTGGCTGCAGTGCTGACTGCTGTGGAACAATGGGTTGGGGGAGTTGTCCCCACGAGCTTACTTTCTTACTCATGGTCAATATAATTCCTCCACAGTGCATCTTCTGTAAGATGACCTTCTGCAATTAAGGTTACAATAAATACCTCTAGATGAATATCAAAGCACAAGCCACTGAATTCAAACTTACCTGGGCATATTACAAAAATACAGTGTAATTATAGAAACCGCTGTAGAACTCATTTTAAAAGAAAGGGTTAAACCAGGGGGTTTATAGAATCTTGGCGATAGAAGGGACTTTAAAAGATTAACTAGTCCAGCCTTTGAGATGTTGTGTCAATCATGCTTCCTCAGTTCTTGGGTTAAAAAAGTCTTTCTCTCTTATCTACTTGTTTCTTCTTAGATACTAGATTTGAATTAGACTAGAGAAAATTCTTGTATGGTTTCTCTAGACTTGAGAATAAGGTTAAATAACCAGCTCACAAGTTGGGAAGGTTCAAATGAGGCACAGAAGCCACATGGTCCTTTCAGAAACCCAGAGTTAAAGGAAAACACATTCAGTTAAAGTGATTGCAAAGAAATACCAACTTTTCTTTTCTGGGACTAAACTGTAATTGTCTTGTGCTAAGAATATTTGAAGTTTAGTTCTTCACAGCTTTTATCAAAATATATAGAGCTAGTACCTGTCTATAATTTATGTATTCATTCAGCAACATTTACTCAGTACTGTATTCCAGACCTATTTTGTTTTTCCTCATCCTTTTTACATTTCCATAAAGCTTATTTAAGTTTTATTAGATTGATATGTTACTCCTCTAAGTTACCAGAATGGGGAAAAAACTCATGTTTGCTGAATATGTACTATGTACCAGGCGCCAATTCATATCATCGAATTTAATTATTACATTTTCCTTAAGAAGTTGTCACACTTTACTGATGAAGAAAAAAGGAGGTCAATGACTTGTTTACAATAACAAAGCTAGTAAATGTTGGAGTGAGGATGTGAACCCAAATCTTTCTGACTATTCTGTATTCCTGTTCACTGCTGGGGCTTTCTGGAGGCAATGCCTTTATTCAAAGAAATAATACAAATGGGAGAAATATTAGATGCTACTGAAGGATGGACAGGGAGTGGATTTGGTCAACTTATGTCACTCAACTCAAACAAAAGACAAGTAGCTTTGTCTTTTCTTGTAGAAAATCTAATCAAAATCCTTGGGAAGGGGCTTCTCTGGTGGCACAGTGGTTGAGAGTCCGCCTGCCGATGCAGGGGACGCGGGTTCGTGCCCCGGTCCAGGAAGATCCCACGTGCCGCGGAGCGGCTGAGCCCATGAGCTATGGCCACTGAGCCTGCGCTCCGGAGCCTGTGCTCCACAACGGGAGAGGCCACAACAGTGAGAGGCTCGCGTACCAAAAAAAAAAAAATCCTTGGGAAGATTGGAAAACTGTGTTAGACTCCCTTAAACCACACATATGATGATGAATATTTATTTCAAATATTTGGAAGAAAAATTATGTATTATAATTCCTAGATCTACATTGTGACTATAAAATATTTAAAGTATTAGCCAAGCCAACAACTTTTATTCATAACAGATTGTGTTAGTGAAAGGAGATGCATGGTGAGTTTGAACAAACTGTATACCCTCTCTGTGTCTATAGTTCTTCATCTGTTAAATGGAAGTAGTAAGTATAATGCTTCAGGAGTTTGAGGTGCCAAAGGAAATAATGGAAACAAAAATGCTTTGAGAACTATGGCTACATATACATTCTTGTATATGACAACAAGAAAGGAGCTAAATGGAAATCACATAGTGAGCTTAGTGGAAAAGGAATATTTTATAATTCAGGTAAGCTTTGATCACAGTTATGAAGTTTTAGCCTAAATGGAAAATGTATATGTTATTTAATATCTTCCATCTTATAAATGAAGAAGCAAATGCTCAGTGGAAATAAATAGTCTACAGTCACATCACATTCTTAAGAATATTGTTGAAAATTTTAAAATAAGAAAGTGATACCATCAGACGAGCCAGAATTAGTCAATAACTATTTTTTGAGTACCTACTATATATCAGGCACTGTTTTAGGTGCTGGAAACGTAGTGGTGAACAAAACAGTTTTCATTTCTGCTGTGCAAAGTCTGATATTCTAATGGAGTCAGAAAAAATATATGAACAAACAAATCGTTTCAGGCATTGATAAGTGTTTTAGAGAAGTTAAAATAGACAATGTGGTTATGATGCCAAGGTATTTGGTCAACTGAGTGAATGGGGGTGCAATTTACTTTGATGGGGCAAGATGTGATTGTGATGGTTGGGATGAGAATGGGAGAAATGATTAGCTCTGTTTTGGTCATGTGAAATGTCAAATAATAATCAGGCATCCAAATGGAGCTATGGAAGCTATGGAAGTCTGAAGCTCAAAGGTTGGAGATAAACATTTGAGAGTTTTCATCACATAGACAGCTTCCAAGCCATGGAGTTTTTTAAAAAGTGGGTAATTTGTTCTTAACTGTAAAGGGCTTTCTTTGGTCAGGTTGCTGTGTAAGTGGGGTAGTTCTAACATGTCTTAACTTGTCCCCACAAACCAAAGCCACCTGAAGATGTTCAGCTATAGGCTAGCAGACCATCACCATAGCAACAGTGTCTTCTCAAAGCGGATGGGGAATCTTTTCTCATTTTGAGGTTCAGTCATGTCTGCCATTTTAAAATGAAGGTGTTCATGACCACACTGTTATTCCTTTTATTAAGGCCCAAATGTGTACCTCAAATCCATTCAATAACTGTTGTGATGAGAAGGGACTATTGACCTCTCTGCAGACATGGGTTTTCATTATACCCCCAACTTCTGAGTTGAACTTAAGAAAGTTGTGTAAAGCCATCATTCCATTTAGATTTTCTTATCAAAATTATCTTGAGAGCCTATTTTTGTGTATCTTTTAATTTTTGTGTGTTTTAAAAGATTTATTTTTCACTGTTTTCACAATAATCTTTATTTAGTACTCTGGGAGCAGTTGCTATATCTTGCCCAAAGGAATTTGTTCTTAGGTAAAAATTCTTTTAATTTAGAGGAAGAAATAATGAGGCCAGAGATTAGACCTGAATGACTTCAGGTATTCAGAGTGAAGTCTGTGACCTAAAAGGCTCTCTAATGCCCCCAAATACCCAGGTTTCACAATGACTTACTGTTCTACCTTTGGAGAATAATTTCTATTAGTTCAACACTGGATTTTCCTTGTAGTTCTGTTTTATTTTTTACAGTAAAAATGCACAAGCATATTATAGAAAATTTAAAAATATAGAAAAGCACCAAGAAGAAAAAAAAATCATTCATAATCTCTCAAAGATAAATACTAGTAACATTCATGTGTATATTCTTCTTATATAACTTTTAAAATAAAATGAAAAATACTGAATATACTATCTTTTAAAATAATACCTTTTTCTGATCACAAATACATTATAGAAAATTTAGAAAATACGTAAGTGCAAAAAAACCCAGAAAAATAAAATGACTTCTATCCCATTCTCTGAGGTAATCATTATTATAAAATTTCCTGCATTTTTTAAAAGTTATTCTTTTTTAAAAAAATTAATTAATTAATTAATTAATTTTTTGGGCTGTGTTGGGTCTTCATTGCTGTGCACAGGCTTTCTCTAGTTGCAGCAAGCGGGGGCTACTCTTTGTTGCGGTGCACGGGCTTCTCATTGCGGTGGCTTCTCTTGTTGCTGAGCCCAGGCTCTAGGTGCATGGGCTTCAGTAGTTGTGGCGTGCCGGCTCAGTAGTTGTGGCTGGCAGGCTCTAGAGCACAGGCTCAGTAGTTGTGGCACACAGGCTTAGCTGCTCTGCGGCATGTGGGATCTTCCCGGACCAGGGCTCGAACCCATGTTCCCGCATTGGCAGGGAATAATGCGTTCTTAACCACTGCTCCACTAGGGAAGTCCCAAATTTTCCTGCATTTTTAATGAATGTATGTATTATACATATACATATGTATAATGTATGTATTTTTTGTGAAAACTTTACAACTTGATTTTTCCACAGAACTTCATACTTTACATCATATGGCTGCACTATGCAGTTGTCTGCTGAAATGTAGATACTCATGTACAGTGCCATGTTTTCATGCAAAGGGGGAGGTTCACATCAAATTAAAATGAGTGTCTTTAACAATTTTATGCAAAACAAATCAAGAAAATAAGGCTACCAAGGTCATTGTTAAGGGGAATATAAGTAGGAAAATAGCAAGTTTCTAAGATATAGGTATGAAAGGATTAGGGCAGCCCCAAGATTGTTGATTATGCATGTGTGAGCATAAGGGTGTGACCAAGGCATTATATTGTAGGTCAGTCATAGTTATAAAGATTATTCAAAAGGTATTGAACAATATTAAAGCATCCATGTATTTTACACAGTATGGTTATACACACATACACACGTAGATATAGATACAGGAACAGATATAGGTATAGATATAGACCATCATCACCCAGTTGTTGAGGTTTATGGGATTAATGTTTTCAGTTTATAGACTGTTTCAAACTGGCACTGATCAGGGAGGCCTGGATGGAAGAACACGCTAGGTATTCACTTTTTTGGAGACTAGCAGACTGGGAACCAGTAAGCCAGGTTCCTACATTTTAGACAACCAGTGTGGCTCTTTGATAGGGTTAATAATGCGTTTTTCATAGTGAAGTTCATAGACCAGTACCGGCTGCAACAGAGATATTTTGGGGCTTTAAAAATTTTGATTTCTGAAGCCCATTCTAAACCAAATAAATCAAATTCTCAGGTTGAACACACTTCCCAGGAAATCAAATCAGTATTAGAATGATTGGGAATTAATTTAAGGAATTGAGAAAAAAATGCCTGTGAGCTCCCTTAGCATTAGGGATTTCTTTTTTTCTTACATGTATCTCTGGCACCTAGCATAGTGCCTGGCCCATGAGAGGTGATATTTATATATTTACTATATTGACCATTTTAAAAAATACTTGTAATAAGCTCTTGCCTTATACTGTAACATGTTTCTCCAAAACATCTTGTAACAACTTTTCAAACAACTTCTCATAATCTCTGTGATGGTGCCTTGCATACAGTTGGAACTTGATGAATGTTGATTACATGAATGGGTAAAATGATGTGTGGTTACACATAATCACTCTTAACCTCAGAACAGTGGGCTACCCCCAATAACCTAGGACGCTGCTTTTGTCCTTGGAAGTATCAAAACTGGGAGTCAGGGCTTCCCTGGTGGCGCAGTGGTTGAGAGTCCGCCTGCCGATGCAGGGGACACGGGTTCGTGCCCCGGTCCGGGAGGATCCCACATGCCGCGGAGCGGCTGGGCCCGTGAGCCATGGCCGCTGGGCCTGTGCGTCCGGAGCCTGTGCTCCACGACGGGAGAGGCCACAACAGTGAGAGGCCCGTGTACCGCAAAAAAACAAACAAACAAACGAACAAAAAAAAAAAAACTGGGAGTCAAACCCTCTGCATTTAATATCTGCCAAAATGGGCCATGGTTGAACCACTGCTGAGCTCCACTTTGAAATCTATAAAGTAGAGGAAGTTGTGAGATTCAGTGAGATAATATCCACGGAGATACTTTAGATCAATAAAGTGCTTTGCAAATGTAAGTTATTGTTCTTCTCCATCACACTGTAAATGTTGAGTGAATGATTTAGTTACAGCAGACAATTCCATGTGAAATTTATTGGCTGCCATTCTGTTTCAGGGTGTTGGACTAAACCAACAGTAAAAGATATATATTTTGAGAATAGACTAAACATGGTTAAAAATCAACCAAATATTACCATGGAACAAATAGAAACATTCTAATGTCATGCTAAAGCTACTGAATTAGGAATCTATAAAATTCCATGGGTTATACAGGATGAATCTTGTAAAACACATTCATATGCTTTTGAAAATGCTATTTATTATGCTGTATAACTGATGTGCCTGGTCACATATATTCTTGAACCTTAACTCATGGGAGATTGATTCTTTGTAAAACTCACATTCTATTAAATGGAGGCATTAAACTTTTCTTGGAAATACTTATGCCATCTTATCATCCTCACAGTCAAGGTTTAAAGCTTTCCTCAAATTTGTTTCAGACTGATATTTTATTTAAAAAGTTGAAATTCTTGGGTTTCAGTAGATACATTTTATTTTTTTTATTTTTTAACATCTTCATTGGAGTATAATTGCTCTCCAGTGGTGTGTTAGCTTCTGCTTTATAACAAAGTGAATCAGCCATACATATACATATGTCCCCATATCCCCTCCCTCTTGCGTCTCCCTCCCACCCTCCCTATCCCACCCCTCTAGGTGATCACAAAGCACGGAGCTGATCTCCCTGTGCTATGCAGCCGCTTCCCACTAGCTATCGATTTTTCAGTTGATACATTTAAACCAGTACACAGGCCCTCTTAGTTCTTGCCGTGTGAAATCATCAAATCAAACAAATGTGGAAATGGAATTTGTAGTGATATTATATTCCTGTGCCTGTAAGTGAATTTAATTCATCCTCTGGTCCTCTGACCTAGTTGGTGAAATCACTGGCCATAGCGGATCTGCATGCTTGTTCTTTACAACTTTACATTCGCCCTTCTAGACACCAACTCTGGAAGCAAATTTCCTTTTTTTTTTTTCCCTAGAAAATTTCATTATATTTTCCTTCATATAACACTAAATGTTTAAGGAAGAAAATAAACGTGATATGAGAACCTTTCTTTTCCTGAAGGTATTAAATGTGAGAGGAAGCTGGTAATGGTCAGTGCCTGGCAGGTAGGAGCCCATCAATTATCGCTGCTAGTTAGTGCTGCTTCACTACAGAGTCGTCTTCAAATTTTCAGTTCTGTAAGCTCCTAGAGGCCACTGACCGTGCCTTAGTAACCTTTGTGTTGCTGCATCACCTAGCACAGTCCCTCACACATAGGAGTTTTATTAAGTTTTGGTGAAAAAAATGAGTGAATCTGTGAATTAAAGAGAGAATTGAATGAGACAACATGTGTGCAAACAGCCTGTAAATTATAAAATGCTGTCTAATAATAAGGGATTACTATTGTTTTTACTATTTGGAGTAATTAAAAAAATGTTTTTGAAGTATGACTACCTGCAGAAAAATATAAGATCATAAGTGTGAATTTCCAAAAAGTGAGCCAACCCATATAACCAGCACCCCCCCCAAAAAAAATTCCCAACATTGCAGAAGCCCCTCTTATGCCCCCTCCCAGTCACTCTCTCCCCCAGGGGTAACCACTCTCTCACTTCTGACATATAGATGTGTTTTACCTGTTTCTGCATTTCATAAAATTGAATCATAACAGAATATACTCCTTTTGTGTCTTACATCAGCTCACCATTAAGTTTGTGAGATTCAATCATGTTTTTGGATGTAGTAATAGTTTGTTCATTCTTATTGCTACATAGTATCCCTATGTATGAATACATTTCAGTTTATTTATCCTTTCTACTGCTGAGGGACTTTGAGTTATTTCCAGTTTTTGACTATTAAGAATAATAAAATAATATTCTTCCATATGTCTTACGCCGAAGATATGTTCTCATAGAAGAGGAATAGCTGTGGGGTGTAGATACAGTCAGGTTTATCCGCTGCTGCCGAACAGTCTTCCAAAGAAAGTACACCTCCTTACATTCCCATCAACAGCAGATGAAAGTTCTGTTTGCTCTTCATCCTAGAACAGGACTTGGCATGGCCTCGCTTCTTCATTTGAGCCATTCTGATCGGTATGAAGTGTTATTACAATGTGTTTTAATTTGCATTCCTATGATGACTAATGAAGTGGCGACCCTTTTTATTGGACGTTTGGCTATTCTTTTACAAAGTGCCTGTGGAGGATTTTGCACATTTTCTAACGTTTGTCTCTTTAAAATTTCTGTAAGTGCTCTTTGTATATTCTGGGTATGGGTTCCTTGTAAGATACAGGTATTGCAGATATCTTCTGTGTGAATAATTTAAATCTGCAATCCGTTCAGTGTGAAGCCTCCCCACAATTACCAGCGACTGGCGGTGTCGGCCTGGTGTGCAGTTGAATCCCCTGAGTGGATTTTATGAGATACCGGCTCTAGGGCCTTATTCCTGAGCAAATGAATCAGAATCCCTGGGAGTGGGGACTGGCCCTGCACTTTGTTCATCATTGTATCCCCAGATATTGAAACAGATATTTAACATTTAATCTTTAGTTCAAGATTCAGTGTTTCACCAACACTGAATATATATATATACACACACAATACAATCTGAATGCATTTTCTCACATGATTAAAGTAAATGACACAGTTTATAGGACTTGATAATAAGGAAAAATAAAAATTTATTTTTACATGTTTACTCTGTATTCATGAAGATAATAAACTTTCTAATAGAATATTTAGTAATAGCTCATATAAAAATGAGTCATTTAAAATTACTTTTACCTTATTCCTCATAAAACAATGCCATGATTTAAGACGTTTTTAAGGGGGATTATGTGATTTTGTATTTTTAGCCGAGGAGGTTTATAGCTCAAAATCAGCTGGGTTCTGTGGGTCTGGAGGGGAAAATGGGCAGAAGTGAAAGGGCTGCATGTTGTGTGGCTCATGCTTAAGAATATGAGGTGACAGCTGCCCAACAATGCAGACACCTTTCAGGAGGCTGTGAATGACCCATTATGAAGAGTAATCACATGGAGTTTGAATTTCCATTTGGATGGAAATTTCCACAGTGGGTCAGATTAGATGACCTATAACAGTACCTTGCAGCTTTAAACTCTATGTATTTTTGCAATGTGACCCCTGATATAATGCAAACACAGTTCTCCCCCTGGAGGTGAAATCCTCCCAAACCCTGTTGCTCTTGACATTCTTGACCTGGATGCAGGGGCGTACTTCACCTTAGGGTTTTGAAAGTCACCTTTTGAAGTTTTCACCAAAAGATTTTCCTGTCATTGATCTAGCAGACAGGGTCTTAACAGACTTCCATCCCCCTTTTGGATTCATTCTTGCTCTGTATTTTTAGGGACCTCCCTCAGCTAGATCCAAGATGCTCTGTGAAATGGAAATACAGCTGAGTGAAAAGCAAGATTGACAGTGAAAATCCTCAATCTGCCATTTAGGAAGGATAATTTTTCAACATTAAATATAAAAAGCTCTGCCTGATGGTTGCATTATAGCCAGTGGGGAGTCTTGTCAACCAATGTGCTGGGAAACAGGTTTATACAACTCATTCTTTTCAGTAATGATTGCCTTTAAGTGAGAGTACCCAAGCACGTTAAATGAGACTTAGTTTGTAATTGTCAGATATTAGTGTAATGGATTCAGCTAAAAGGGTTTTAGACATTTGGGCCAATTTGGCCCACTTTTCTAGAAGCATCACGAAGCGTGGTATGAACCTCCCCCTTGATGAGAGGACAATGTGAAAACCCTGGACGCCTGGCTTTATTTATGAACTTTTCCAGACTCACTTGTTACTCAACACTGCAACGCTGGCGTGAGGCAGGCCTGTAACAGGCAAAAACATTGGTGGGACGTTGCTGACTCCAGGGTGCATTAAAATCCGGAGCTCAATTCTCAGGCCGAAAACCCACAATCACAAATATTTTCAGTTGGCTTCTTAACTCGCATTTCCAAGTGTTATATGAGATTCGTTAGGCATCTTTTTAGTCTTATGTTAGGAAGCATGCTGTGTCTCAGTTCCCAGGATGTGTCCTGAACTGTTCAACATATTGGGCCTGTAGCAAAGACTGTAAAAGTCTTGGTATAAAGAAACATGACACTTCAAGTTAGTCTTTTCTTGGGTCTCTGATACATAGGGTGTATACCTACAACAGGGAAATCGCACCAAGTCTGTTAGTAACTCAATCAGCTCGTCAAGGCTGGTCCTAAATTGTCATATCTCGGTGGGGTTGGCATGTTATTTGCAGAATTAGGAACCATTTGAAGATCTCTTGTAATATTGCCTTGGGAACATTTGGGAGAGATTCCAGAGAAAACGTGATTATTTTGATAAGCAAATATCCAAGGCCTGTGGTCTCTAAGCACGTAGGGATCTTTGACTTAACATCAGAGAAACTTTGGTTAGGGACAGAAGCTCCCTGGTGGGAATATTCATTTTAGAAATCTCCTTGGTTATAGGGGAATCCTTGAGTCTATGAGAATATTCTGTATCACAGCCATGCCCAGATTCTGTCATGGATGAACCACATTTTTTCCATCTTTTAAAAAGTACTGATTAGTTTTCACAGGTAATACATGAATACACTACTGTGGGAATATTTCAAGCAAGGAAGAACTATAATCAGGATTAAAGAGTTAGTCTGTCTTCACTACTGCCTCTAATTCCACTCCAGCTGACCCCATCCTAAAAGTAGTCACTGTTAATAGCAGAGTAGCATTTTATGATCTTTTAAATGCATTTACATGTGTGAACACATACAGATACATAGTTCGGCAAATATTAAAGGAATCATAGAGTATGCCTTTTTTTTTTTGCTACTTGCTTTTTCATTTAAAAATATAAATTAAATTATGTTTAACCAGAAACCATTAGGATTCGGGACTGTTGTCCCTGTTTACAATCTCAGAATTGGAGTTTTCCAAAGGGCCCCCTCACCCGTGGACTGTACTGTTTCATTTCAACCCCCTCCCATTGTCCTTTCCATTGTCTCTCAGTCCAGCTGCATCAAGAGGAAAAACATTTCATTCAGTGCAAAAACTCAGAAAGCCTTGTTTGTGTTTTCAGATTAAAGTATTCTTAAGATTTGAGCCAACAGAGTGAGAAAATGGAAAGACTAACAAAGATTTCAATTTAAAAAGCTAAACTGTCTACATAGATAGGCTGCTTAAGCAGCAAAGGAATATTTCTCATAGCCTCAGAGATAGAAATGGGATAACTGCTAAGAAAAATGGGTCAGTCTGACCTGCTATCCTGTTTCTACCAAATTCTAGTAGCTTCCCTTGTCCCTTCTTTTATGACCATTTGACAACTGAGCAGAAGGCAAGAGCTCTTCCTGCAAAAGTTGAGCTTGATTGCTTACAATTTCCTCCCCCAGGGGGTTCCCACCCCTCCCTTGATTAGGAGAAATGGCCCCCTGCTCATGCTGTCAAGACGCTCAGGCTGCACAGTGAATATGGGAGAAATCTCATTTTGGAGACAAGCATTTTCTGTGAACTCTATTAAGCAACAAAGCAGCCAGGCTTTCCCGGGGTCAACATTTCCAGGATATAATCACCAACTTGGGGGCAACAGAAGGCTCCTGCCGGAGTCCACTCTTTCCATGTTCGTCAGCATGATTATTTCATGATAACAGCTTTCTCGAGGGAGTCTGAGATGCTTTCTGCACATTTTAATGAGCCTGTCATTCTGCCTCAATTCTTTCCCTTAGTCTTTATTTCTTTCCTGATTCCTTTCCTTCATGTTGTGAGCTGCATGTATTTGGAAGGCCAAAAGGACACAGAGATTTTAAATGTCATCCATCATGGGTGGAAATCCATTGTCTTCCCTTCTTGAAATTTAGCAATATTGCATTTTCTTGGTTTAACAGGGTTAAAGATATTCTATATCTGTATTCTGAGAAAAAAAACTGTATAATTGAGTATGGAATTTCAGTATGTTCCTAAATAAAGAATAATCTTAATTTTCAGGAAGAATTGAAACACATTAAGTACAGTTATTATTAAGAGCATTACAACAAACATCCCTGGTCCTAAAAGATTTCAGAGTCCTGTCCAAAGACCCAGCAAATTCAAGATTCCATAGTTATGATTTTGCTGGAATTCATTAAAAGAGACTATATATAGACCCAGTGGTTCTAACACTAACATTTTTGTTTTGAGGTATTACTTAATTTAACAGCAAATACTGAACGTGGGATTCATAAAAATCTGGTTTTTATTTTCAAGAACAGAAAATAGATAAAGGAATGGTCAGAATATTTGATTTCATTTCTGTTACTCATGCCATTCCATATTTTCTAAGTTTATACTTAATTTTTAATATATTTAATAATTTTTCTCACACTAGAGTTTGATTTTTATAACTAAATTTACCCTGGGATTTAGTATAAAAGGATAGTACAATAGGATTTGATTTTATAAATAAGTTTACTTTGGGATTTACTATGTAAGAACTGTAGATTAGTGTGTGTATTTTAATGGATTTCAACTACCCATTAATGATTTTTTATTCTAATTTTTTCAGATGACTTTTGTTAATGAATGATGTCTGTGACTAATGCTCCCTGTAGCTTCACCTATTTAAATTAATCTGGCTCTTTATCCTTTGTAAACATATGTATGATCTGCTTCAGTCAGATTTTCTGAAAACAAAGGAAAGTATTCCCCATCTTTTCCCAGGAGGTTTACAAATGATATGCATTGAACTAATCCAATTGGACTAATATGATTATTTTTGTGTGTGTATGCAAAAGGGCAAAGATTGCTCAATAATATATGAGAAAAGAGAGATGACTATTCTTATGCAGTTTCTTTGCATCTGGGTCTGGGGGAGAAGGTATCTGTGGACTCAAAACCCAAACACATGTGGCTGCTGGGCTCCAAGACTTTGCCTTAGGAACAGGGGTCTCTCTTCCTCTGGAAATAAGGATACATTCTCCAAGTCAGACAAAGAAGATGATGTGTTGCCTCACCTCCATTCACACTTATTTTTCTAGCAGTGATGAGGGGTTTATAGGCAAAAGCTCAGGCTCCCACCTGGCCACCATGGTGGCAGAACCGAGGTGTGGGCATATCCAGGCCGGTTGGCTGAGAGAAGGACACACCCTCAGTATGAGCCTGCGTGCGGGTCCATGAGGCCGCCCTGAGTCACCTCCATGATGTGTGTTTTGGTCCGTATAGGCTGCTATAACAAAATATCTCAGATGGAGTGGCTTATAAACAACAGAAATTTCTCATAGTTCTGGAGGCTAGAAAGTCCAAGATCAAGGGGTCAGCATGGTGAGAGCCTTCGTCCTCGTTCATAGCAGGGAAGTTCTTGGTTTGTCCTCCCATAGCAGAAGAGGCTAATCGTTCCCTCTCACGACCTAATCGCTTCCCAAAGGCCCCACCACCTAATACCTTTGGGAGTTAGGTTTCAACATATGAATTTTGGGGGACAAGAACATTCAAACCATAGCAGTATGCTTCCTTCCTCTACCCTCCCTTCACTCTCTAATATTCCCCAAGTTCCTTCTTTGGTTCTTCTCTTTTCATGAGACATAAACTCCCTGGTAATGTCACCAAAGCCATGATTTTCATCATGTCCTGATGACTCTAAAAAATATATCACTAGCCCAGACCTTCTCCAGAGATCCAGACTCTATTGGGTATTTTCATTTGAATGTATCATTAGTTCCCCCAAACCGTCAAGTCGCAAGGTGAACTAATTATCTTTATTCTCGAACATTCTTTGTGTTTCTGATTTGAGGGAGTGACACCACTCCCACAACTGCCATAACTGGAGTCATAATGTATGCTTCTCTCTTGTCACCTCTCACATTCCAGGTCACTAAATTCTATAAATTTTATCTCCTAAGTATCAGTATATCTCAGATTCTTCCTCTGCTTTCCATGACCCTTTCACTACACTAGATCAGTTAGTGGATTTTGTTATTGCTTTGTGGAGGAGGGAGGTGAGTGCAGAGGGAGATGAGCATTTCTCATGGATGTGGTACCCACTCTTTGCAGGATGGGTTAGACACTGAACCTAATGACATCCCATTTTCTTTCTTCTTACATAGATTTTCTGAATATAATTTTAAAAGACTACATTAGTTCAAGTTTAAAGACAAGCCATTTACCTGCTGAGGGCATGTTCTTTGCATCAATTTATTCTTCCACTAACGTTATGTAAAAGTGTCCTTTTATGCACACGCTTGCCAACTCTCAATATTACCAGTTTTTTTAACTATCTGATGGGCAAAGAGCTGTACTTCATTTTCTTAAAGTCATATTTTCATGATCATAAATAACTTCTGGCATTTTCATATATTATTATTCCTTTCTGTTTTTTATTGTGTGAATTACCTGTTCTCATGAATGTTTCATGATTGTATAATAAAATTTAAATAATATTTCTGTTGAGTTTGAGGAGCTCTTTATGTGTTAAGGATATGAACCCTTTCTGGGAAGGTGGTGCATGTGTGGTAAATTTTTCCTTTTACTCTGCCACTCACTTTTAATAGCTTTTTAAAAATTAATTAATTTTTGGCTGTGTTGGGTCTTCGTTGTGGTGCGCGGGCTTCTCATTGCAGTGGCTTTCTTCATATGGAGCATGGCCTCTAGGTGCGTGGGCTTCAGCATTTGCAGCACGTGGGCCGAGTAGTTGTGGCTCGCTGGCTCCAGAGCACAGGCTCAGTAGTTGTGGCACATGGGCTTAGTTGCTCCACAGCATGTGGGATCTTCCCGGACCAGGGCTCGAACCCATGTCTTTTCCTTTATGTCTCCACAACATTGTTCTAGCTGGTCTCTCTGGTCATTCAGAGTTACTTGGATATGTGTTCATGGATTCAGTGTTACTTGCAATAGATATGAGAAAACCATAAAAATAAAAACATAACTACTACAAAAATCTAACTGCTTCTGTAAAATCAGCTTGCATATCAGTAGTGGTACACATGCTACCTTTTGGAAAGCACTGCTCAATTCTACCACTTAACCAGATTATCCAACCATAGGCTTTTAAAGAGAGAGATTTTCTGAAGAAGATTTACAGATCGTACTACAATTATAGCTTATAAAAGAGATGCAAAGGGTTTAAACAAAACTTTAAGCAATCACATTCATTTCTAGTTATTGTCACAGTGAAAAGTGTTACTCTTATCCTAGTACAAATGAAGCAAGCCTTGGTTAACTATACACTGACTGAAGTCTAAACAGAGTGTGATGGAAAGCTTTCAAAATGTTTCTTAGCCCATCTTTCCTATGGCCTTTGTCTTAATTCAGGAGGGAAAATACTACACACAGATTTTTAAAAAAATGAGATCAGCAGGACAATGAAAATGGGATGTTGTGCCTCAGGGAACAGATGTCTTTACAAAAAATTGTCTGTCAGGCTGAATTTGTTAGATTTGTTAGATTCATATGGTAGGATGAATATGAACTTAGAATAAAACAGCATTATATTTAGATTTGGGAATGGTTGAGGACTGTTGCTAGACTAGACTTAATTACATGTGTCATTTGACTTTGTGGCACTCTATATTCATAAAAATCTCAAAGGGGTCCATTATTTATCTTAAAAGTTTAAATATACAGTTCACCTTACTTTTTATTATTCTCTTTTTCTTTTCATCTCTGATTTGTATGTTTAAAAGAAATGCAGTAGAAATAGTCTGCATTCAAATGATTTCATGATTTGATTGGTTAAGAACTAGTCAGCATAGAAGCTGAACATTTAATAAGTTGAGAGCCAGACACATAGAAAATTCTTATTTAAAACTTTCAGATTGGTTACACTTCTCATCCCAAGATTATAAAGTACCAATTTCTACTAAATGCATAAAAGTGCTGCCAATCCTAGAAATTCCAGAGAGAAGAGTAAGCATTAACTAGTAGTATAAAAATAGAACTTTGTGACCAGTAATGAAGGGGTGTTTATTTCCTACATTACTCCAAATGTATAATTTTAGTTGTTCCTTTTCAAATTACAACCGGATAAGAAAACCTCTTTATTCAGAAAGGATGTTATTAAGTTTTCCTTAAAAAAAAAGCAGCTGTGTACATGTCTCAAAAATGGCCCAAAGACAAATGCAATAGGTTATTAACATGATTCTATACTTTAATGAGATGAAGTCATACTGTTTAATTCTTTATCCTTCGTGCTGATTTTATTACCACTCACTATTTGTGATCCTAAGTTACGAGAAAGGCACTTAGTTTACACAGGCTGAGATTGCACTCATGAGTCAGTGAGCTTTTGGACTGTTAATGGCTCTTCTTTTGTTCTGTTGTCCCATCTGTGATTCCAGAGTTTCTCTAGACCTTTAGAGAAGCTGGAGAGCCAGTGATCTTCCCCTTCCTTTAGTGAAAGTCATCTGACATACTCAACAGCTGGCTCGAGAGTTTTGCTGAGGCTCACATGACTGCTGTCTCAGAGAGGCCAATGGGGAGACTTCAGGGCACCACAATTCCTGTCCCACAAATTATACACAATGGTGCTTCCCCTTCCCCCACCCAGGAGGAGTACCATAACTTCCAGAAGATCCTTCAAGTGTCCATTAATTTTAAAAAGGTTGAAAACTCCTTTAGTGCCTCACTTTGTTGTCATTTACAGTCCTGGTGCAACTGCCTCCACATTATGTAGGCTCTAAATCTTTTTAGGGCGAGATAGGTAAGATCTCTTTTTAAAAAAATATTATGAGCCCGGAGATGGAAACAACCTAAGTGTCCATCATTGAATGAATGGATAAAGAAGATGTGGCACATATATACAATGGAATATTACTCAGCCATAAAAAGAAACGAAATTGAACTATTTGTAATGAGGTGGATGGACCTAGAGTCTGTCATACAGCGTGAAGTAAGTCAGAAAGAGAAAGACAAATACTGTATGCTAACATATATATATGGAATTTAAGGGAAAAAATGTCATGAAGAACCTAGGGGTAAGACAGGAATAAAGACACAGACCTACTAGAGAATGGACTTGAGGATATGGGGAGGGGGAAGGGTAAGCTGTGACAAAGCGAGAGAGAGGCATGGACATATATACACTACCAAACGTAAGGTAGATAGCTAGTGGGAAGCAGCCGCATAGCACAGGGAGATCAGCTCGGTGCTTTGTGACCACCTAGAGGGGTGGGATAGGGAGGGTGGGAGGGAGGGAGACGCAAGAGGGAAGAGATATGGGAACATATGTATATATATAACTGATTCACTTTGTTATAAAGCAGAAACTAACACACCATTGTAAAGCAATTATACTCCAATAAAGATGTAAAAAAAAAATAAAAAATATGTATTATGGTAAAATATACACAACGTAATATTTATCATTTTAACCATTTGTAAGTGCATAATTCAGCGGCACGAAATACATCTACAGTATGTAACAATCATCACTGCCCTGTACCCATTAAATAAAAACTCCCCCCCCACTCCTCCCTCAGCACCTGTTAACCTCTATTCTATTTTCTGTCTTTATGAATTTGTCTAGTCTAGGTACCTCATGTAAGTGGAATCATATAATAGTTATCCTTCTGTGTCTGGCTTATTTTCACCAAGCATAATATTTTCAAGGTCCCTCTATGTTGTAGCATATATCAAAATTGTATTCCTTTTTTATGGCTGAATAATATTCTAGTATATGTATATACCACATTTTGTAATCCAGTCATCTGTTGATGAACATTTGGGTTGCTTCCACCTTTTGGCTGTGGTGAATAATGTTGCTGTGAACATTTGGTGTACAGCTATCTGTTTGAGTTCCTGCTTTCATTATTTTGGATTTATACCTAGGAATGGAATTTGTGGGTAAGACCTCTTTTTTTAATTATTAGTTTATTATTAGTTTCTTCTTTCCACCATTAAGCAAAGTTTTTGCCACAGAATTAGTCAAAGTCAGTTGTTATTCCCTAATCAGTTTGTTATAAGTGATATGAATCCACCTGGGTATCTCTGTGATCACCCCACTTTCAAATTACAAGTACTTCTCTCATGTTCTTGCCTTGTTAAACACTTGGAAACAAAATCCATCAAAGAAGAAGATAGTTTCTTTTCATCTTGAGCATAGATCTCATAGATCCTATTCTTTTTTCAACAATTCATGACACAGAGAGAACTTTTTACTTCATGGAAAAGATATTCTAGACATTATTTCCATAAAATTTTCAGAATTTATTTTGCAAATTACTTGAAATGGCACCTGTCACCAATGAACAGGGATGGAAAATAAGAGCATACCATTTCCCTTGTGGAAATCATTATTCTGGACACGGCACTAATTTACCAACCCTGAAAAAGTCAGTTCTGTTTATAAAGACCTTGATATATCCACAGAATTGAGAATTTTAAGTAAATATCATGAGCTTGTGTTTGCTGGTTCCTGGGGTAATTGCTTAATACAAGTTCCTCCAGAGATCTTTATCCTCAGAAATCTTATTAAAATGATGACATTATCAGGGTGTTGGAGGATGGGAGAGAAAAAAAATATTAAAGGTGGATTTATAGCGGGAGCTCAGCCTGAGGAACTCATTTTCATAGAGATATTTTGTAATTTCTCCTACACTCATCCTCATGTCTATCAGGGAGGCAAGAGAGATGGAATGGACATAGTCCTTTGAGACTCATAGTTAATTATCCTAAATAATGGGGTAGATGCTACCTGTTAATGGCAATGGAAGTCAAGTAATCTCAGGGACCTGCGGTGCCCACATCACCTCTTTCACTCCCTGCTGTCAGATACGCTCTGGATTAGCTCTGGTTCTGTAGTTTTGCCTTATTTGGGAGAACAATGGAATCACAGAATTGAGGGTTTGGAAGGTGTTTGTACTCATGCGTTTGAATTACATCTGCAACTCTGCCAAGTGGATGTCTGGATCCCAAGTGAATTTTCAAGAGACAGCAGTATAGGGCAGTGGTTCAGAGGGCCCAATTTGGGAGACAGACCAATTTGGATTTGGCTACAGACTGCCACGTATTAGCTGTGAGTCCTTAGATAAGTCACTTAAACATCCTGAACCCCAGTTTCTTCATCTGTAGTACATTTCAAATAACACCTTGTGTGATTGTTACGGGAGCAAAATAGAAGGTTTGTGCACTCCTGTCATCACTGAATGGCTGCTTTGTCTCTACACAGTAGTGAGTGTTTTTCATGCATGTCACTCTAGTTGGAACCATAAAAGTGTCAGGTGACTATTACCTGTGCCTGGAGTTATCATTCAGGCAGGTTACTTCAAGAGTTTCTTAACATCGTCAAATCTCGCCTCTCTCCCACCTTCAAGTCAGTCCCACCAATATGATTGTGGTAATCACTCTAAAATGGAAGTTTGATCATATTGTTTCCCGACTTATGTCGGTATCATCTTATCACCATCAGGACTTTATTTATACTCCTTAGTGTGGCACTCCAGCGAGGTTTGACTTCTGACAACTTTTAGCCATTTCTCCGGCTCCTCCCACTTATTTGTCCTCAGGTACAATAAAGTATCTGAAGTTTCACACATCCTCTATTCTATTTCACAACCCCTCCCCTTCTTTTGCAGGATAACATACAGTGTGTATGCCTCATGGGCCAGAGTCAAATGTTACTTCTTCTGGAAGCCTTCCTTGATACCTTCCCATAATGCCACTGTAAACTTACTTGGCTGCAGTGGAAACAAAGCTGCAGTTCTCAGAGAACAAGAATTGTCTTTCATTTTCTGTATAAAAATACTCAACATCTTTACTGGCCTTTAGGAGTTCTCAACTAATATTTTCTGAATTGATGAACAAATGTATGTCAGTCCTTTGACAATAATAAGCATGTCTCCCCAGGCCTCATGCCCTGAACTTTCTCTTCTCCACACTAAACCAGAGACACGTATTTAGTCACCCTTATTGATTTACCTCAGTAAACCCAATTGTCCATAGGATAAGTCCTACCTTGGCTTATGACTGAGGTGGTCATTTGAACACATGGCTTTACCTCTCCTTTTCCCCAAAAATCCACTGAAATGATGGTAGAAAAGTATAAAGGGCAACACAGTCTCAGGAGTACAAAGAACTGGAGTAGGGATATCAGTACATCAAGCATTTTTTTTTTTTTTTTCATCAAGCATTTTAATCAAGCTCTGGGAGACTGAAAATGGGGAGGCTCACATGGCTGGCGTGGAAGAACTCAGCTCAATGTATGTAGGATGGAATTACTGGAAACTGAATCTATTTTTTCATGATAAACCTATCAGACTGAGTGCTGGGAGGAGGGGCAGAAATCATATGACTGACCTGGGTTACTAAGCACTGGTGATCAGTAGCTCCTGTTGGTTTATCCCCCACCTCTTCCTCCACTACTGCGTGTGTAGTGCTGGCATTTGCCCACAGATTGAAACCAGGTAGGAACTTTCCAAAGAAACAGAGTACTATTCCTAGGAAGAATAAGGCCTCTCAGATGGGGATTGGTACTCCTGATGAGGACCCTCCTTGTCTTGGCATTTGGAGGGTAGGAAGGTTGGGGAGACCTGCCTTCCGCTCCCTACCTGCATACCCTAACCTCCCCTCCATAGCGTTTACATCCATATGCTCTTTTACCCACAGGACAGCCAGGTTCTTGCAACAGTTAGCAATCATTCATAACTATGAACAGGTAACCAGAATTTGCCAGCCTTTTGAGGAGATCCAGTAAGATGGAAGGGAGACATGAAGAAGGAAAAAAGAAAAAGACAAACTGGCTTCTAAGGAAACAGAGATAATTCGTAGTAAGAGAGAAAATTTTAAGTAATTTTGATTTGAAGAGACATCACACCTACAAAACAAGAATAGAATGTGGGGAACAAACAAAGCGTTTGTAAAAATATAATACCTGAAGGACTGGAATAAGCAGTCAAGGAACTTCCCAGAATGTAGAACAAAAATACAAAGACACTGAAAAATTAAGAGAAAAACTCAAGAAAAAACAGAGTATTAATACAGGAGAGCCAACATCTGAAGAACAGTTGTCAAAGGGAAGACAGAAAAGGAAAAGATAGAAACAATTCAAGACGTCTAAGCAAACAAATAAGAAAACCAAACCAAACCCAAACGAAAATCATCTTCCCAGTACTGATGAGACCTCAAAGTATTCAAACTGAAGAAGATGGCTGAGTGCTGAGTGTTCTGTGCTTCCTTACAGTTCTGGCCTCCTTCCGCAGATTCTGCTACAGTCAGTTTATAGTTCTCCAGACACAGTCTGAATATATGTAGGGCTGGGCCGGGAGTGGGCAGATTACCCAATTGAAATTATTTGTTTAAAAATGTATTGAAATAGGGCTTCCTTGGTGGCGCAGTGGTTGAGAGTCCGCCTGCCAATGCAGGGGACACGGGTTTGTGCCCCGGTCCGGGAGGATCGGCTGGGCCCGTGAGCCATGGCCGCTGAGCCTGCGCGTCCGGAGCCTGTGCTCCGCAGCGGGAGAGGCCACAACAGTGAGAGGGCCAAGTACCGCAAAAAAAAAAAAAAAAAATACAGTTTATTGATTACTATGTGATCATCACTGTTCAGCAAACTTTGCATAGATAATCACAAATGCTCACAGCCACTCTACAAGATAACTGTCATGTCCTCTGCTGTATCAGTTTCCTATGGCTGCTATCAAAAATTACCACAAACTTGATGGCTTGAAACAACAGAAATCTATTCCCTCAAAGTTCTAGAGGCCAGATGCCCGAAATCAGTTTCACTGAGCCAAAATCACAGTGTCAGTAGAACTAGCAATACTCCCTCAGGAGGCTCTGAGGGAGAATCCATGCCTTTCCTCTTCTAGCTTCTGGTGGTCGCTGGCATTCACTGACTTGTGGATACGTCATCCAAGCTCTACCTTTGCGGTCACAATGTCTTTTCCTCTTCTGTGTCAAATCTCCCTCGGCCTCTCTCTTATAAGGATATATGTGATTGCATTTAGAGCCCATCTCACAATCCTTAATCATATCTGCAAAGATTTTGCCATATAAATAACAAATGTTAAGTCCAGGGATTAAGACATGGATCTCTTTGTGGGGGCAGCACCTTTCAGCCCACCATATCACACTTAATAGATATGGAAATGAAGGGATTAAGTTGCCTGATGACCATAGGCGTTAAGCAGCAGAGTCTGGATTTGAACCTGCATCTATTTTATACTGGAGTCTGTCTGTCCCTTCTTCCCTCCCTTTATCCCTAAATAATCAGTAATATCATAGGACATTTGCACTGATGTATTATTCTGAGTCAAGGTTGATTATAAAACTCCTGGGTTCAGGATTCAAAGGGTAGGCAATACTGAGAGAAATTACTAATGATGCAAAACACGCAAGGTTAGTGCAACACTTGCGTTGATTTCCTTGATTGTTGAAGCAGGCAGCGAGGCACTGGGGAGGGAAGGCTGATGGAGACACACTGCTCAGGGGGATGGATCAGCATCTCACTACCTTGGCTGCTGCAGACTCAGCTAGTGTGTCAAGGACCTCAGCTAGCAACCTCCCCTTCTACATAAGAGGCGGTCTGCAAAAAACCTAGCCCAGTGTCTTCCTTTGGAGATGCGGGGAGGTGACTGCTCAGGCTCAGGGATGGTGTTGCAACCCAGCTTCTATGCCAGAATTTCTACTAGGGGATGAGGACTGCAGCAGCAAAGAGTATTTGCTCCAGTGGTTTTTATTGATATCCACACCACTTTTTAGATTACTTGCTTTTCAGATACAAACACGCTTTCCCCTTTTCAAAAATGTTTCTCAAAGACATCATGTTCAAAACCAAGTTTTATATAAATATATACAATGTGTTTATATTTAACAAAGTGGGTGAAAACACTATCAAAACAGGCTCATTTGAGGGGAGTGCAGAAGGTATCTAGGAAAAAGACTTGAACCGTACAAGTCTCAACTGTACATAATCAAACTATAGAAATGCAAACAGAGCTCAGAGGTAACCACTGTGGATGGTGAATAATTTCAGTCTTCTTTTTATGCTTTTTAACAGACATATCTAATTTATTTATTTATTTATTTGCCTTACGCGGGCCTCTCACTGTTGTGGCCTCTGCCGTTGAGGAGCACAGGCTCCAGACGCGCAGGCTCAGCAGCCATGGCCCACGGGCCCAGCCGTTCCACGGCATGTGGGATCTTCCCAGACCGGGGCACAAACTCGTGTCCCCTGCATCGGCAGGCAGACTCTCAACCACTGCGCCACCAGGGAAGCCCTAATATATTTATTTTTATTTTCAATAAATGGGATCATATTTTGGCTACTTGCTCTCTAAAGTTAACAATGAACCTTAGAGGTATCTACAGGTCAGAACTTACAAAAAGTTGTATACTATCCCAAAGCTTGGGTATATAATACCATAATTTATTTACTCCCTTATTGGACATTTAAATGTTGCTTTTTTGTTATTATAACAATACTGTAAGGAGCATTATTTTAAATGTAGCTTGAGTGTTTGTGCAACTATAAATCTAAGAGTGGATTTTTTAAAGGGGCACACTTTTTCTACTACACCAAAAATGGAAAAATTGGCACCAGGCCAGATTTGAATCAAAGGAGGAAGCTTCTCTGAGATCTTAAAATTTTAAAATTCTGCAGCCTCAGTTCATAATGTGAAATAAAGGTCTTCTGGTAGCTGTACTTTATAAAGAGGGTCCTTGAGGGGTGTCTCCCAGAAATACCCTTCCAACCCTTCTTGCATGTGCATTGCTGTCCTTTAAGCTGATCGTGGTACTCTTCACGTTACTGGGATAACTTCATATTTCTGTAGTTTCCTTTCACGGTATATCAGTTATGGTTTTGCTTGGCCGCATGTAGTACTCTTGACTGTAGTGGCTTACCCAAATGTGTTCAATTTGCTCGCACAACATGTCCAGAGGCCATTGTCCAGGACAGGCAGGACAGCTCCATGACACCACTAGAGACCTGGGCTCCCTCTGTCTTCCTGCTTCATTATCCTTTTCATGTCTCTTTCATCCTCATGGCTACAAAATGGCTGCTCTGCCTACTGCCATAGCATCTGCATCCTAGACTAGAGCTGGGGGAACTGGGGGAAGCTAGGGGCAAAGGACAAGGACAAAAGATGGATTCCAGCAGAGGCTGTTGCTTTTTAAAGACTTGTCCCAGAAGCCTCAACTCAATGTAAGTAGTGACCTCTGCTTACATCTTATTTTCCAGAACTGGGATACATGGTTGTTTCTAGTTGCAAAGATTCTGGGGACGGTGAGCATATTTAACAGGGCTCTTTGTGACCAGTCTGTGGGTTTGGTTAATGAAGATGGAGGGAAGAATGGAGATTGAGTAGAAAGTAGCAGTGTCTGCCATACTTGGCAATTCAGCTGAAAAGGTCTTGAAGAAAACCCTAAAAATGTGGAACATTCAACACTGATTCTGTTACAGACAAAGGGATTAAAATAAATCCTATATATAACACTGTAAAGATAACATCGCAAATAAGAAATTACCTATAATTCTACCTTCCTAAAAAAAGTATGATTCTCATTTTTCTATGCCTCATTCTGGTCCCACTGAATATGCAATCATGATTTTTACATACCTTCAATACAGAATCAGTTAAATTTTATATTCTTTGCTTTTTCACTTAATATAGCATAAGTATGTTAATACCTTGCTACCCAATCTTCTAAATATTCATAAAAGAGCTGCAGTGTATTCCACTAGCTTGATACACCATTTATTTCATTAATTAAGTCTCTACAATGTTAGAAAGTTAGATTATTTCCACTTTGAAAAGATAGTGTAGGAAATGTTACAAAGACCATTTTCTGGCGTATTTCTTTTTATTTCTTTAGGACTCTGACTTTATGGAAACATTTCAGTAAGATGAATTACAGATTGAAGCATATGAACATTTTCATGATTCTTGCAAAAGGAACATGATATTTTTGAAAAAAAACTTTTTACCACTTTATGCTATCTTCGTCACTGCATCTGTGTACCCTGCTAAACACCTTAAAAAAAAAGAGAGAAAAAGAGAAGAAAAAGAAAGACGAGGTGCCCAGGATTGAATCAGCCCTGCCCTCTTGTGGTAAATCTTAAAATTTCAGGGCAGGCTTTTTCTTTCCCAAGGGCTATTTTTATTTAATTATTTATTTATTTATTTTTAAAATAAATTTATTTATTTTTGGCTGTGTTGGGTCTTCATTGCTGCACGCGGGCTTTCTCTAGTTGCGTCCAGTGGGGGCTACTCTTTGTTGCGGTGCACGGGCTTCTTTCTCATTGCAGTGACCTACCTTTTTGTGGAGCACGGCCTCTAGGCTTGCGGGCCTCAGTAGTTGTGGCTCGCAGGCTCTAGAGCGTAGGCTCAGTAGTTGTGTCGCACGGGCTTAGTTGCTCTGTGGCATGTGGGATCTTCCCGGACCAGGGCTCGAACCCGTCTCCCCTGCATTGGATTCTTAAACACTGTGCCACCAGGGAAGCCCCCAAGGGCTATTTTTAGAATGTGGCAGCAGATTGCTGTTCTCATCAGCCACTGATCTTTACAAATAGAATGTGTGGGCCTCGATATTAGTTGTACAGAGTCAAAGAATAGGAATGGTTTGGACTTGAAGTCCACATCGTTAACAAAGGAATCACCTTACAATGGATCCATATAGGAGTGGGTCAATTCTTGTTCTGTTTGATTAGGTAGTTGGTGATATTGCCTGGGAAGCAATATTCTGAAGGGCTTGATCCTTAACTGATGATTTAAGGAAGTGATAATAAGGAATGTCTAGCCCAATTATTTTATTTTACAATCGAGGAGACTGAGGATCAGAGCAGTTAAGTGGCTTCCCAGTAACAAAACAAAACAAACAAACAAAAAACCATTCAGTAAATCACACAGAGCCTATGGGCCAGCCCAGGCTCTTGGAACTTTACTGCATGGCCTTCCCATTAGGTTTCTTCTAAAAGAGTTGTGAGCATCAAATGAGATAATACACAGGAAGGGCCTTGAGAAAAAATCAGTACAGATACGAGGGAGCAGAATTATTAGGTGATATAGCAGAGAGGCAGTGCAATTGGAACTAAGAAAGCCATCTTGCATTCAGAACCTCTGGGTCTGGGACTTGGCCCTCTCGTGTAGCCTTGGACAAGTCATCCAACTCCCCAGAGTGTCAATTTTTCTCATTTTCAAACTAGAGATGAAAATAAAATCACAAGTTGTCATCACCTGTGGCCTAAATTAGTTTGCTTAGAATCATTGAAATGGTGGAACTCTAAAGGCTCATAAAAAGTGTCTCATTCAGTCTACTCAACTTACAGGCTACGCTTACTGTACACAAAGTGAGTGGCACAGTGCCAAAGCACAGCAATGGCCCCAAGCCATTAAATTGTAATCCTTGCCATTACATGCCTGTTACCCTGGCCTACGTGCTTTACATATACTAAATCCTTCAGTCCCCACAGCTACCCTATGAAGTAGATCCTGTTTTTAATCTCATTTTACAGATGAGGAACCTGAGGCCTAGGGACGTTAAGTAACTTGCTGTGGCCACAGAGCTGTAAACGGCAGATCCAGATGTGACTGTAGGCAGCCTGGCTGTCTCCTGAGTGCTTACCGTCTCCTTAAACCACTTTTAAGGACCCAACATTGCTCAGGCTAGAAGCCCATTTTCTGGCTACCACACAACACAGTGTCCTCTCCGTTATGCACTTCTCTATCTTATACTATCTTATACTGGAAAACCGAAGACGGTCTCCCCAGATCTTTTTAGACAAGCTACAATGTAACTTCATTGAGAATCCGTATACTTTCAACAATGAAGTAATTGCTGCAACAGAAAAGTGAATATTTAACTTGCTTTCTACTTAGTCCTAGTAGTGGTGAAAGAGATATGCCAGTAATCTTTTCTTTCTCAGTAGCAGATGAGGTCAGTGCAAAGAGATTCCTTTTTCATTCAAAAGTCAGCTAATACTGGCTGCCTTTTTAGCATAGGGGCTGAGGTTACCTTGATAAACAAGGCCCATGGGGTCCTTGACCTCAAGATGCTTACATTGTTAAGGAGGAAGTGAATAGTAATTAATTGACCACAATGTGATAATTGCTGTTTAAAAAAAAAAAGCTTCCCTGGTGGCGCAGTGGTTGAGAGTCCGCCTGCTGATGCAGGGGACACAGGTTCGTGCCCCGGTCTGGGAGGATCCCACATGCCGTGGAGCGGCTGGGCCTGTGAGCCATGGCAACTGAGCCTGCGTGTCCGGAGCCTGTGCTCCGCAACGGGAGAGGCCACAGCAGTGAGAGGCCCGCGTACCACAAAAAAAAAAAAAAAAAAAAAAGCATATATGAGAGTACAACGGTGATACATCTTAATATGGAGTGTTGGATAGGGTTTTCAGAGGAAGTAACATTCCAAGAGGAGGGAATAGCAAAACTGTCCTAGGAGGGACGATGACCCCATTAGGGAAGTGAAAGAAGATGACTGTGGCTAGAGCAGTAGAGAGTAGGAGGGTACAAGGTAAGATGGAGTGTAGGTGATGGACAAGTCATGCAAGCAGCAGTGGGGTATGACTGAAGCACTTCAAGCTGGTGTGTGTGTGTGTATGTATGTGTGAATCTTGCAATAGTCTGAAGAATGGATTGGAAAGGAACATTTACAATGTAAATGCTATGTAAGTAGTTGCCAGCATAAAGCTAATTCGAGTTTTGTGTTTTGGAACTTTAGAATGATTATTTTTTTTGGATATTTTAAATTTGCAGTTAGTTGAATTCCCAGATGTGGAACACATGGATACAGAGGCCTCACTGGTTGTACAGTGAAATATTCAGCCATGAGAAAGAAGGAAATCCTGTTCTTTGTGACAACTTATATGGATCTTGAGGACATTATGCTAAGTAAAATAAAAAGTCAGACAGAGAAAGACAAATACTGTATGATCTCACCTATGTTTGGAATCTTAAAAAAAAACCAAACTCCTAGAAACAGAGAGTAGAATGGTGATTGCTAAGGGATGAATCGGTAGGGGAAATGGGGAGATGTTGGTCAAAGGGTACAAATTATCAGTTATAAGATGAAAAAGTTCTGAGAATCTAATATACAGCACGGTGACTATAGTTAACAACACTGCATTACATACTTGAAAGTTACTAAGCGAGTAAATCTTAAGTGTTCTCACCAAACACAGTTATATGTATGTCAGTTATATCTGAATAAAGCTGGAAAAACCCCCAACAAAGTAGATGCTTCTTTGTTTAGCAGGGCCTGCTAATAACTTTCTGGGTCTGCAGAGACAGACCTGGATGGTTGGAGGAGTAAAGTTAAAATGCTACTGTTCTGAATAAAAACCCCAGAGGAATTGGGAGATGTACACATAAACGGCAGGGTGATGGTGAGGGGGGAGATAGGCACCTAAGATGAACGGTACTGGAGAGACTGCAAAGGGTCAAGGCCAGTAAAGAATTCCCTATGGAGATGGGCATTTGGGAGACTCCAAAGCCCACTTTAAATTTGAAGCTGGTTTATCTTCTGTGGTATCTTCTACTCCTAAACTTTCAGAGCTGGTCTGGCCAATCCTACTGCTGGGGATCATTAGTGCTTGGGAGAAGAAAGGAAGGTGGGATGAAGATGGGGACTGGCATGAGGCTGAATATGGCTCCAGCAGTAGGTAAAGCAGAGATGTAAGGTGCAGTGAGAGCTGATTCAGGAGTGGATATGAGTCACATGTACATGTACCCTTGAAAGATAGGGAGGCAGACATTTGGGTAACTTAAGCAATAGCAATAAAATGTTGATAATTATTCTAGTAGAGAAATTGCAAGTTTCTTTGGAAGAACATAGCAGAAGCATATAAATTATTCTAATAAATTATTCTAGGCCATAGTTTTTCTTGAATAGTGTACACTACCTTAAAAAACTTCAGTTTTTAAAAAAATATTTATTTTCAGCTGCAGACTCTTCATTATGGTGTGAGGACTTCTCTCTAGTTGTGGTGCGTGGGCTCAGTAGTTGCAGCGTGTGGGCTCAGTAGTTGCGACATGCAGGCTTAGTTGCCCCGTGGCATGTGGGATCTTAGTTCCCCAACCAGGGATCAAACCTGCGTCCCCTGCATTGGAAGACAGATTCTTACCCACTGGACCACCAGGGAAGTCCCAAAACTTCAGTTTGATGAGAGTAAAAAGGCAAAAGCAAATGAAAATACAAGAAATAACATCAAATAGATAAACAATTACAGTGGCAAAGAGTTGCTGAGATATTTTGAACAACAAAAGCTAGGTGCTATCTGGGAAAGCTTCAGGAAATAAGCATGATGTTCCACTAGATGTGGCAGTTTCAGTTTTATTGAAACTTCAGGATTCCTTCCACTTTCCTGTTCTAGGACGTGTTGACCTGAAGTAAAGAGGTGGCCAGATATTTCTCCAGCAAAGATGGATTTATTCCAGATCAGCAGAGAATTGCAACCATGAAGAGACACATGCAAGTCCCCACGCAGCAAGGAAGGAGGACCCTTTCATAGTGGAGAAAAGGAAGTTGGGAGGGCTGAAGTAAACAGTCCATGGCTTTTCATTGGCTGAATCCTTGCCAAGGAAGAAGAGTTCTTCTTCTAACTGTTGATCTTTGCAGTCATCGCGGGGCACGAGAGCTCCCCCTTCTGGTCTCTTGACTCTATTTAATTGAGACTTCTGTTCAGTAATTTTTTACAGGCTCCACTTGTTTATTGCTTTGTTCCTGCTATCTTATTCACAAAGCCCCAAAGCATGCACAGGGATAGAGGGAGGTGAGTCTTCGAGGTGCCTCTGCCCCTCCACCTCAAGATTCTTGGAAGAAATAGGATGTAAGCAATGATTTGGGGAACAGCAAGTGCTGTGTGGAAGAGAGAGGGGAGCAAAGCATCCTGAGTGGCGGGATAGAGCTGCTTGCAGTCAGATGAGTCACACAGGAGGAGCAGTACGCTTGGCTAACCAACCCGCGTGTGCTGGGAGGAGTATCCAGCTTATGTGCTCTGAGGGTGTACTACGTGCCAGGCTCTGAATGACATATTTTACATACATTCTCTTATTCTTTCCCCTCAGTCACCCAGGGAGCTGTGCACTATTATTACCCTCTTTTTAAAGGTGAAGAAATTGAGGCTCAGGGATGACTAAATAAAGTTTTCCAAGTCACACAGCTGGTAATTGCTAGAGGTTTTAAATCCCAAATCTTGTTCAAATCCAAAGCTCACTCCTGGAGCCCTCAGGCCAGTGAGATAAGGCAGCACAGGACAGGGGAACCACTGTGTCTGTAACATCAGCATCTGAAAGGCACGTGTCTGTCTACTGGGCTCACAGTGAATTCTGTCAAGTCCTGTCTGAGGCGCAGAACACTGTGTACATCAAGTCATTCTCATTTAGTAGATTGGAAGGCTGAAGGGCAAAAGGTTCAGCCTTTACTGTAAAGAAAATGAACAGCCAAGCCCGTATTAGGATATTGCTCATTTCTGGGGTAGATTATTTATTTCTGTTACATACTCAGCAGAATTAAGTTTCTGCACACTTAATTGTTTTGGGACTCAGAAGAAGCTTATCTGTGAATAACAACTATGGAATGCGGCTTGTGAATAATAAAGTGAGAGTTTCATTTTCCAGTTGTTTTATTCCATTGCTGTTGAGTTTACATAGCCATCAAGGGAGCAAGGATTTCAGATTAATTATGATAGAGCACATTAAATAACACAGGTCAGTGGTTGCATTACTTACGTGGAAACGCTTTCATTGGATCCTTTCAAAAGTAGGTTTTAAACAATATCCTCAAGGATTTACCTCCAGACTAAAAAAAATGCATTTAATAATGCTATTTGGAGGGATTCGTTTTCATTATCATTCAGTAATAGCCACATTAGAGGCTTTCTCTGATGGCTCGACATTTGAGTATATCTCATATCCACAAGCCTAGTGCATTAACATCTGAATCTAGCACTGCAAGTCTTGTGCTAGAAGTTTGGGACTGATTGACGCTGCTCAATTTTAATTGTTGTGGCTGAGAACATTGCCACTGCTTTCAAAATCTCCAGGAACTTGTTTCTTTTCTCATCCAGGTTTTCTAGAACTCTTCCTGAGCTTCATTACATCTGCCAAAATGTACACAGGAGTGCTCAAACTCATCTATAGAGGCTAATCACTTTTATTCCTAGTAAGAATATCTTACATTCCTTCTACAACTAGCATATGAAAAAAACCTTCTGACTTTATGGTAAAATAATGAAGAAAAATATTAAATCTATTACTGTAAGGAACGGCACCAAGAAACGGAGGAGAGCTTAAACAAGCTTTATTAGGGAGCGCTCCCGGGCGAGATTCACTGGTCCGAGAGAAAGGGGCCAGAGAAGTCGCGCCCGGGCGAGGTTTGGGGCAGAATTTATAGGGGAGGAAGGGAAAGGGGTGTGGTGAATCCGGGAGGGCGCAGGTTGTTCCTTATTCGGTGGTCTCTTCGGGTATCGTGGCAATATCTGGTGCCGGTTGCATCAGTCTTGGGACCGTTAGTCCCGCCCCTCGAAAGGCGGGAAGGCTGGGCAGGGTGGAAAGTCTCCGGGTCAGTTTCTGGAACTGGGTGGTCCGGAAAGTTTTGGTCTGATGCAACCTGTGAGACTGATTGCGTTCCCCTGCCTCGGGCCAGTTGGCCTTACAATTACCAGGTGAATGAATATAAATAGTTAAAAATGAATTTCTCTTTCATTGCTCGGCCTCTGCTAGTTTAGTATTCCACCACTTGGAGTGGTTTAATATTTGAGAAGGAAAAGTCTTGTTTTATAAATACATACATACAGACAGACAGACGTACAGATGAACAGGAGAGAAACAAATTTAATTTTGTATAAGCAAGAGTCCGAGAGATATGACTCAAGGGCAAGTTGGGCAATTGAGGCTTATGTGGCTTCCTGAGCTAAGGAATGGGAAAGGGCCTGGGGCTTCACAGGGGAGGAGGGTAATTCACAGATGATAGGAATAACAGATGGTTGGTAATTAGAAGTTCACCCTGCTATACAAATAGGTCTTTTGGGAAAAAAATTTACCTCTGGTAATAGCTCTTTTTCTGGTCTAGGCTTCCTGTCTAAAAGTCTTTTAGGTAGTTAAGGGAGAGGTAAAAGTTTTTCCTGAGTCGGCTGGGTCTTGACTGCCTTCAGCTCAAAATAACCCAGATGCCAAAGTGACATATTTTGAGGTCGTCTCTT
The DNA here is from genome assembly GCF_003031525.2 of Neophocaena asiaeorientalis asiaeorientalis. Lineage (NCBI taxonomy): Eukaryota > Metazoa > Chordata > Mammalia > Artiodactyla > Phocoenidae > Neophocaena > Neophocaena asiaeorientalis. The sequence continues at coordinate 1,020,015 of NW_020172677.1, forward strand.
CTGCTCCCCTTCAATTGCTATCACTTAAAATGGACTTTTTGTATCTTACCTCAAATCCCCCAGCCAAGATTTAGATTTGTAAGGAAAGAATGTTGCTCACCATTCCGGTTCTACAAAGATCAAGTCATTAGCTACTGCAAGTGCTGATCTGCAAGTACACCCTGAAAGGAATTCAGGATGAAGTATTCTGTGTACTGGATATATGAGCCCCTAGATGGTTAAAATGTATATCTAAGGAAGAATTTCAAAGACCCCAGATTCTTGCGTCTTGCCATACCTAGAAAAGCACTAAAGGACTTCCCTTGTGGTGCGGTGGTTAAGAATCTGCCTGCTAATGCAGGGGACACGGGTTTGATCCCTGGTCTGGGAAGATCCCACATGCTGTGGAGCAACTAAACCCGTGCACCACAACTACTGAGCCTGTGCTCTCCAAGCCCACGAGCCACAGTTACTGAGCTCATGCGCCACAACTACTGAAGCCCAAGTGCTCTAGGGCCCACGTGCTCCAACTACTGAAGCCTACGTGCCTAGAGCCTATGCTCCGCAATGAGAGGCCACCGCAATGAGAAGCCCGCGCATCACAATGAAGAGTAGCCCCCGCTCGCCACAACTAGAGAAAACCCGTGCACAGCAACGAAGGCTCAACACAGCCAAAAATAAATTTTTTTTAAAAAGCACTAAAATCATTGACTGGGATATCTGATCTTCGTGACTAGCAGTAACCTTTCACTGAGATCTTGACTGCATGTTCTCCCTAGCCAAAATTCACATATATATGTACTGGCTTCTCCTCCACCACTTCAGAGAAGTTCCTAGGAGCTATCTGAGAGGCTGTCTCCTGGGCTACAGTCCTCAGTAAGACACTGAATAAAACCCAGCTCATAGCTCTTACATGGTGCAGTTTTTAAAACGTAGACTGGTTGTAGGAAAAAGAACAATAGTTTTAGAAACATTTTGATTATTTAGGTGTCATTTTTCTAGGTTTCATATAAATCAGACAGATTTTCTAGATTCTTGACTTTTTCTCCTTTCATGTTGTCTGTTTTATTTCATTTTTGCTTTGCAGGCTAAAATACTTGGTTTAAAACTCTCACACAAGTAGGCAATTACTGCAATAGAGTACGATAACAATTCATTAAAACTCTTGATCAGTTCAGGTCTTTCCTCAAGCTCCCTCAGCCTTATCTCCCACATCTTTTAAAGGAATTTTATACCTAAAATATTCCTTTTTCTTTTTCTGTGTTTGAATAAGTGTTCTGACCAGCTGTGTGACCTTGGGCGAGACACTTAACTTTGCTAAGGCAATTTTTCCTGTGTGACCTTGGGCAAGACACCTAACTTTGCTAAGGCAATTTTTCCTCATCTATAAAATAAGAACATAGTTTGCTATCTGTGAGGCTTGAATGAGGAAGTGTATGTGAAGCTCTCCGTGAGCTGTGAAGCCTTATACGGACACCTATGAAGTATTAATAACCTTCCTGTCCTGCTTTCTAATGTATTGAATATATACATTTACGTCTTCCAGTTTTGATGTCCACAACCTAATATCTCAGATAGGCTTCCATTAGTCAGTATTGCTGAGAGAGCTCTCTAAAATGGAGCTGGGAGGCCATTGAGGAAGTGTGACTTGCGCACATCTCAGCTGGATGAAATCTGAACTTTGACCTCGTATTGTCTTAACACAGTCATCCAGGCAGACGCCCAATATTCCAGAAACTCAAGGTACTTATTGGACCCCTTAATCCTAAATAACTCATGACAGCTTATCCCTTAAGAACAAATATTTCCTTTCTCGCATCAGAGTCAATCATAATTCTTGCCAGAAACTTTAACAGCCTTGTGGATTTGCCTTTATATAAACCCCTGACTCTTTCCCTTCCCTGAGCACTCGTTTGATTTTACCTGAATCTCTGTCTCTCAAATTGCAATTCCTAAAACTCCAAATAAAGTCTTTTCTTATCTGCAGTCTTCTGGGTTTCTCGGTTGACAAAGTCTAGGTCAAACACTCCCCCAACCCGATTCTCTTTTTAAAGATGTGCCCTCGGCTTCTCTGTTGCAGCTCTGTGCTCATCATCCACATGGGAATGGTTTATCCCTTTTCAAAACTCTCTTCCAGAAAGCGAGTTGGTCATGCTTGCAGCTCATTACTTCTCAGATTGGCTTTCCTTGTGTTTTTTCTCCCTTAAAAAATGTAGAAACACTGCTTCTGGTACCTTGTTTGCAAAGATCAGGCCCCTCACCGCAGGTATCCAACTCTTGTAAACCTTTTATCTCACAGCCCTTCAGCCATTTTGCAATGTACTACTACCTTCACAGAGCTACTGCAAGCCTCCAACAGAGCAGCTGAGTTTGCACATCTGAATTTGCAACAGAACCTCCTACAACGGCCTGATGACCACTGATATGGTGAAGGGAGGAAAATATACCACCCCGAAACATGCCTCTATGGCATATGGATTGTTTTGAGTTGGTTATTTTTAAGAAACAGCAAACACAGGTGAAGCTCGGAAAACTGAGAAGTTATCTTTTGTAAGAGACATTTCCATTTCTAAGGCAAATATCCTCCTCTTTCTACCAGGAGGAGAGTGTGATTCTAAATCTCCAGAAACTCTTATCAAAGGAGAAGTCAACAATTTAAATCTGTATAACAAGTTTACCCTTGTTTGCTGTGCTTTTCCTAGTAACCTCCCATAACTACCCCCAACCCCAAGGTCTTCTTTTGTCTTTAGCTGAAGGTGGTATTTAAGGTAGTAGCTTGGGCCATTTTGGGGAGTTACTCAGTTTTCCTGAGTAGCTCCCATGTGTACAGGAGGCACACATGTTATTAAACTTCTGTTAGTTTTTCTTTTGTTAATCTGTCTTTTATTATGGGTGGTGGTGGTGTGTGTCTCAGCCGAGAACCTCTAAGGGTAGAGGACAATTATTTTTCCTCCCCTGCAATGGAAAAGTCTTGTCTCTGAGAAAACAATTTTGAAGCAAGTTCATTACAAAGAAAACTTGAAAAAAATTTAAAAGTAGAGACTATATCATGTACAATCGAGGTACTCTTTCCATCAAGCATAAAAAAGGCAAGGGATGTTTTTGATTATTGAATCAGTGCCTAGAGACTATAGTTCTATTTTATTAGAATATTTTCTCTTGGGTTTAATAATATCTTGCAAGGAATGGAGTTATATTGGATCATTCAATATTTAGAAAAAGGAACTTGTTGAAATGCTAGAATTCCAGGATGTAAGTTTTCTGGGAACTTGTCCAATGTTGGGACACTGGGTAAGTGAGATCGTGGAACTTCTTAGAATTTCTTTAATCTTTGGAGCCTTGGCTCTGTATTGAAATGCTGTGGACATTAACAGATGCGGACCATTCACAGTCATGTCTAGACAAGAGGAAGGGATGGAACTTGTTACAGAGGTCGGGTGAATGACTCATCACATCTTTATTTCAAGAGTTCTATTGTTGGGACTTCCCTGGTGGCACAGTGGTTAAGAATCCGCCTGCCAATCCAGGGGACACGGGTTCGAACTCTGGTCCGGGAAGATCCCACATGCTGTGGAACAACTAAGCCCGTGCACTTCAACTACTGAGCCCGTGCACCTAGAGCCTATGCTGTGCAACAAGAGAAGCCACCGCAATAAGCCCGTGCACTGCAACGAAGAGTAGCCCCTGCTCGCTGCAACTAGAGAAAGTCCACGCACAGCAATGAAGACCCAATGCAGCCAAAAATAAATAAATAAATTTATTTTAAAAGAAAGTTCTATTTTTTTGTGATTTCAGAGATCTGACTTAAGCATTACTACATGACAACCACTAGATGGCAGGAGTGAACAACATAAAAAAGTACAACCTGGCTTCTAACAGGGAAAACTTTTCTCTACCTCTCCTCCCTCCTCTCCTTTTTATAATCTCTTGCCTTCCCTCATTCCTCTACTTTTCTTCTCTCTCTCTTATTGTATTTGTATTTCTAGTTATAATTTAAAATAACTGATTCTCAAGAATCAGATCTGAAAAACAGGCTGTTCCATGTACTTATAATTTGAATACTAAAGCACAATTTTTTCTAATTCAAGAGGTCTTATATAACTACTTTCTATTGAGCTGAGGATAAAGCTTCAGAGGTTTTTGAGGCTCAGAAATCCTCCTGTTTCTGTCCCAACTGGCAGTCTCACACTGGCAGGCAGAGGGGGTGGCTGTGTGCAGACAAACGGGGCTGAAGGAAGAGAGAGGAGGGGCCCTAAGGCCTCTGGAGCTTTGTGTAAACCCATAAGCCGTATTACTTCTCTGCGATACTATGAAAGGAGTAGTTTGATAATGATCAAAGTGCTGTGCTGAAGCTATTCCTAAACACACACACATACAGACACACACACACGGACATACACACAGATACACACAGGCACACACAGACACGGACACACACACACAGGCACACACATGGCCACATACACAGATACACACAGACACACACACACACAGACACACACACACCCCTCAAACCCAAAAAACACCACAACTTGGCCATAGACAGCACTTGAGAAATGAGCTATCATTTTACTAATCCTTTCAATGGAGGAAAATTCACTGGTTTGAATTAATAGCCATGCAATTGAGCCCCACGTTTGAGAGATGTGATTTAGGCTCTCTGTTCTCTCTCTTTCTTGGAGTCATTGTTCCCTGCTCAATAAATCTTCCTTTCATTTTTAAATTTATTTTTCTAGTCTCAATGGCTTCTCCTTTTGAAGACTAGTGTTCTGATTTCTTAAGGGCAGAATTTGAATTTTGTCCCCCAATCCCTCAATCACTCAAAGGCAGGCTTCAGAGAGCTTCTTGGAGGTTAGCGATACCTCTTGGGGTGCTCCTTGACTATCACTGGTAATCCAGGGGTTTTGCAAGGTCTAGCTGTTATATTTTTTCAGACTCTGGGAATTAAGGAATTGAGGAAGAGCTAACCCTTCCTCCCTCTCTCTGTCCTTTGTCCTTCTCTCTGTCTCTGTCTCTGTCTCTCTCTCTGTCTGTCTCTCACATACACACACACAATACTCACAAACATACAAATGAGAGAAGGAAACACACTTATTCTAGTTTAAAATTAAACCTGGCCAAAACAAATGGGATTATGAAAATCCCCTTTGAGACTGTCATCACCCTGTCGATTCACTTTTCTGCTGTTGCAGAAGTTAAATACCAGGACTTGATAAAAGATTAAGAGAGAGGAATAGTCTACAAAGTGAGGTAATTTCTGGGATCATTGGAATTTACTGATAAGAGCTACATAAGCTCCAACAAAACTCAGAGAATTCAGGGTATAATTGTTCATTCCAGCTGTTTTGTGTCTGAATTGCAAAGAGGCACCTGCACAATTCATATGATCATTTTAACTAAGCGGACTGGTCAACACTGTGATACTGTCGCTTATCAGGATAGGTTCTTAGCCAAGGGGCTTAACACTCTGAGCTACAGTTTTCTCATTTGTAGAACAAAGTTGATAATGTCTACCCCATGGTGTTGTTCTGAGGGTGAAGTGAGAAAACATGAGTAAAGTGTCTGGCATTGTGCCTTGTTCATTGTAGTGCTTAATGAATAGAAGTTATTAATTTTGGAGAAGGGATGGAGGTAGACAGTGGAGGTAAACAGACCTCGGTTTAGATCCTCTACTTTGTCTCCTACAGACCGAAGGTCTCGGGCCAGCCACTCAATTCTCACCTGCAAAACGGTAATAATGCCACATCGTTTCCTGGGTTACTGTGCCTGCCATGTGGTAATAAGTCTACAAATGGTAACTAGTATTATTGATATTACCTGTTCGCTCCTTAAAATATTTATTGAAACCAAACCATGTTATCTGTTTAGGACTGCATTGAGTGGCAAGAGAGACTATACAAAAGAATCACGTGATGGTGTTTGCTTTCAAGAGGCTGACAGCTTTGCTGAGGGGTAAAAACAAGTGAAAACCTGGTCACTTAGTGTAACAGTGTGAAATAATCAACTGTCCGTAAAAAGTGATATGGTGCAAAATCAAGTCTGGTAGATTGCAGAAACAGGAGCGAATGTTGGGGGTCACCATTGTTGGGGAGGACCTATAGTAAAATTCTGGAGGGTTTTGAAGGATGAGTAGGATTTGCAGATATGGGGACTGAAATGGACAAATATAAAGTGTGCCAGCTATATTTAAAACGGATAACCAACAAGGACCTACTGTATAGCACAGGGAACTCTGCTCAATATTCCGTAACAACCTAAATGGGAAAAGAATTTGAAAAAGAATAGATACATGTGTATGTGTAACTGAATCACTTGACTGTATACCTGAAACTAACACAACATTGTTAATCAACTATACTCCAATATAAAATAAAAAGTTTAAGAAAAAGAAAAAAATAATAAAGTATGTCAGATAATGACACGTGCTATGGAGAAAAATAACAGGGAAGGAGCAGAGGGAGTGCTGGATGGGTTACAATTTTAAATAGGGTGGAAGGCAAGGCTTCACTGAGAAGTCCTCAGGAGAAGTTGCCAACTGAGCAAAGAAGATGAGGGAGTGAGCCAGGTGGATATCAGGGGAGAGAGAATTCCAGGCTGAGGAAACTCCAGGTACAGAGTTCCTGAAACAGAAGCATGCTTGGAATGTTGGAGAAATAACACGGAGGTCTGTGTGGCTACAGTAGAGACAGCAGTGGGGAAAGGAGAAGGAGAAGAGGATGGAGAAGCAATATTTTGGGGTGGATGGTAGAGGAGAGTGGGAAGTCACGTAGGGCACTGTGTTCTATTTTAAAGACTTTGGCTTCACTCTGAGTGAGAAGGGAAATCACTGAAGGATTTGAGCACAGGAGTGGCAAGACCTGACTTCTGTTCACAAAGGATCATTCTGGCTGCTGTTTTGCAAAATGGGCTATAGAAAGCCACGGGTGGAAGCAGAGAAATCATTCAGGAGAAATTTGCAACAACACAGGTGAGAGTTGATAGTGTCTTGAATCAAAATATCAGAAGTGAGAAGAGTTTGGATTCTGAAATTCTGGATATATTTAGAACTACCAGGAATCACACATAAACAATGATCTCATAAGGTACTTTTGAGATAGTTAACCTTCAAACCCTTCGCTTTAGATTTATTACATTTTAGAGGTGATGAGAGACATTGTAGGGTTGGTTGTTCTTGGTTTTTGATTGTTTTTTTACATCGTAGGTCTTAAAATTCTTTCTTTCCTTTACCTTTATAGCACTGTTCTGGTTTGATCCCTATCTTTCACCCTCCATTTTGTCTCCTTCACTCTATGTCCTTCCCTCATCTTTTCATCCATCCATCCATCCATCCATCCATCCATCAATCCCTTTACCCTTTGGGAACCCGTGATGTACTAAGTTTCAGAACTAGTGCTTGTGATTGAGAGATGAATATAGCTCATAAAAAACTCATAGTCTAATAACGGGGACAGGGAGGTAAACAAGAAAAAGTGAAACAGTTTGACAGGAGCTATGTTAGAGAGATTAAAGAAAAATGTGGCACAAAGAAGATGTTTAACACTATCTGCCTGACAGAGAAGTCTTCATAGTTGAAGTTTTCCCTGTCCCCTTAAATGTAAACATTCACTAATGTTCTGTTCCTTCAACCTTTGTTTTCTTTTTCCTTTTGAGGTCTCATTTGTTCCCACAACTCTATTTATTACCTCCATGACTATATCTTCCAAATCTTTGTCTCTAGCCCTGACCTTTCTTTGAATGCCCTCAATTAAATTGTATCTTCCTGTCACCCCAGACCACAAAAAGCATTCTCCAAGTGGATGCTCAGGTTAGATTAAGCTGCTCTTGAACAAACAAATTTACTGAGGCTTAGAATGTAAATCACGTAATGACTTGCAGCAGCAACAGTCTTTTCAAAAATGACTAAAACAAACTTTTAAATATAAAGCATAGGGCTTCCCTGGTGGCGCAGTGGTTGAGAGTCCGCCTGCCGATGCAGGAATGATTCTATTTATATGAAATATCCAGTATAGAGAAATGCAGAGAGACAGAAAGAAAGACTGAAAGTGGTTGCCAGAGGCAGGGGAGGAGGGGAACTGGAAAGTGACTATTTAAATTGGTACAGAATCTCCTTCAGGGGTGATGAAAATTTTTTAAAATTTTTATTTTATATTGGAGTATAGTTGATTTACAATGTTGTGTGATGATGAAAATATTTTGAAATGATAGCAGTGATGGTTTCATGCCATTGTGAATATACTAAACGCTACCAAATTATACTTTGAAATGGCTAATTTTGTGTTACATGAATTTCATCTCAAAAATATATTGGCACAATAACACGAGATTTAAATGCAATATTCAAAAGTAATGTGCTGTCAAGAATGCAGATTGGGACAGTTCTAATTTTCACATATGTCTAGAGAGAAATGTCAGGCAATTTGATCTTACTATGTAAAGGCTGTTCATCATTAACCTGGTTGAACACTAGAAAAGGAATTTTTTATGAATAAAACAAAGCAACTGACACAGAAGTTTGAGAAGCTTAGATAATTTAAATGAAGACACATTTTCTCTTTTTGGATGACATTTACTGACTGGAAAGTCTGTATTATTATCTTGAGGATTAATGTCTTAAAATGGCATTGCATTGTTGAAGGTACTGTTCTTCATGTGATTCAAACTGCAAAAAAAGTCAGTTCAATAATGCAAATGTATAAATTGATTAAAGTCAGAGTATCTCAGCATATAAATTACTTCCTAGAGGAAAGCATTCATTTTTAGACTAGATATTATTATAAAATGAAAAAATTACAATGTTTTAAAATTATGGACAAATATGCCCATAAACTTATCCTATACTAACACAACTATTATTATCTTGTGTATTCCATTACAACTTTTAAAAATAGGATTCTTTTAAAAAGGATCTTATTTTTGGTCCTCAGAGGCAGAGACCTGAGTTTATCACATTTTCTGTCATAGCAGAGTACATCAGTGGTCTGTTCAAGGCCTTTCTCATTTTATTTTATCTTTCTTCTTCATTTTCAACGCTGCTCCAATTTCACATCCCCTTAGTTATTCTATTCTTTAATCTATGTTCATTGAGTTGTATACATACACACGTTTTGGAAATATATATTGTGCTGTTTTGTGTATCTGTGCTTTTACTTTATATAAATGGTATCATTCAGATCTCATTCACTCCACCTATATTTTGAAGGTACTTTCTTCATAGCGCTATCCTTTGTGCTTTTCAACTCCCCTTTTGAGTTTTTTATTTCAACGATTGTATTTTTCATACTCAGAATCTCCAGATTCGGGCTACTTAGGATTCTGTTCCTGGTTCTTGTTTGTAACATTCTGTTTTGTTCCTTTGTGAATAAATATTTTATTAAAATTTTATTTTACTTAAAATTCTTATTTTAGCCAATCCATTAATTTGGCTTCTTCTACCAAGAAGAAGAAGTGTTGGGTTTGTTGTCTTTCTTCTGTAGAACTTGTGCTCCTCTTGTTGAATTTAGGGAGTAGGTTCCAGGGAGATACGGTAGGGTGGGAAGCCTCTGATGTTGCCGCCTGGGCTAGACCATGCCCTCTTTACATCTCTTCCTCCCCAACACTTGATTTTGCCTTACCTCTCAACGACCCACTGTCTCTCTCCCTCAGGGCACAGTTCTTTCCCGATGATTGCTTGTCTTGGATAAAATCGCCTAGACCAGTGATTCTGTAACTTTAGTGTGCATCGTCGTCATCGGTCATGCTTGTTAAAACATAGACTGCTGGGCCCAACCCCCCCAGAACTTCTGGTGCAGTAAGTTTGCGATGGAGAAGAGTATTTACATTTCTAAGAAGTTACCAGTTGACACCATCCTTGGGCTGACCGTCGTGGATGTTTTGAAGGCAGCCGACCCACAGCCTGTGCACCCCATACCACCTCCTGTGGAAGCTTAAGCTGTCTGTGTAGCTTTCTCCCTTTGTCTCATAACCATGTCCACCAATGAGAATGCTAATTCGCCAGCTGCCTGCCTTAACAGATTCAAGAACAAGGGGAAAGGCAGTACAGAAATGAGGCAGCACCAAATAGAAGTTATTAAGGTGGAGCTGAGGAAAGCTAAGAAGGATGACCAGATGCTGAAAGGAGAAATGTCAGCTCTTTTCCTGATGATGCTACTTCTCCACTGCAGGAAAACCACAACAACCAGGGCACTGTAAGTCTGTCTGTTGATGACGCTGTCAAAGGCACAAATAGCAACAATTTAGAAAGCCAGCTCCAGGCTACTCAAGCTGCTAGGAAAGTGCTTTCTAGGAAAAAACAGCCCCCCATAGACAACATAAGCTGGGCTGGTTTGATTCCAAAATTTGTGACCTTCTTGGGCAGAACTGATTGTAGTCCCATTCAGTTTGAATCTGCTTGGGCCCTCAGTAACATTGCTTCTGGGACATCAGAACAGACCAAGGTTGTGGTAGGTGGAGGTGCTATCCCAGCATTCGTTTCTCTGCTGGTGTCTCCCCACACTCACATCAGTGAACAAGGCTGTATGGGCTCTAGGAAACATTGCAGGTGATGGTTCAGTTTTCCAAGACCAGGTTATCAAGTATGGTGCGGTTGACCCGCTGTTGGCGGTTCCTGATATGTCATCTTTAGGATGTGGTTACTTACATAATCTTACCTGGACACTTCAAATCTTTGTTGCAACAAGAATCCTGCACCCCCCTTAGATGCTGTTGAGCAGATTCTTCCTCCTTTAGGTCGTCTCCTGCAACATGACGATCCAGAAGTATTAGCTGATATCTGCTGGACTATTTCCTACCTTCCTGATGGTCCAAATGAACCGATTGAAAACTGGGGTTGTACCCAAACTTGTGAAGCTTTTAGGAGCTACTGAATTGCCAATCGTGACTCCCGCGCAAAGAGCCATAGGGAATATTGTCAATGGGAGAGATGAACAGACTTAGGTTGTAACAGATGCAGGAGCACTGCTAACAAACTCCAAAACTAATATTCAGAAGGAAGCTACGTGGACAATGTCAAACATCGCGGCTGACCGCAGGACCAGATACAAGTTGTAAATCATGGATTAGTCCCGTTCCTTGTTGGCGTTCTCTCTGAGGCAGACTTTAAGACACAAAAGGAAGCTGTACGGGCTGTGACCAACTATACCCGTGGTGGAACGGTTGAGCAGATTATATACCTTGATTGTTGTGGCATAATAGAGCCGTTGATGAACCTCCCAACTGTGAAAGATACCAAAATTATTCTTGTTATTCTGGATGCCATTTCAAATACCTTTCAGGCTGCTGAGAAACTAGGCGAAACTGAGAAACTTAGTATAATGATTGAAGAATATGGAGGTTTGGACAAAATTTAAGCTCTACAAAACCATGAAAATGAGTCTGTGTACAAAGCTTCATTAAACCTGATTGAGAAGTATTTCTCTGTAGAGGAGGAGGAAGATCAAAATGTTGTGCCAGAAACTACCTCTGAAGGCTATACATTCCAAGTTCAGGATGGCACTGCAGGGAACCTCAACTTTTAGATTGTACATCTGAGGCATAAAGCTGTTTGTTGCCTACTACATTTTGTATAAGTTTGTCTTACTGTTTCTCTACTAAGAACTCTTTTTTTTGTGGTATGCGGGCTTCTCACTGCTGCGGCCTCTCCCGTAGCGGAGCACAGGCTCCGGACGCGCAGGCTCAGCGGCCATGGCTCACAGGCCCAGCCGCTTTGCGGCATGTGGGATCTTCCCGGACCGGGGCACGAACCCGTGTCCCCTGCGTCGGCAGGCGGACTCTCAACCACTGCGCCACCAGGGAAGCCCTACTAAAAACTCTTTTTAAATGTGGTTTGTTATTGTAGTGCTTTTTACAACGAAACTATACTTGAACAGTTCCAAACTGTACATACTGTATGACGCTTCTCCTCTCAATGGGTTTCTTATTTCTATGTGGAATTTCATATCTTGTAGTGTCCTGCAAATAAAGATTAAATTCCACCCTTTACTTCAAAGAAAAAAAAAAGAAGAAGTTACCAGTTGATGCTGATGCTGCCAGCCAGGAACCAAGTTTTGAGAGCTGCTGACTTAATGGGATAAAAGGAGAAGTAAACAAATAATTAGGTGTTGGCCCACCTACGTGCACCTCTTGTGTTCTGCTTTTCCTCACGAGTTCCAGGATCCATCCCTGCCTGGATATTACCCTGAAGCTTCTATTTAGCTCTGGCTGATCCGGGCTGGCTCCTACTGCCTATGATCCAGGACTATGTGAGGTAGGATCAAAGCCCCAACAAGGCAGTTCTATTCCCATGATCATGGTTTTGGACCCTCTTCTGCTCTGGGTTGCCCTTCTTCTCTTCCCTCATTACCCCCACTTGACTGGGACCCAACCAACTTGTTTCCTTAGAGGTTTCTGACAGTCATATGTTTAAAATTTTTTTGATGTATTTACTTTTGACTAATAAAAATTGTATATATTTAAGGTATATAGCATGATGTTTTGATATATGTATAAAATGTGAAACGATTACCACAATCAAACTAATTAACATATCCGTCAATCTTCCATAATTACTATTTTTTTGTGGTGAGAACACCTGGGATTTTCTCTCTTAGCAATTTCAAGTATACAATACATTATTAATATTGTCATCATGCTGTACATTAGGTCCCCAAACTTGTTTATCTTATAACTGAAATTTTTGTCTTGTGATCAATAATCTCCCCTTTTCCCTCCTCCCCCAAGACTCTGGTATCTACCATTCTACTCTCTGTTACTATGAGCTCAACTTCTTTTTTTTAAGATTACATATATAAGTGAGATCATGCAATATTTGTCTCGATTATTTCATTTAGCATAATGTCCTTCAGTCTTATCCATTTTGTCACAAATGGCAGGATTTCCTTTCTTAAAGGCATAATAATAATCAATTGTATATACATACCAAATTTTCTTTACCTGTTCATCTGTTGATGGACACTTAGGTTGTTTCACATCTTGGCTATTGTGAATAATGCTGCAGTAAACATGGGAGTGCAGATGTCTCTTTGAAATATTTTATTTTCTTTGGGTATATACCCAGAGTCAGATTGCTGGATCATATGGTACTTCTATTTTTGAGGAACTTCCTTACTGTTTTCCATAATGGTTGTACCAATTTACATTCTGCACAAGGGTTCCCTTTTCTCCATATTATTACCAATACTTGTTGTCTTTTGCCTTTTGATAATAGCCATTCTAACAGGTGTGAGGTGATATCTCACTATGGTTTCGATTTGCCCTTCCCAGTTGATTAGTGATGTTGAGCATCTTTTCATATACCTATAGGCCATTTATATGTCTTCTTTGGAAAAATGTCTACTTAGGGATTTTTGCACATTTTTAAGTTGAGTTATTGGGATTTTTTGATATTGAGTTGTATGAGTTCCTTACATATTTTGGATATTAACCCCTCATCAAATATTGATTTGTAACTATGTTCTCCCATTCAATAGTCTGCCCTTTCAGTTTGTTAATTGTTTCATTGCCGTGAGGAGGTTTTTAGTTTGACATAATTCCACTTGTTCATTTTTGCTTTTGTTGCCTGTGCTTTTGGTGTCAGATACAAAAATTAATCACCAAGACCAGCGTCAAGGAGCTTAATCCTTATATTTTCTTCTAGGATTTTTATGGATTCAGGTCTTCTATTTAAGTCTTTAATCCACTTTGAGTTCATTTTTGTATGTGGTGTAAGATAAGAATCCAATTTCATTCTTTTGCAGGTAGATATTCAGTTTTCCCAACACCATTTATTGAATAAACTATCCTTTCTCCATTGTATATTCTTTGTGTCTTTGTCAAAAATTAGCGGATGTATATGTGTGGGTTTATGCGATCTCTTTGCTGTTCCATTGGTCCATACGTCTATTTTAATGTCAGTGCCATACTGCTTTGATTACTATAGTTTTGTAGTATAAAGTCAGGAGATGTGATGTCTGAAAATTTTTTGTTCTTGCTTAAGATTTCTTTAGCTGTTTTGGGGTCTTTTCTGGTTCCATATGAATTTAGGATTGGTTTTTCTATTTCTATAAAAATTCCATTGGAATCTTGATGGGGGTTGCATAGATCGTTTTGGGTAGAGTGGACATTTTGACAATATTAAATCTTCCAATCAATGAACATGAGCTATATTTCCATTTATTTGTATCTTCTTTGATTTCTTTCATCCGTGTTTTATAGTTTTCAGCAAACAAATCTTTCATGTCCTTGGTTAAGTTTATTTCTAAATATTTTATTTTACTTTTTTCTTGTTATTGTAAATGGGATTATCTTCTTAATGTCTCTTTTGGATAGTTTGTTGTTAGGGTATAGAAACACAACTGATTTTTATATGTTGATTTTGTATCCTAAACTTTACTGAATTCATTTATTAGTTTTAATAGTTATTTGATGTATAAGATCATGTCATCTGCATGATGTTCTGAGATCCACCCATCTCCTTCTTCTTTGTGCAGCTTCTCTAGGGTCAAGCACAGGTGCAGAGCCAGCATCCTGTGGTAGATTGCTATCTTGTCTGGCCTTCTAATATTTTTATGTATTTTTTAAACGTAACACACCTGTAGATTTATGATGCTTTATTGTCTACCTAGCACCGGTCATTTTAAGGTTTATAGTTATGACACACAATGAGTGTAATGATTTCAGAATACTGTAATATTACATTACTTGGATAAACTATAATTTAGTAATTATCCCTTAATGTTGGACATTTGGAATGCTTTCCATTGTCCCAACATGAGTAATAGCATGAAATGTATTAACTTTTTATACTTACAAAAGTATTTTTGGGTACTTTCTTTTTTTTGTTGTTGTTTCCCTGTATTGTGAGAGTCAAGGCAGCTTTCAGAAGTACTTTAAGTTCTGGGAGAATCTGCCTCTTTGTGTCTGATTCATTTTCTGAGTGGGTGGTGTACTGCTTTAACCTTGTCACTGACAGGAAAGTTCAGATTTTATACTGTAAAAAGAGAAGAGGTCTGTCCTTGCAGTTCTCTTTGACTGAAGTGTTTGCTTTTAGACAATGATCGTACACAGTCTTCCATCAACACGCTGGTACTTGATAGTGTCAGTTCTCCTTTGAATTGAAATAGCAATTTCCTTTGTTCATCTGGACTATTTTTAAACTATGGCAGCTCTTATTTAAAAGCCACAGGTTGTGTTCCAGATTAACCCTGTCCAAATTTGGTAATGATGATTATACCATTGAGGGCAATCAAAATAATCAAATGAAGGAAAAGCACTTATTTTCTAACTTATTTAGCTAAAATGAATGTTCAGATAACATGATTTTAGTTTTCTTATAAACCCATAGCATTTTGGTAAGCAACTTCTGAAAATAGGTTAATGAATCATCATGGGTGGAAACTTGAGAATCTTTGATTTAAAAAGGAACGTTAGCAGTCATTTAAGTCAATCTACAACACAAAAGAAAAACTCATCTACAGGGTGCATGATGGTCTATGATTTTTTGACTAAACCCCTTCCATGGTTAGATTACCACCTTATCAGTCAGCCCATTTATTGACATTTTTGAATAGCTGTAATTAAAAGTTCTCCTTTTATATTTTCTTGAATTGAAACCTGTCTTTTTAACATCTACATAAAGATACACTGACTTCCCTTTGTGCCATACAGAAAAAGGAGTATATCTCATTATCATAGTCTTCTGAATATTTGAAGACATCTATATGGTTTCCTCTTAGTGTTCTCTTCTCTCTTATTTAGGATAAATGTCCTTAGACCATGCAGGCTTTTTTTTTTTCCCCGTAAACTTTAAGATGATGATGTCTATATCCCTAATCATCTCAAACACTTTCCTGGATATTTTCCAGTTCGTCCATGTTCTTAAAACAAGGGTTGTGGGGCATAGTGGCTCACGGACACAGTGGAACCATCTCACATTTCTGTGATCTTGACTTGAGATATTTTCTTTACAAATATCTATCTTAGAGACTTCCTCCAAAGTTTATTATCATGTAAGATTTCCCTGTGATATACCTATAGGTACATATTATTTCCAAGAGTTTTATGTTAGGACATAGTCACCAAGAAATGGCACCTTACTTCTGAGAATTAGGTGTAAAATTGGTAATTATTAAACTCTTTTATAAGGGATATCTCATAAAGCCACATTGCTTTCAATAGGAAATATGGTTTGTAGTAATAGATGAAAAAACATTATCGTTTACACTTGAGAGCTAATCTTTAATCACAGCTTGAGTTTCATGGCTCATGATGTGAGAAAATAAAATCAAAATAAGAATTTGTCAGTACACTATAACTAGCAATAGGCAGTGTTTTGTGCCTAGAAGATTTGTGGTATAATTAGTTTTTAAAGCATATTAGACTTAAACTAAAAGGAATCTTACACATCATACTGTCTTAATTGTACAAGTGACTGACCACTCATTTATCTCAACTATCTGGGAATCATTTGTGTTTTGATAGATTATTCGAGAGGTGATTCTACTCTTTTGTTTTCTTTATTTCTTTTTGTTTTTCTAGTTCCTACTCTACACAGAAAATAGTTTTGATCATTTTGAACATCTTGATTAGATTCAATTAATCTGTCTATTTAATAGAAAACAAAATCAGTTAATGTTTAATGACATTTATTATTCAAGTTAGCCACAAGAGTCAATCTAGCAATTCCCTAAAAGTATAATAATAAAAATCTGTGGTATACATAGTGGTGTGTCTTTTTTATATGATGAATTACATTTTAAGATTTTTTTTAAATTGTGTAATTTACACACAAGTATAATATGTTTTATATATATATACACACACGTGTATATGTGTGTGTGTGTATACATATCCATCCCACATAATCTCGTTGAAGAAATAGATATCATTAGTGTTTAAAAACACCTCACCCCCAATGTGTACACCTCCTGATTTAGCCGTCTTCCCAACAATTGCCCAGTCCAAAACACAATCTTAGCTTTTGTGATAATCACTCCTTTACTTTTATGTTTTTACTATCTCAGTATGTATCCATAGGCAATACTTTACTTAATTTTTTCTATCTTGGGCCTGGGTATAAATACCATTATATTTTTTACATTTTTCTATGGCTTACTGCTTTTGTTCAACACTATGTGTAACACATCCATATGGATATATGCAGCATGTTTCATTTATTTTTACCACTGTATGGGAAAAACATGTACTACTGTATGTATTACAATTTATTTATTCAACTTACTATTGATGTACAATCAGGTTATTTCCAGTTTTTGCTTTGCTTTTTTTGTTTTTATCTATTAAAGACAATGCTGCTAGAAATACTTATTAATATGTCAACTGGCACACAGGTGCAAGAGATTTCCCACCATTTAAATCTAAAAATGGAGGTGCTGGATTGTAAGGTATGTGAATGTTCAGCTATACCACATCAGGCCAAACTATTTTCAAAATAATTATATCAGCCACGTATGAAAGTGTTTCTTATCCCATATCCTTGCAAATACTTGATGTTGTCAGACTTTAAAAGTTTTTACCATTCTGGAGGATGTGCTCTGTACTTCCTTGTGATTTTAATTTGCAAATCTCTGATTACTAGTGAAATTGAGCCTCTTTTCAAGGGTCTTTTTGAGTGTCCTTTATTTTCGAAGCGCCTGATTAGACTTTTTCCTTTTTAACTCATAGACTTAAAAATAATATTCTTGATATTAGTCATTTATTATTACGCATGCTGCAAACATCCTTTACTAATAGAATTTTTAGTACATTAAATTTTTTTTTGAATTGAAGTTTTTAATTTTAATGCAATTGAATATACCAATCTTTTCTTTTTTTTTGGTCAGCATGTATTTAATTTTGAGTTCTGTTTAAAAATTTTTTCTTCTCTACCTTGAGGGCATGAAAATAATTTTTTCTAAAAGGTTTACTGCTTTGCCTTCAACTATTATATGTCTTTGAACAGCAGGAAACATATCTACCAGTGGTAAGCATGGACAAATTAAAAACAAATATTTCCATGTCTTCATCCTAAACATAGGATATTTGGTATTTATGGAAGAGATGTACTGTCTATTTAGTGCTTGAAACCAAGTTTTAAATTATATAACTTGTCTCTGATGGTTTTTTTTTTTACTTCTTTATGTTTAATTGCTTAGAGACAAACTGAAGCAAATATCTGATTCTTTTAATATGTATTGTTATATTTCACAGTACCAGATAATTTCTGGAAAGTGCTAGAAATGGTAATTCCAAATCGTGCAGAACACCTGCTTCCCTGAAGATTCCGGAAGACACCACTCAGGCATACACAAATCCTTTCTAAAGTCACATTAACAGCTAGAACATATGACAACCGAGTGTCACTCTCAGAAGGAAATTCCTTCTTTTTAAAACTTTCTATTCAGGTGATGATAAATAATCCCCTTTTAGCATAAAAATGTAAAATGAACATTTAAGTTCATGAAAATATTCCTCATAAGAGGTTTAGTTTGGTCTCTTGCTTTCTGGTGTTGTGTCTAAGGAGTCTGTATAATCCAAGGTCACAAACATTTACTCCTATGTTTTCTTCTTAGAGTTTCACAGTTCTAGCTCTGAGATTCAGTCTATGAACGAGGGGGTCCAACTTCATTCTTCTGCACATGAGGATATCTAGTTTTTCCACCACCATTTGTTGAAAAAACGATTATCTCCCTACTGAATTGCTTTAGCACATTTGTTGAAAATCAATTAACCACAAATTTAAGAGTTTGTTTCTGAATTCATATGTTTCATTGATCTATATGTCTATCTTCGTTACCACACTGTCTTGATTACCATAGCTTTGATTTGAGTTTGAAATCAGGAAGTGTGCTTCAACTTTGTTCTTCTTTTTCAAGATGTTTTAGTTATTCTTGGTCCCTTGTATTTCCACATGTATTTTAGGAAAGGAATTATCATTAAAAAAGTTTTCTGGGATTTTGATAAAAATTGCATTGGATCTGTAGATCAATTTGGGAAGTATTTTCACCTAATACTGTTAAGTCCTCTGAGTCATGAATATGAATGTCTTTCCATTTATTTGTCTTCAATTTCTTTCAACAATGTTTTATAATTTTTGAGTATGTTTTGCACTTCTTCTGTTAACTTTATTCCCGTGTGTATATGTATACATATATATATATGTATATATATTTTTGACGCCATTGTAAATGACATTTGTTTTTAAAATTTCATTTTGGATTGTTCATTGCTAGTGTATAGAAGTGCAATTGATTTTTGTATATTGATCTTTTATCTTGCAATCTTGCTGAATTAATTTATTACTTCTAATAATTTTTGTGGGTCTCCTAGGGCTTCCTATATATAAGATCATGTCATCTACAAATAGGAATAGTTTTAACCTTTTCTTTTCAATCTGCCTTTTATTTTTCTTTCCCAATTGCCCTGGCTAGAACCTCCAGTAAAATGTTGAAGAGAAGTGGCAAAAGTGGACAGCCTTGTTTTGTTCCTGCTCTTAGAGGGAAAGCATCCAGTCTTTCACTATTAAGTACGATATTAGCTGTGGGGTTTTGCCCTTTATAAGACTGAGGAAGTTTCCCTGTATTCCAAATTTGCTGAGTGTTTTTATCACGAAAGAGTGTTGGATTTAGTCAAATGCTTTCTCTGCATTATTGAGATGATAATATATTTTCTTTCCCTCTATTATATTGATGTGGTGTGTTACATTAATTTATTTTCAGATGTTAAAGCAATTTGCTTTCCTGGGATAAATCGCACTTAGTAATGGTATATAATCTTTTTTATATGTTTTAGATTTGGGTTTCTAATATTTTGTTGAGAAGTTTTACATCAAAATTTATAAGAAATATTCATCTGTAGTTTATTGTGATGTCTTTGTCTGGTTTTGTATCAGGGTAATACTGACCTCATAGAATGAGTTGGGAAATATTCTCTCCTCTTCTATTTTTAGAAGAACTTGTGAAGAATTGGTATTTATTCTTCTTTAAAGGCTTGATAGACTTAATCAGTGAAGTCATTTGAGCCTGGGCTATACTTTTTGGGAAGTTTTAAAATTATTAATTCAGTGAATTCCCTGGTGGTCCAGTGGTTAGGACTCTGTGCTTCCACTGCAAGGGGAACAGGTTCAATCCCTGGTTGGGGAACTAAGATCCCGTGTGCCATGCAGCCAAAACAAAACGAAACAAAACTATACTTCAATAAAAAATTGAAAAAATTACTAATTCAGTTTTATGCTTATTATAGATCTACTCAGATTTTCAAACTTTTTCTTGAGTAAATTTTTGTAGTTTGTTTTTTGCAGGAATTTCCCCATTTCATCTAATTTTGTCAGTGGATTAACTCTTATGGGGTATTTTCTTCATGGTACTTTGAAGTTAAAGGAAGGTTCTGAGCAGTTTAGTTAACTGTTTGGAATGGAGTTTTGATAAAGAACACCAAAGCCATCCCAAATCTGGTGAACTAAGCAGATATATAATTCCATACCGGCTGTGGATCACCCTTTTTCTTTAGGAATTGAAGTCTCTATTACTCTAGGCTATGCAGAGGATGACCAAGGGTAGGGGGGTAAGGGGGACAAGACATGTTTATATTCAGTCTCTTTGCTCAAGAGTTTTTTTTTTTTCTCCCCGAGGCTATGTTTCAAGGATTTCTTGAGTCCTGTGATAATACAAGGCTCTAGAGAACTAGTTTTTATGACTAGATTGGATTGAGTGAAGATGAGGAAACAGCTATGGTTCTGTCTTTATGGAGGAAGGCCTCTTTTAATCATCCTTTTCATGCAAGATATGTATAACTCTTGGTTCACAGAGATACATTTTACCCAGACCTAGTTTTCTGTATGGCTTAGGGCTATGGATTTTCCAAATCTATCAGGGTTATATCTGGTCCTGTGTTACCTGTCTGAGGAAGCAGCTTTAGTCAGTCTTCTTGGCCAGAGTGTACCTAGCTGAGGCCAATTATGCAGAGTCAGTCCAGGTGTGTCAACAACGTAATAGGTTCCAGAGGATTTGAGAGCTTAGCATGTGGGATTCAAGCCTGGGGAGCCAGCAGGTCTGGAGGTCAGAGCTTACCGGTGAGTTCAGATGCATGGTACACAGGAGAGTCTCCTTTGATCCATCTCAAGGAGGGGATTTAATGTTTTTCTTCTCATAAATAAGCTTCTGGACTTCAGGAGTTTTAGTCCAAATGTCACAGAATTGCTTGTGACTGGTTCCTGGCAGCACTGGGAACAGCTGTGCCGAGTTGCCTTGTATCGGGAAGCCTGCTGGGAAATTTATCCAAATGTCCTCCAAGGAAGACAGAGTTCTGGGAAGTAAGTGATTATGTGGGTCTTATGTTAGTGTTGGAGTGAAGTGCAGCCAGGAGCCAGCTCACATTTATGTTCATCCAGAGAGAATGGACCATTCCTAGGAATTATTCAGTCTGGAAATGTTTAACTGTGAGAAAATCATTCCGTTTTCATTTCAGAGATTTATGCCTGTCCTTGTATCAGAGCTGGCAAACTTGGGGGTTTTGGAGATGACTTAAAGCCTATTTGTGAGCTTTGTCCAAACCTGGGTGACTGTAGGCCTATTATTTTGGGCAACGGGTTTTCCACAGCCATCCTGGAAGGGCTGCAGCAGGGTGTTGTCATTGGAAGTCAATAGGTGTGGTTAGAGGTTACGGGGAAGGGAGGAGAGGCCGGTAAAAATGACATCAGTCCACTCCTCTTCCCATCTGGCTTTCAAATGGAATCTGTGTCTCCCTAAATAGTCTAATAAATTTGGGGTATTAGATTTTTTTCTCTCCCTTGCTTGGAACGTCTGGCTTCTGGCTCTTAGGCTTGTCAGGGAGTGAAATTTCCTTTACATAAATTGTGTGTGTGGCTTTGAATCTAACCTAGATCTCTCTTCTCCAGGTGTTTTTTTTCAGTAGGTTCTCTCTCTTCCTTCAGTCATCTTTCTCAGGACTGAGAAAGGCCAGGCTAACCATTTATGTACATTCCAGGAAAAGCCTCATGTTGGTCGATGGAGATTTTGCTCTGGAGATTTTGAAAGCTCTGACAACTGCTGGTTCAACTTCTGTGTTCTGGCTGTTTCCTTGCACTCCTGCCCAAATTCCTTCTCTTACTCTGCCCCCCATCCCTCATTCAACTTTTCACATCCTAGTAACAGATCATAGGTATTTCATATGCTATTCTAGCTCTATGGATACTCTATGTATTCAATGAGTTTTATGTCCTTGATATTTTAATGCTATTTATTCTAGTTACTGAATTATTATTATTTTTCCTCTTTTTAAATGCTAGCCATACAAAAATGTAGATTCATAAATTGTACCAACTAACAAGTTGTATTAGAATGACTGACAATAGCAGTATTAAGGAACTTTGGGGGGAAAAACTGCAGTCATTATCACGCTAACCTCTTAATTTTTACACATTACATTTTAGTTTTTGAAGATGTAATTTTCCAGTTTATGTATTGTTTCATATTCCACTTTTTCCAAGTAATTATTATTTTTATATCTATTATATTTAATGGACATAATGACTTTCTATCATACATGTGACATGTATGAGCAATTCATTGATCATAGAATATTTAGGTTAATTTTAATTTCCTTCCTTCCTCCCTCCCTCCCGCCCTTCCTTTCCTTTATTAAAGATACATTTGCAATGGACCTCTTATTAATGTAGCTTTTTGCTTTTGTTAAATTTATTTCCTTAGGCGTCATTCCTATGAATATGGTTGCTGGATAAAGAATATGGACATAAATGGTTTTGCAAACAAAAATATGTTTAAAACTTTTAATGCTTCCAGCTGTGTAAGTCTATACAAGTTTCACCATGGCTTTGAGCATCGTGTATTATAATTTAAAATATGTTTTACTATGTTGACGTAATTAAATTATTGCTTTGTAGTTTGCTTTAATTTGCTTTTCTTTTAGAATGAGAAAGCAAGACATTTTTTATTTTGTGTTTGCACTTTGTATTTTCTTTTGTACGAATTCTGTTTATATTATAAGGTGTATTTCTCTTTTCCCTCCATCCCGAGAGTCTAAAAGCAAATTCTACCGAAAGATAAGGAATTTTATAACTTTTGTATTAAACATTATTTAATATATTTATATTTAAATATTATATCTCTTTAGATATATTTATACTACAAATACTTTTAACTACATAGAATCTAGGTTAAATTCTCCAAAAAATCCACAAGCTTGATTAAATTTAAATTTTGATAAGGGATTATTTTCCTTTTTTTTGCAGTTAAGGAGATTACATTGCATTTTATTTCACTCTTAGACATGTATTTTGAATAGTATAATGGAGTGCTTTGATACATTATAATTGTTGAGTTGAAAATGATAATTGAGGAACTGACTTTTGGAACAACCTTCATCCATTCACTTTTCTTTACTGAGCCTCTGCTTGAACTAGATATCGTTTGGTACTAGGAACTAAATGGTGAATTGACCTCTAACCTTTCCCTCAGAGAACTCTGTGGTCCAGTTTGAGAGCAAGGATGATAGATAATGGATGTGCTATGGTAGGAGAAATACAGTCAAGAAAAACCCATAACCAGTTGAGTCCCCAAAACCCAAAGGAAGCCAGCTCAGTGTGAAGGGGATGCATCTAACCTAATTTGGGGAGTTAGAGTTGGCCTCCTGGATGCAACAGCTTTTAAACTGAGATCTGAAGTGTGAGCAAAAGTTCCTGCTTCACGTCAAAAGGCTTTATACATCCCCACTGTGTTGCTCTGGTGACTATTATTGTTATTATTTTTGGTCTCTATGGGTGGGTACTAATACGTAGTTTTTGTCTTTTCTCAGAAGATAGGCACCATGAGAAAAGAGTCCAGCCTTATGGAGAGAAGCCAGGCAGAAGCCCTGAAGGCTAGACTCCTCTACCAGGATGTTTGCTTGGCAGCTCAGCGTCTTGACCTTCTCCTTCGAAAAGGAAATGCTCACAAAGAGGTTTTCAAGCCTCATGTCCTGGCCCTCAGGGATGCGGTTCAGCAAGTCTGCATTAAACTCATGTTCCTTCACCCAGTGGATTATGGGAGGAAAGCAGAAGAGCTGTTATGGAGGAAAATGTACTCTGACGTTGCTGTATTGCTGTTGAGGACCAAAAGAAAACACGTGGACACCTTCAAACAGTGGGAAGGCCCCTTGCGGGCTCAGCTGAAGGGCAGCCTCAGGTTCTATGACCATGTCTTCCTGTTCCTGCAGGAGCACGCTATGAGCTGAGGTTACTAAGCTACACTGATTGGCCTTACAGTGTTATCCACTTGATTGACTGCAAGAAAGCAGGTCCTGCCTCAGAAGAAGAGGTGGCCTGGGTGTGAACCGCCTCCCACCGCTGTCGGCTGTACCTGGGAGACTTGTTCCACTTTCAGAATGAGTTCCCAGCCCTGGCCACCAAGGACTTGGTGGAGAGGTGTTACACCGCGCCGTGTCAGTGGCCCTGCACATGGGCATGCCCTTCAACCAGCTGGGGGCTCTCACAGGGAGTAAGTACTATGACATTGAAGCCACGTACTTCTACCAGCGCTGCCTCCGCTCAGGAGTGCCTTTTAAAGGGGCATCGTGGAACCTCAAAGGATTCTATGACCACGCGGGAAAAAGGTACAGCCAGCTGAAAAGGTACCAGAGAAAGAAGCTATCTCCCAGCCAGAGGCAGTGTTGGGATAACAAAAGGCTGCTGGTTAGCTTCCTCTACCTTCACAGCCTCTTGCAGCCTCAGCGGAAATTCAAAGCAACCAGGCTTATGGCCCTGTGCCAGCTGGTTCTGGAAGACTTCCGTCTCTGCCTTTCCTATAGGCCGTGCCCATCCGACCTGAGCCAAGCCTCCAGAGAAATCCCCCAAGGGGCTATCTGTTCCTCCCAGACCTCCTCATCTTCCACATGGTGGTTCTTTGCCTCATGAGTGTGCACAGCCCGAGG
Organism: Neophocaena asiaeorientalis asiaeorientalis; assembly: GCF_003031525.2. Classification (NCBI taxonomy): domain Eukaryota; kingdom Metazoa; phylum Chordata; class Mammalia; order Artiodactyla; family Phocoenidae; genus Neophocaena; species Neophocaena asiaeorientalis. Next base: position 1,044,888 of record NW_020172677.1, read on the forward strand.
ACAACAGGCTCGAAGCAGCACAGGCCAGTGGTCACCTTCACCTTGACCCTTTTTTCCCATTTAATTCAACATGTGACTACCCGCATCCAGGCTGAGCTCCGGAAAGGGAAGCTGACTCCAGACGTGGATGTCCCCAGGGACAAGGAAGATCAACAGAAGATAGAAGCTGGGCAGGAACAAGACCTTCCAGCCCCCTGCCCTGGGCCCCACCACAGCAAATCTCAGAAGAACCACAGGTCATCTTACGATTCCAGGGAGGGTTACAACTCGGAAGCCAGTTTTCATTCTTGCTGTGACTCAGATGAGATAGATGAAGATGAAGACAAATCCTTATGCTCACAAGCCAGCTCAGAAATCAGTAGTGAAACTACTTATTCAGACACAACTGATGAAGAGGAAAGTGGCTCCCTGAATCCAGAAGCAATGCAGGAGCATGGGTCCAAATCCAAAGGTCAAGTTGCCCATCCGGTGGTAAGTTGAAGACACGTCAACCTCCCAGTCGTCTATTAGGTCACTTAAAAACAGGAAGTTCTGCTAACCTGCCAGCCACGTTGAGCCACAGGCTCCCAGTAAAACGTGGCTTGTACTTGACTCCTGTCTTCAGCCACAGTTTTCTGATGCCTCCAGCAATGCATCTGGCACAGAGGATGGTGTGAGCAGCTTTCCTGAGACAGAGCCTCCCGCTGGCTCCTACTTGGGGCAGAAGGCCTCCATCAGCCAGTCTTGCAACAATCTCCAGACCGTTCAAAAGAAATTGCAGATCCTCTCTGCAGAGGGCCCGCTGCCCACCGTCAAGGTGATCCTAGGCTGGCTCCGCACCAACCACAGCCTCCTCACCTCACAGTGGCGGAGTCCACTTAGCCTGTGGGGTCCCCTGTCTGTGCTGCTGAACCTGCTGCCCTCCGTGGGAGATCTTCAGGAGCCAGGCCTGGGCCTGTCCCACCATCTCCGTGATCTACTGCAGAGCTGTAAGGGCCCAAACCTTCCCAGGTTCCTGCAGCTCCCTGAGGACATTGCCCTGGGCCAGCACTCGCCCCGGCAGGCTTCCCAGGAGACGGCTGGCTTGGAGCAAGACCCACCTCTACTCAGCTCCCAGGATGAAGCTGCTCTGTGCATCTGTTTCCTCAGAAGCTTTGGCCACTTTGCAGCGACACTCCCTGGACAGTTCCGAGGTTCAACTTTAATTTGGGGGTCTTTGTGAGCTCTGGATTTGAAGGACCAGACAACCCGTCTCAGCAGTTTCTAGAGAGAACTTCAAGGATCAGATTTTCTAAAGGCATAGTTCAGCTCTGGCTTCAGAGTGAAGTGGTGCAGCCGGAGAAGATCCTCAGGCACCTACCTCCAGATTCAGTCAGCTTTGACCCCGTACCTGTTCCTTGACCCTCGGGCCCTCTGTGAGCATCTTCCATCATCGAGCAGCTTGCCACCAGTGGTAAGTTTCTCCTCATCACACCCAAGATCGTGGTCGACATATTGTACGTCCTGAGGAGGGAAAACTGCTGGGCTTTGGCAGCCATCACCTTCCTAGAGGATGAGCTGAAGAGAGGGAACCAGTATATTTTCTGCCAGTCCTTTGTGTCTACGAGGTTAGTGAGGCCCAGGATGACCAGGCCAGACTCTGATGCCTGGGACCTCTATGACATTCTTGAGTTCTGCAAAGGTCTGCTGGACTCCTCCCAGCCAGGGACCCCTGACCCCAGCAGCATGATAACAATCATCACGGGCATCTGGACAACCCTAGGAATTTCTCGTACCCACTGTAGCTGGTGCTGGGAACAGCAATTGAAGCTGGTGTGGAAATCAAGAACATCCGGCGCTTCCACAGGGAGTGGAAGATGGTCAGCTGACATCACATCTCCCTTCTTCCTCCTTCAGCACTTAACACATCAAACTCAATCTGTTCACCTCTCTTGTTCCCACCTAATGTTAAAGGTAGCCATTGGTTAAACTCATATCTGTACCTACTATTGGTAGAGTCTCAGTGTACTGACTGCCAGGGGCTTTGTGTTTCCTTCTTTGTCATCTTGGCTTGATATCATGTTCTCTGTCTGAAAAACAGATTAAACTAATTCAGTGCTTAATGTTTTTATGGTAAAACATCAAGTTAAGGAAGAATTTCCGAGTCCCCGCTCAGCCGGTGGAACTATAATTTGCTTTGCTCTGTTTTGTGACATGAAATTTTTTAATGCTATTTTATTGTGATGGATCATGCCTATTATGTAAGGTAGGCCTTTGCCATCTGTGAAAACTCGATAAATGGAAAGCTAAAGTTTTGATTGGAATGAAGGGTTTTATTGCAATTTTCGGCCTCATCTTCACCTTCTTCCATGCTCCATTCAGGTTTTTCCCTTTTGGCTAGGAGTAGGTCGGTACGATCAGCTGATTTGGTTCTGCTTTCGATAATCTGGGAGTAGGTATTTCATGGTACAATATTGGTATTTTTTTCTCACATCTGCTCAAAGTTTCCAATTTGGCTACCATGACATTGTCTCTTGCTTTTTTTCTGGCTCTCAGATATCTTTTGGGACCTCTTGTCAACCTCCTACTTTATATATACTCCACAGAGAGTTCTTTTCCTGCCATTAGCAGAGCTTGAACGTGGACCCTGTAACTATTGGATACAAGTTAAAATCTACCACTTCACTCAGACTGGCATGCATTAAGTGTTAACACTAATCTGCCACCCTCCTCCCGTCCACAATAAACCATCACATTGCAAGGCCAAACTTAGTATTCTTTCAGGATCCCAGGTTCTTGAGACATCTGAATCCTCCTCTTTCTGGGTATACTCCTCACTAACTCAGCCTCAAATCCAATTGCTCCCTTCAGAAGCAGAGAAATTACCTTCTGAGCTTTTTCCTGACTCACGGATTCTCATTTCTCAGTTGTTCTAAGCTGCGCCTTTGTGTTTCAGTTAAACTTCTGTCACTTCCCCTTTTCCATGCTTTTCTAAGCACTTTATTACATTTATTAGAAAAATTTCAATAAATGAGAGAAAACTAAAAAAAGAGAAAAAACCCAAAGGTCATTTCACCCTAACATTAGCATTTTTGTTTTCAGTTATTTATAACTTGTCATGTTTCCTCTGCATGCATATTTTTCCTAGTTGTAATTATATTCTATAAACATCTTTTCAGCCTCCTTTTCTTCAGATTACAGACACTTCTTATATTATTGCATTATCTTCATTGTTCCTGTAATAGCTCCTTCCTATTATTGTTAGCTTAAGCATTCATCTTTCTTTTCTAATGTTTTTAGTATTAAATCATTAATAATTACTAAAGATCTTTGTATCTGTTGGGATTAGTTCCTTAGGATAGGTGACCAGAAATTGATTTACTGAATTAAAAGGTATAAATATATATATGTACATAAATTTTACATGTGTGCATATATATTTATATGTACATATGCATATAAATGTAACTTTTATGAAACATTGCCAAATGGCTTTCCGAGAAAGGAATTTAGTTCCCAGAGGGGAGTAAACATTTTACATAGTTTTATAGTCACATTTTTCACCAAGTATGTTATGATCATTTTCTTCTTTTTTTAAGGTGATTTTTAAAAGTGACCATGATACGGATATACAATAATTTGCTAAACCATTGTCCTGCTTTTGGATATTTATTTCTACACTTTTTTCTGGTTACAAATAATGTAAATAAATTTTTATATATGTCTTTGATTATTAGAGTAAATTCCTAGAAGTAGAATTGGTGAGGCAAAGAATCAGAATGCGTTAAGGCCCTTAATTATACAAAATAATAATGATAATGATACTGAATCGGCCTCCTAAAAGGTTGTAAGGACTCCTACTCCCAAGAGTACAAGTGTACTTATTTCATTGCATTCAATTCAGAGAATTTCAATTTTTTTTCTTGCCAGCTTGAAAAGTGAAATTTTCATTGTATTATTGACAGTAGGAGATTGAAATAAATAGCTTAGTGCTGTATTTTAAGGTTTTTTGCTCATGTCTCTTTTTACTTACAATTTTTTTCTTATTTCTTATTGTTATAATCTACAACCAACCTAAAACATATGAGAGCAAAAATTTAATTGCACCCTAAATACGATAGCCTAAGCCAGGTAGCTGACTGCACTTATGGTCTTTGCCTTGCTTGCTGTAACCTGCCAGGTAGAGTGTTATATTCATATGAGAGAGCTGATAATACTGACGGCTTGAGAGGAGGGAAAAAGTAACTCAAAGTACGCAATGGAGCAGAAGAGAATAAGAGAACAAGAATAAACTATTTTATTTTATTTTATTTACATCTTTACTGGAGTATAATTGCTTTACAATGGTGTGTTAGTTTCTGCTTTATAACAAAGTGAATCAGTTATACATATACATATGTCCCCATATCTCTTCCCTCTTGCAGCGCCCTCCCTCCCACCCTCCCATTCCCACCCCTCCAGGCAGTCATAAAGCAACGAGCTGATCTCCCTGTGCTATGCGGCTGCTTCCCACTAGCTATCTACCTTACAATTGGTAGTGTATATATGTCCATGCCTCTCTCTCGCTTTGTCACACCTTACCCTTCCTCCTCCCCATATCCTCAAGTCCATTCTCTAGTAGGTCTGTGTCTTTATTCCTGTCTTACCCCTAGGTTCTTCATGATCTTTTTTTTTTTTCTTAAATTCCATATATATGTGTTAGCATACGGTATTTGTATATCTTCTTGGATCCATCCCTTGATCATTGTGTAGTGTCCTTCTTTGTCTCTTCTAATAGTCTTTATTTTAAAGTCTATTTTGTCTGATACGTGAATTGCTACTCAGGCTTTCTTTTGGTTTCCATTTGCATGAAATATCTTTCTTCATCCCCCTACTTTCTGTATGTGTCTCTAGGTCTGAAGTGGGTCTCTTGTAGACAGCAAATATATGGGTCTTGTGTTTGTATCCATTCAAGGAAAAAAAAGAAAAAAATTTAAAAAAATAAACAGACGGATAGAACCCTAGGACAAATAGTGGAAGCAAAGCTATACAGACAAAATCTCACCCAGAAGCATACACATACACACTTACAAAAAAGGAAATGGGGAAAAAATCATAAATCTTCTTTTCAGAGTCCACCTCCTTAATTTGGGATGATTCATTGTCTATTCATGTATTCCACAGATGCAGGGTACATCAAGTTGATTGTGGAGCTTTAATCCGCTGCTTCTGAGGCTGCTGGGAGAGATTCCCCTTTCTCTTCTTTGTTCTCACAGCTCCCAGGCGTTCAGCTTTGGATTTGGCCCCGCCTCTGCGTGTAGGTTACCGGAGGGCGTCTGTTCTTCGCTCAGACAGGACGGGGTTAAAGGAGCCGCTGATTCGCGGGCTCTGGCTCACTCAGGCCGGGGGGGAGGGAGGGGCACGGAGTGCAGGGCGGGCCTGCGGCGGCAGAGGCCGTCGTGACGTTGCACCAGCGTGTGGCGTGCCGTGCGTTCTTCCGGGAGAGTTGTCCCTGGATCCCGGGACTTTGGCAGTGGCGGGCTGCATAGGCTCCCCGGAAGTGGGGTGTGGATAGTGACCTGTGCTCGCACACAGGCTTCTTGGTGGCGGCAGCAGCAGCCTTAGCGCCTCATGCGCGTCTCTGGGGTCCACGCTTTTAACCACGGCTCGTGCCAGTCTCTGGAGCTCCTTTAAGCAGCGCTCTTAATCCCCTCTCCTCGTGCACCAGGAAACAAAGAGGGAAGAAAAAGTCTCTTGCCTCTTTGGCAGGTCCAGACTTTTCCCCGGACTCCCTTCCCGGCTAGCCGTGTTGCACTAGCCCTTTCAGGCTGTGTTCACGCCTCCAACCCCAGTCCTCTCCCGGCGCTCCGACCGAAGCCCGAGCCTCAGCTCCCAGCCCCGCCCGACCCGGTAAGTGAGCAGACAAGCCTCTCAGGCTGGTGAGTGCCGGTCGGCCCTGATACTCTGTGCGGGAATCTCCTCGCTTTGCCCTCCGCACCCCTGTTGCTGTGCTCTCCTCCGCGGCTCCGAAGCTTTCCCCACTCCGCCACGCGCAGTCTCCGCCCGCGAAGGGGCTTCCTAGTGTGTGGAAACGTTTCCTCCTTCACAGCTCCCTCCCACTGGTGCAGGTCTCGTCCCTATCCTTTTGTCTCTGTTTATTCTTTTTTCTTTTGCCCTACCCAGGTACGTGGGGGGTTTCTTGCCTTTTGGGAGGTCTGAGTTCTTCTGCCAGCGTTCGGTAGGTGTTCTGTAGGAGTTGTTCCGCGTGTAGACGTATTTCTGGTGTATCTGTGGGGAGGAAGGTGATCTCCGCGTCTTCCGCCATCTTCCCCAGCAGTCTCAGAATAAACTATTTTAAAAAATGCAAACAGAATTGTTTTTCTGATAGGAGATATATGGTGTTATCACATATGAAAATAAATGGGCATTCATCATTGTGGAAGATCCTCTCTTCAGGAAGCTTGGATGGGAGGCTCCAAATTACATTTGGGAGGTTCTAGTCTAAATAATATGAATGGAGTGAGGGCAAAAAAGCTAAGGCAGTGTTAACTAATTGTCAACACAGTAGACATTGTGTTGTGTCTCACAGTGGGTTTTGGTTCTTCCAAGCCCCAGAGCCAGCCCAATTCTCATCCTTACTGCTAAAAATGAATCATTTCAAAATGTCTTGGCAGCTACTGATGCTGATGCAGGGCAGAAAGCAGCCATTGTAGCAGCAGCTACACCACCATAGTTTTGCTAATTTTCGATTTTTTTTTTTTTGCATGTAGGAATCATTCTCCCTAAGAAAGCTTCCTTTTGGGTTCTGTGATATTTCCTTGCTTTCCTTTGTAGCAGTTTTGAAACTACAGGTGTCAGCTGATCATCAGCAGACACCCCTGGTCTGGACTTAAGTAAACACTAGGCAGGGTGGGTGGGGTGGAGTGGGGTGGCTGCCTTGATGTCACTGCTGTGAACTCGTGACACATGTCCCAGATGTCTCCTGCATGGCTTGCTGATTCCTGGTGTAAATAATCTGGCTTCACCTATGGAAGAGCTAAGAGGCCAAGAGGACATATTGTTATTAAATGATTGGACTTCATTTGGTTTATTAGAGGATAAGCACCTGTGATGTCAGCCCCTGCCAGTGAGAACCACCCAGGCAAAGCCCTTTAAAGAAATATCTTAGATTACTTATTGTTTCTACTCATCCTAAAAGTGTTTGTCTTCTAAAAGTACAGTCTTTTTGCTTAAACCTGTGGGATTGTGGACAAAATTTTATATTCTAGGAGAAAATTTTCTTATAGTTTTTTCTCCTCTTCATCATTGCGTATCAGGAATGATATACAAAACAACAGGTACAATATTAAACAGTATAGTGCCTAAATCTTTGTATTTGTATACAGGCTCAGCTGAGGAAAATAACTCTTAGTTTTATTATCACCTGAGATTCTGATAAGGAGAGCACTGTTTGTTTGATGTATAAGAGTTTTATCACTGGGTGTGGCTATTCCTCCAGGTGGCATGAGGTCCTTCTTTGGACAATTGCTTTCTAATTTGCTTTTTACTCGAGGAAGTAGAAAAGTACTCTGTTTTCAGATTATTAAGGTAAAATCAGTCAAGTTAAGCAGCTTTCCCAAAGACCTGCAGCTACTAAGTGACTTACCTGAGATTTGATTCCAGATATATCTAGCTCAAATTTATCCCAAATAGATCTGGCTCACTTATAAGCACACGAAAGCATAGAGTATCCAGTAAGTAGGCAGGAAGAGGACATCTCAGTGAAGGTCAGTGACAACCTCAAGGGCAGCTTGTGGGACACAGAAACAACCCTCATTCTTCTCCCATCTGATTGTCCTGGTGATAAGCAAACTTAGGGAAGGAAAAGTTAGTGGAGAGAGGAACAGCTGTGACAGGGAGTTTCAACTCTGGCTAGAGGAGATATTTACCCAAGAAGAAATTGCTTTAAATGGGAAGATGCTGAGTTATTTTACTAAGCAAGGTTAACACTGAGCTATTTTACAAGTTTTACATTTTGAGTGCAATAGGTTAGAAGGTAAGTTATGTTCAGACAATAACTAGAACTAGATTTTTCTTTTCTATATATGAGTTATGGTGTGTAAATTTCAACCTGACTGTGAATGTGTGTTGTATGTGCTTTTTAGGCAGCCAGAAACTATATTTATTCTGGCTGAATAATATATTTTGACTATAATAATTTCTCTTACGAGCTGAAGATTCTTATTTCCATCTGTCTCCTCTACAAATCTGCTGGAATTTTCCATATATCTGAAATTCAGCATGTCTAGAAGTGAAGTCACTGTTTCAACCTGAACTGGTTTTCTCCTAGTGGTCCTTATTTTGATAAGTGGCATTTAGCTAAGTTTCAAACACTGGTTCCATTCTCTTCTAACTCCCCCTCCTCTCCTTCAGCCAAAAGCTTTAATTGTAAATACGTCAAGATCTATCAATATATAGATGAAATTTGATAAATCTGAATTCGCTTATGCAAGTGGGGGCTGGTAAGTCTGAAATTTGTAGGGCAGGCTGGCAGGCTGGCAGCATCTTGGGCAGGACTGGATGATGGCAGTCTCAAGGCAGAATTTCTTCTTTCTCAAGGAAATTAGTGTTTCTTTTTTAAGGCTTTTATGATCTTCCCACTGATTGAATGAAGCCCACCTCATTATCCTCATTGTTGAGGAAATCTCCTTTACTTAAAGTCAACTGACTGTAGATGTTTACCACATCTACAAAATATCTGTACAACAACACTATATTAAAATTCCATTCCATAACTAGGTACTATAGTCTAACCAAATAGATACATAAGAGTAACCATTATACATATACAATTTCTCAATAATTTTCTGAACACATCAGTAATCATTTATCAGCAACTTACTGAGTTCTTGTTAGTTCCAGATATTATGTTTGTTGCTGTGGGAACATGAGAAGTAAGACATATTTCCTGTCCTTGATGAAATCACAGTTCTAGAAATTGAAACTGACATCTAATCAAATATAATCACTGTAGAATGAACAAAGTGTTCCGACTCTGGAGAGGAGATGGTGACTATGCCATCTAGGGAGTTTACAAAAGAGATTTCTATTCAAAGCATCTCTAAATCTACTGTTTCAACCCACTGACACTGTAACCCGAGTCCTACTGGGTTACAGTGTTACCCAAGTCCTACTGTAACCCAAGTCCTCTTCAGCACCAGCTGGAAAATTGCTGTATCCTCCTAACTGATCTTCCCACCTCATTCTTGTCCTACCTCCACCTTGCCACCGAAATTATTGTGCTCTTATACAACTGATTATGTCTCTTTCTTGGTTAAAATGCAATGGCTCATCACTGCATATCAAGTCCAAATTCCTGAGTGTGGCATAGAAAATTTAGGACTAGATGGCCACATTCTATTCTTTTCAGATTCATTCAGCATTTCCTTTCCGTCAAACATAAACTCCATTTTCCAATTACAATAAACCACTTGAAATTCTCTGAACCTACGTTTCTTTTTTTCTTGTATCCAAGCATTTTCACACGCTGTTCCCTTTGTCTGGAAAGCCTCCTTTCCCACTTTATCTAGCAAGATTTTATTTATTCTTCTAGTTTCAACCTAAATATCTCTTCTTCTGTGAGAGTTTCTTTATCTCTGAGCACATGCAGTTGCTCTCTTCTCTGTAGTCATTGTTGCTGATAGTGTTACAATGCATATATTTCATTGGAATTATTTGTCTTTCTCTTTTACTAGACTTTGAGCTCCACGGTAGCAATAACTACATTTGTATTATTCTCTCTCTTATGCCTAGATTCGGACCTGGAACATGTTAGATATTTAATATACTTGTGTGTTTAATATATGTGTGAAAAACAATTGCACATTTTTCCAAACTAGTGCCCGAATGTTACTCCAAGTTAATGTTGCACATTAAAAATATCCTAATACTGTTTAAAGTCATTCTTAAAAATTAGGTATTGTTTCTTGCCCATGAGATTGAGGCTGCACTCACATTCTGAAGATCTGAGTTCAAGTCTTTGCATCGCTTACTATGTAATTTTTTGTTTGTTTGTTTACAATGACAGATAATTTATTATTCAACAAAAACAGAGGCATAAGGACTAAAGTAAAGAAATTAACAGAAAATATTTTACAAGGGACCTTGAAGATAGAGCCCACGTTCTAGCGCCCACGCACCGCAGCTACTGGGCCCATGTGCTGCAATTACTGAAGCCTGCAGGCCTAGAGCCTGTGCTCCGCAGCAAGAGAAGCCACCTCAATGAGAAGCCCATGCACCACAGCGAAGATTGGCCCCCGCTCGCCGCAGCTAGAGAGGGCCCACGTGTAGCAACAAAGACCCAATGCAGCCAAAAGTAAATAAGATTTAAAAAAAGTAAACTCAACCTATGCTTTTATCATTCTCAAAGAAAATCTGAAATCGTTTAATACACTGTGCATTCCTGAAGTTATGATGAAATCAAAATAAATCTTCAGGGCTTCCCTGGTGGTGCAGTGGTTGAGAGTCTGCCTGCCGATGCAGGGGACACGGGTTCGTGCCCCGGTCCGGGAAGATCCCACATGCCGCGGAGCGGCTGCGCCCGTGAGCCATGGCCGCTGAGCCCGTGCGTCCGGAGCCTGTGCTCCGCAACGGCAGAGGCCACAACAGTGAGAGGCCCGCGTACCACAAAAATAAATAAATAAATCTTCATGTACCAGGTAGAACTGCTTGTCTTTTTCAAATAGTTCATATCTTAAATGACTATTTCAAATGAATTGTTTACAGCCCGCCATTGAATTTTTTTGAATGGGGAGAACAACAGTAGTTCATCTCGAGGATGTCGGTCTTGATTTTACTGCACACCTGTTAGTACTTCTTGGCTCCTCAGGAAGTGCCAACCCACACCTTTGTTCTACTGAAAGGCTGTGCCCAATATAAGGATTTTCTTCTTTCCCTTAATTAAGTTACTATAATGCAATGCTGAAGAGCATGGGCTTTGAGCCAGCCATTCCTGCCTCAGTCACTTTCTAAAGCCAGATAATGGGTGAGTTTTTTATTTTTCTGAATTGATTTCCTCACAGAGCTGGCATGCAGATCAAATGAGCCAGTATGTGTAAAGCACTTTGCAGGATGCCAGGCACATGGTGGCACAAATATGGCTAAGAGTTATGACTCTTGAATTATAACTAGCTAGAAAATCTGAATGGTTGTTGTGTATCAAAAATAGATAACAAATGAGAACCGGCTGTATAGCACAGGGAACGCTACTAAGTGCTCTGTGGTGAGCTAAACGGGAAGGAAATCCAAAAAAGAGGGGATATATGTATACATAGAGCTGATTCACTTCACTGTACAGCAGAAACTAACACAACATTGTAAAGCAACTATACGCCAATAAAACAAAGAAAGAAAGAAAGAAACAAACAAATGGAGATGATCCTGGGCAGAGTATTTCTAAGTTAACAATTCTATATTCCTAGTTTTATTTAAAAAACAGAAAAAGCCTCTGACTTGGAATAAAATGAAATAACCCAAAATTGGATGTCAAAATAAAAAAATTTGTGATCATTGAATAATTATTGAATGTTATAGTTGCAAGAGTCTGTACAAATGATCTAGGACAATATCCTCTGCTTAAAAATAAGGCACTTGAGACCATGGTTCTAGTATATCTAGAGAGTATCAAGGTAGAAAGCCCCACTTTGGCTCATTCTTGGAAAGAAACATGACAGAGCTTTTTTCCTCCTTAGCTTCTTAATGCAGCAGATTTATCTTATAAATAGAGGAAACTATATTTTTCAAATGAGTTAAAATTTTTAATTATATCTATACAATATTTAAAATATTAAAGACTCATGAGAGTGAATAAAATATATACAGGACAGAACACCACTACTAATATATTCTCATTTTCTAATAACATGTAGGTATATCAGATTGGATGAGTTTATTTGTAACTAGCTGACTGATTATATGGTGCCCGATTTAGGCACTCCCACTCTCTGCTCTTTGAGAACTTAGTGTCAGGAAGGAAAGTTGGCATTAAATTTAGAGCAGATGTGCAATCACTTCCTCCTCTCTAGCTTGGCTTGAGCTATTGGTACAATCACTAGTCTACCCTAACTTTCAATTTTTGGATCACTGCCTTAAAAAATAATAACATTCAGAATGAGACTCCAGTTCAGAAATCCTGCCCCCAGTGGGATGATCCTTCTCGTGTTTCGTTGACTGGAAATTCTGGGAGAAGCAGACAGGTTGGAAAGGCACATAGTTAATATAATTTCTCTTCTTTGTGTAGTATCATGAGTGCTATTTCCATAAGGAAGTCTCCCTACTGATATACACCTTGCTCATAAAGCTTATTCTATGGATCCAACCCTGATTTTATTTCCTCTTTTGGGTGCATAATACCTACTTGTCAACTGGAGTGGCTATTCATTGTGTGTGATCTTTTCATTTTGAGTCTCTTAGGCAAGTTTAAGCAAACAGCAAATGCTGAAATGAGTTTCCCCAAAGTTTAAACATGCTAATGGCTTATAGAATCTGTCCAACTTGGTAGAGCAATGTCTTCATTCTAGCTGAGCAGATTTTGTGGAGTCTTCTTAGAGTTTTCCACTTGATTTCTCTGTTGTCATTTGGTTTAGCTATTATATTTATTATGCTTTAAAAGAAGAAGAGACATCAGTTCAACAGTAAAATCTATGGGCAGTATTCTGGAAGAGCCACAGAAAGTCATATGAGTCAAAATGCTGAGTTGTAAACATGGCATCACAAACCTAAGAGTAGGTCTATTTGAAGTAGGGATAGAATGAAGATATGGTTTAGCCATTTGAATTTATGAAATGAAGTCTTGTCACTTTAACATTAGAAGGTGGTTCAAATAATCTAGAAATCAATGAGAGAATCACTCACTTGAACTCTGAGACTAACAAATGTCAACTTTTTGAGAGAAGGTGCCATTAGGAATATTTTACAATGTCTATCCCAGCAGGAACTAGCTTCTTTCCACTTGAATAAGTGTATTCAACCTCTCTCTGGGCTTCTCCTATAGCAGGATCTCTGGGTCTGTAATGAGATCAGACTTTTAAGTTACCACTAAGTGAACACCATTTAGCATTTTCATTCCTCTAAAAGAACTCATCAAGTAATTGCCCTCTAATAGCAGGCAAGCAGGATGACAAGTAAGATGAGGCATCACGAAGCTAATGAAAATTTAAAGTGGTCCCCATTTTCCATTGGCTTGGGAGAAGCTTATCAGAGCAATGACACGTCCCACAGAAAATGACATGCCCCCTAAAATGATCGAAGCAGAGACATACAGAAGCCAACATAAAGTCATCTTGTTCCCCAAAGCATAGCAGTGGCTCACACTTTGCAAATTAAAAAACAAAAAGTCAGAGATTAAGATCCTTATATCTGAATAGAACTGATCTTGTCTACAAGCCGGCATCTGATACAAAGATGAAGTTATCACTAAAGCTATCTGATATTAGGTACTGTGTCAGGCCTACATATTTCTGGACCTGTCCCAGGATATTTTCCTTTGCTCTAACTTCTAGTCCTAAAACATACTTAAGTTGTATATTACGGAAGGAAAGATATTTTCTTTAGTTTGGGTTTACCCCAAATCAGACCTTGAGACAGTAAAATAACTACATATATTTTATTTGGGAGGTGATTCTAGAAAGCACAAGAGATGGTGTGGGGTAACTGAGAGAGAAAAAGTAGAAAAGCTAATGAAGAGAGCATGAATGAGTGGGTTACCAGCGTGGACAACTGGGGCTCAATTCTGGGGATCTTCTGAGAAATCATGTGGAATGTACTTCGGTGTTATCTCATCAGTGGAAGAGGAAACGGGCTTATTTATTCGACAACTCTCATCCCTCATTGGTTGAGGGTTACCTGGCATCTTGGACTACATTGCTTACACATCAAACAAGCCCTTGTGGCACTGGAAAAAGCCCCAGATAGAGAAACAGAAGGAATTAACACTTGGGAGCTCCATGCTCACGTCCTAATCACCTCCCAAAGGCCCCACCTCCAAACATCATCACCCCTGGGGATTAGGTTTCAACATAGGAGTTTTGGAGGGAGGGATACAAACGTTCAGTCTATAGAATTTTCCCCCTGGACCTTCCAAATTCATGTCCTTTTCACATACAAAATACATTCATTTCACCCCAACAACCGTAAAAGTCTTAACTTATTCCAGCATCAACGCTAAAGTCCAAAGTCTCATTTAAATATCACCTAAATCAGATAGCGGTGAGACTTGAGGTAAGGTTTATCCAGAGGAAAACTTCCTCTCCAGCTCTGAACCTGTGAAACCAAACAAATTACAGTAAGTCCCCCACATACAAATGAGTTTTGTTCCGAGAGCGCATTCGTGTGTCTAATTAGTTTGCTAAGTCCAACAAAGTTAGCCTAGGTACCCAACTAACACAATCGGCTATATAGTACTGTACTGTAATAGGCTTATAATACTTTTCACACAAATAATACATTAAAAAGACACAAAAAGTAAAGAAACCATTTTTAATCTTACAGTACAGTACCTTGAAAAGTACGGTAGTGCAGGACAACAGCTGGCATACAGGGGCTGGCATCGAGTGAAGAGGCAAGAAGTGTTACTGGCTGGAGGAGAGAGAGGAGGTGGGAGATGGTAGAGCTGAGGATCCTCAGCAATAGGAGACGGAGGGCAAGCTGCAATTTCACTCACGCCTGATGTTGATGGCTGGCATTCAATTCTATCTACCCTCTTGAAAAAACGATCTAGTGATGTCTGGGTAGTAGATGTTTTTTCTCATCATAGATGACACGGTAGCACTGGATTGCATTCTGAACGGCTGCTGCAGCCTTCATTTCAGCAACCACTTGTAGAGGATGCACACACGTGACAATGTGCACCAGACACGTGAACTAACTTACGTGATTGGACATGCGAACACACGTTCGCATCTTTGAAAGTTCGCAACTTGAAGTTTCGTATGTAGGTGACCTACTGTATATGCTTCCAAAATGCACTGGTGGGACAGACATAGGACAGACATTCCTATTTAAAAAGAGGGAAATAGGTAAAAAGTATTAAATCAATTAAAGAAGCCATGAGACTGAGGTGGCTTTAATGCCATAGTAGCCTACATAAATGGACCAAAACTTAAATGTGTAACGCCTCAGGGTTAAGAAATTGAAACCTAAGGACTACCAATCACAAACAGCCAGCTAAGCTTTCCCAAATAAGGTAACTGCTTAAACTGTAGCCAATCAAATAATTGCTATGCTTTGCTTCTGCATCTTCTCTATAAAAGTTTTTCCTCTAGCTTCTGTTGGTGAAGTGATTCTAACTACTTCTGGTTTGGTGCCACCTGATTCCAACTAATTTTTGTTCAAATAAATTCTGAAAATTTTTAATATGCCTCAGTTTATCTTTTTTTTTTTTTTTTGCGATACGTGGGCCTCTCACTGTTGTGGCCTCTCCCGTTGCGGAGCACAGGCTCCGGACGCGCAGGCCCAGCGGCCATAGCTCACGGACCCAGCCGCTCCGTGGCATGGGGGATCTTCCCGGACCGGGGCACGAACCCGTGTCCCCTGCATCGGCAGGCGGACTCTCAACCACTGCGCCACCAGGGAAGCCCACCTCAGTTTATCTTTTAACAGAAGAAAGGAGTGATAGGTCCCAAGCAAGTCCAAAACCTAACGGAGCAAATTCCATTAGACCATGTCTCAAGAACAGTCCTCTTGAACTCAGTGTTCTGCCTTCCATATCCACAGGGGGTGGCAATTTTACCCCCACCACTTGGTGGGGCTCCACACATGCCATGGCTCTCTGCTGGGGCTCCGAAGCTCTGGCAGTTTGGGGTCCTATTCCCGTGGCTCTGCCAGGTGGCCCTTTGAAACCTAGGTGAAGGCATCCACACCCCCAAGCCTGTGCACTCTGACCTGTGATGGAAGTGGCAACGCTGAAGATCTCTGAATTGCTTTCAGAGTCATCCTTCCATTGTTGCAAAGAATGACACCTGGTTTCTATAGAGATGACTGATCCATACTAATCTCCTTATGAAAAGGTCACTTGGGTGGTGATATTTACCTAAATAAAAAAATAAGCAATGTTTTAGTATCTATTTGGCAGTCATTCTTCTTAAGAGCTGAAATCTAGGAGAAAATTAATTATGTTGATATGTTTGTCAAAAAAAAAAAAAAGGAAAGAAAAGGTCACTTGGCCACACCCTCAGTGTTCTTATTTTTTACAGTATGGATAGGCTGAGAATTTCCCAAATGTCTGAGTTCTGATTCATTTTTTTTTTTTTGCGGTACGCGGGCCTCTCACCGCCGTGGCCTCTCCCATTGTGGAGCACAGGCTCCAGACGCGCAGGCTCAGCAGCCATGGCCCACGGGCCCAGCCGCTCCGCGGCATGTGGGATCCTCCCAGACCGGGGCACGAACCGGTGTCCCCTGCATCGGCAGGCGGACTCTCAACCACTGCGCCACCAGGGAAGCCTTCTGCTTCATTTTTGATTAACAGTTCCATCTTTAAGTAATTTTCCCTCTTCTCACATTTTACTATAAGCAATCAGTAGGAGTCAAGTCGCACCTTCAAACCTTGCTTAGAAATCTCTTTGGCTAAAGATAAAATTTCATAGCTTGCAATTTCTACCTTCTATAAAACACCAGCACATGAACACAATTCAACGAAATTCTTTGCCGTTTTATAACAAGGATAGCCTTTCCTCCAGTTTCCAATAACATGTTCCCCATTTCCATCTGAGACCTCATCCAAATGGCCTTTATGGTTCATATATTTCTATCAACATTCTGTTTATAATTCCTTAGGTATTCTCTAAGAAGTTGAGGCTTTCTTGACAGCTCTCCTTTTTCCCTTCTGAGCTCTCACCAGAATTGCCCTTAATAGTCCGTTCATGGCAAAGGAGACTTCTGCTATAATGAAACTCAAAATTCTTCCAGCCTCTACCCATTACCTAGTTCCAAAGCTGCTTCCACATTTTAAAATATTTGTTACAACAGTACCCCACTTCTTGGTACCAATTTCTCTCTTAGTCTCTTTAGGCTGCTATAACAGAATACCATATACTGGGTGGCTTATAAACAACAGAAATTTATTTCTCACAGTTCTGGAGGCTGGAAAGTCCAAGATCAAGGTGCTAGCATGGTTGTGTTCTGGTGAGGGTGATTTTCCTGGTTATTAGACAGCATGTTCCTGCTGTATTCTTACATAATAGAAGAGGCTAAGGATCTCTGTGGGATCACTTTGATAAGAAGGCTAATTCCATTCATGAAGGCTCCACTGTCATGACCCAATCACCTCCCAAAGACCCCACTCTTCCAACCATCACCTCTGAGGGTCAGGATTCAACATTTGAGTCAAAATGTTCATAGCATAACAGTGTGTGTCTTTCCTCTGCCCTCCCTTTACTCTTTAGTATTCCCGAGTTTTCTACCTTGGTTCTTCTCTTTTCATGAGACATAAGCTCCCTGGTAATGTCACCAAAGCCACGTTTTTCATCATCTCCTGATGACTCTCAAAATTTTACAAGTAAGGTGACTGAAAAATACCCCAATCTAATGTCTCCTAGTAAGATTATTGGAGCAAAAGCCAAAAAAATCATTATCCTTGGTCTTTGGAATTCCCAGGCTGGCAGGTTAGGTTTATTGAAAAATCGAATTTGCATGTATGTATATCCTTGGGTTATAATAACTACCTCCAGAAGCCAGTTATAGGAATTAGAAGTAGTCTAACGCTGTTATTATTTTATTTGAAGAGGAGTATTGAAATTTGTTTTATGCTGCACAAAGAACTTGTTTGATGTATATTTCATGAGCCCTGGTTGAGAGGGAACATTTCATATTGGAATATATGAAAGCTTCTAATCAAACATGTATGTCAGCAAGAGTTTTCTTTTGTGGAAGAAAGTTAATATGATAAGAAAGTAAAGAGGGGATAATAATGCTCTGAAGATGCTAATCCATTTTGGACAAGATACAGGGCAGGGAGAATCCCCAGTAATGAACTGATCTTGACATCTGGGTTGAAGTCAGGAGCCTGGGCCACATAAGTGGCTTTTGACATTGGCTTCTGCAAGGTGCCTCTTAACCTCCCCTTCTCTTAGCTAACTCTTAGCTAACCTGCTTAGTGACACAGCAGCTGTGTCACAGCAGCTGAATGGTCGCCTTTAAATTTCTTAGGACACTTTTACATTTGAATGGGAGAAAACAACGCAGTTTAGTTTAAATGAATATAGTATCTAATGTGAGCAATTTCCGAAGGGGAGATAGGTGCTTTAAAATGTGTTCATTTCATTTGGTATGATATATTTGTTAGCTTCTGTCTTTCCAGCTATTCCAAGCTGTGTCTGGCTATAAACTCATATTCTCCCTGGAAAAGGAATTAATTTTCACAGGGCCTGTGTGTGACTTAAAAGCCTTCAACAAAGCTTCCCTTTCTCTACCCTCCTCATGTTTGACATGGCTGATTGGAGACTGGAATAAATCTGGTGTTCTAGTAATGACTACTGCACTCGATTTCAACTTCTTTACCTCTGTACAGTTCTCCCTACCCTGTCCCACTACGTTCTTTTCCATCCATAGACTCGGCATCTGGTGCACAAGGGAAGAACTTTGGGTTTTTGACAAGCTCAGAAGACCAAACATCCAAAAATCCTCATCTGTTATTCTTTTCCTACGGTTTTGGGCCAATCCCCAGGTCTGGGTATCGACCCAGGATCTGTTCTCATTCAGTCTAACTAGTGTCTTTGTCTTGTCTCCCCCTCTTTCCAGAACCGGAGTCCTGACTTCAACTATTTGACTAGCTGGGCCAGATACCCTAAGATTGAACCAATCTTCTGTTTGGGGGGGTCATATTTATTGATCTCTTGTAAAGCAACTATTTCTTGCTTGGGAATCTAATGTGCAGCAATCTCCTGGTTACTCCATCCTACCTTCTTGATTGAAAACCATGCTGCTAACTAGTTCCAGAACCTCTGTTGTGAGAGTTGGGTCCTAAAACACTGTGTCTTGACCACATGGGCCTCCTCTCTGGAACGACCTGGGAATCTGTTCTCTGACTCCCTCCTTCTTGTTTGAGTCTCAGTCTTGTCCTTATTCTGCCCTTTCTCCCAACTCTTCACCTCCCTTCTGGCACATTGTTGCTTTTCAACCATTTGTTGAGTAATTATACAATAATTTGAGTTAATAAAGTATAAACACACTAACATTCATTTATTATAAAAATCTGATTTTTTAAAACATCTTTATTGGAGTATAATTGCTTTACAATGGTGTGTTAGTTTCTGCTTTACAACAAAATGAATCAGTTATATATATACATATGTTCCCATATGTCTTCCCTCTTGCGTCTCCCTCCCTCCCACCTTCCCTATCCCACTCCGCCAGGCGATCACAAAGCACTGAGCTGATCTCCCTGTGCTATGCGGCTGCTTCCCACTAGCTATCTGTCTTACGTTTGGTAGTGTATATATGTCCATGCTTCTCTCTCAATTTGTCACAGCTTACCCTTCCCCCTCCCCATATCCTCAAGTCCATTCTCTAGTAGGTTTGTGTCTTTATTCCTGTCTTACCCCTAGGTTCTTCATGACATTTTTTTCCCCCTTAAATTCCATATATATGTGTTAGCATATGGTATTTGTCTTTCAATTTCTGACTTCACTCTGTATGACAGACTCTAGGTCTATCCACCTCATTACAAATAGCTCAATTTCGTTTCTTTTTATGGCTAAGTAATATTCCATTGTATATATGTGCCACATCTTCTTTATCCATTCATCTGAGGATGGACACTTCGGTTGTTTCCATCTGCGGGCTATTGTAAATAGAGCTGCAACGATCATTTTGGTACATGACTCTTTTTGAATTATGGTTTTCTCAGGGTATATGCGCAGTAGTGGGATTGTTGGGTCATATGGTAGTTCTATTCTTAGTTTTTTAAGGAACCTAAATACTGTTCTCCACAGTGGCTGTATCAATTTACATTCCCACCAACAGTGCAAGAGTGTTCCCTTTTCTCCACACCCTCTCCAGCATTTATTGTTTCTAGATTGTTTGATGATGGCCATTCTGACTGGTGTGAGATGATACCTCATTGTAGTTTTGATTTGCATTTCTCTAATGATTAATGATGTTGAGCATTCTTTCATGTGTTTGTTGGCAGTCTGTATATCTTCTTTGGAGAAATGTCTATTTAGGTCTTCTGCCCATTTTTGGATTGGGTTGTTTGTTTTTTTGTTATTGAGCTGCATGAGCTGCTTGTAACAAGAGCCTTTCATCCACATGGCTCAGAATAAAAGGGAGATAAAGTAGAAAGAAAGAATTAGTAGAAGTAGCAAGAAAGAAAGGAACGAGGGAGGGAGGCAGGGAGGGAGGAAGGAAGGAAGGAAGGAGGGAAGGAAGGAAAAAAGAAAGAAGATAAAGTAAAATAAAATAAAATATATTAAAGTTATTAAAATAAAAAAATAATTATTAAGAGTAACAAACAAAAAACAATGGACAGATAGAGCCTTAGGAAAAATGGTGGAAGCAAAGCTATACAGACAAAATCTCACATAGAAGCATACACACACACTCACAAAAAGAGCAAAAGGGGAAAAAGTCATAAATCTTGCTCTCAAAATCCACCTCCTCAATTTGGGATGATTTGTTTTCTATTCAGGTATTCCACAGATGCAGGGTACATCAAGTTGACTGTGGAGCTTTAATCCCCTGCTCCTGAGGCTGCTTTCTCTTCTTTGTTCTCACAGCTCCCAGGGGCTCAGCTTTGGATTTGGCCCCGCCTCTGCGTGTAGGTCACTGGAGGGCATCTGGTCTTCGCTCAGACCGCACGGGGTTAAAGGAGACGCTGATTCGCGGGCTCTGGCTCACTCAGGCTGGTGGGGTAGGGAGGGGCACAGAGGGCGGGGCAAGCCTGCGGCGGCAGAGGGCGGCGTGACGTTGCACTACCGTGAGGCGCGACGTGATTTCTCCTGGGAGAGTTGTCCCTGGTTCCCGGTACCCTGCCAGCGGCTGGCTGTACAGGCTCCCCGGAAGGGGGGTGTGGATAGTGACCTGTGCTCGCACACAGGCTTCTTGGTGGCGGCAGCAGCAGCCTTAGCGTCTCATGCCTGTCTCTGGGGTCCGCGCTTTTAGCCGCGGCTCGCCCCCGTGTCTGGAGCTCCTTTAAGCAGCGTTCTTAATCCCCTTTCCTCACGCACCAGGAAACAAAGAAGGAAGAAAAAGTGTCTTGCCTCTTCGGCAGGTCCAGGCTTTTTCCCGGACTCCCTCCCGGCCAGCCGTGGCGCACTCACCCCGTTCAGGCTGTGTTCACGCCGCCAACCCCAGTCCTCTCCCTGTGCTCCGACCGAAGCCCGAGCCTCAGCTCGCAGCCCCGCCCGCCCCGGCGTTGAGCAGACAAGCCTCTCGGACTGGTGAGTGCCGGTCGGTCCCGATCCTCTGTGCGGGAATCTCTCTGCTTTGCCCTCTGCACCCCTGTTGCTGTGCTCTCCTCCGCGGCTCCGAAGCTTTCCCCACTCCGCCATCCGCAGTCTCCGCCCGCGAAGGGGCTTCCTAGTGTGTGGAACCGTTTCCTCCTTCACAGCTCCCTCCCACTGGTGCAGTCCCGTCCCTATCCTTTTGTCTCTGTTTATTCTTTTTTCTTTTGCCCTACCCAGGTACGTGGGCAGTTTCTTGTCTTTTGGGAGGTCTGAGTTCTTCTGCCAGCGTTCAGTAGGTGTTCTGTAGGAGTTGTTTCACGTGTAGATGTATTTCTGGTGTATCTGTGGGGAGGAAGGTGATCTCCGTGTCTTACTCTTCCGCCATCTTCCCGGAAGCCCTAAAAATCTGATTTTAAGTACTACCAAATTTTAACTTCCAGACTTGAGTGGAACACAGTTTTAAATCCCTATCTGAGGCTCATATTTACTTTCACTGAAGTTATGTCAATTTCATGAGCTTTTCTGAAGTCAGGGTCTTCTTTTCAGTGCTGAATTAAGAACAACTATAGATCTTACATGTATCCCTTACATGGATTAACGTACATTTCCCTGAACTTTCTTCCAATCTGAAGTTAGTGACTTTTATCTTTTTTTTTCCTTTAGCTTGGGTTAAAAACTGATTTTTTACTAGTAAATTTAATTTTGCATAACCTTGGTTCTATTGCTTGCTCTAATGATCTGATCACTTTTAAAAGAGAATTGAAGCTACTCTGACAGCCTGTCTGAATACCTGACTCTTTGTAAAACCACATTTGACCATTATGAAACAATATTTTAAGAGAGAAATATAATTTCTTTACATTTTACTCCCAAAGTGATTTGCTTCAAAATCGCATGTACCGTTGTTATGCCTGGAAATGAGAAGAAGCTCTGAGAATACTATGCCTATGTTCTCTGATCCCCAGAGTCTTTAACATAATAATGATTATGCTTTCATTTATGTATCATTTTATTTATTAAAAAATACTTCCGCGTTTCCCTGATGGTGCAGTGGTTGAGAGTCCGCCTGCCGATGCAGGGGACACGGGTTCGTGCCCCGGTCCGGGAAGATCCCACATGCCACGGAGCGGCTGGGCCCGTGAGCCATGGCCGCTGAGCCTGCGCATCCGGATCCTGTGCTCCGCTACGGGAGAGGCCACGGCGGTGAGAGGCCTGCGTACCGCAAAAAACAAAAACAAAAACAAAAAAACTTCCATGTATGTTTTTTGTAGCAGCATGGTGAAATAAAAGAACATGAATTTTGGATTTATACAACCTTAGACTTTAATCTTGACTAGCATCTTACCATCTATGAGGCCTTTGTCAAATTTCTTAATCTGTCTGAGTTCACTTCCTCAATTCAAAAATAGGTTTGATGCTATTTATTTGGAAAAGTTGTGAGGATTAAATCATGTAATATATGTACTGCTCCTGGCACATGGTAGGCTTTCAGCACATCCTGATTTGATAGCAACTTTGGAAGATTGAGAGGAGTTGAACTAATAACCAACATAAATAACTTGCAAGGACTTTTTATGTGTGGAAGTGATAAGTATTTCCTTCTCACACATCAGTACAGGAAATGTTATTTTGGTTTAATTTTCTAACTCAAATAAAATCAGTCTCCGTGCCCCTACTCTCTTAGGAGGTGAGAAATGAAATCTCAGTCACGTGTTTTAATTGTCTTCTCACTCCTTGGATTCCAAATTTGGAAGGGGGAAGAAGGATACTTATGTGCATATAGAAAGATGTGGGAGGTGGAATGGCCCTCCCTGTTCGTGTAGCTCCTTTTTCTGGAAAAGCTACTTTCCATTTTTCCCTCCACCACCTACCAAGCCCTCTTGCTTTCTGCAAGCTCAGAAATGCATTCTCCAGCAATCCTAGGGAGGATGCATGGACCATACGTTTGGTCCCTAAAGACCTTTGACCGGTTCTTGGCCTCCATGGATATCCCACAAGGCATTACCATCAGGGATATTACCTGCATTCATGGCATCTCCCCAAGCCCCTAGAGCCTACCTTGCCTGAGGAAACTTCTCTTTCACTGGTCTTCTTTATCCTGTTCATCCAAGTGTCTTCACCTCAGATTTAACCTGTGGGGGAGTTATTGCTTATGCATAGCAGATTTTACTTTCAAATCTCAGATTCTCTGAGGCAGAGAGGCCTGAGGTAGAGTACCAAGTTTTAGTCACTTTTGGGGGAAAGGGAAGAGAACAATAACAGATTCCTTTAGTATCCTATATTAGTGAATATAATACATCCATTATCACAAGGACAAAACATCCTGCAATGGTTTAGTTTTTCCATCACTTTTATGATGGAAGTTCTTTAGGTATCACACCACACTCACTAAGGAAAGCAATAGGTCCTGGCCTCCTAGTCTACAAGGATCTGTCCTTTCTTAGACTGCACCGCTGCTTTGCTGTTAAGAGAGAAGAGGCCTTTGAGTGGCTGGGGGTTCTGGCCAAAGTCCTCTGAGAAGGTGTTCACTCATTCCTTGGGCTCAGAACATCCATCATGAACATACCAGATGTCTCTCAAGGCCTTCTCAGGACTAATCCCATCACGGTTCACATCCCTCTTCTGATTAGTCACCTTTAGAACCTCAACTGCCTATGTCATCCATCACCAGGACTCATTACTATACCGTTCCCCTGTCCATCTGCCTCCATTGTTTGACCCAGTCTCCCGCATCTCACAGGCTTCCTAAACCCTTCTGATGTACCTTCTGCCATTAAGAAAATTCCTTTCATCCTCATCCTTTTTTTTTTTAAACATCTTTATTGGAGTATAATAGCTTACAATGGTGTGTTAGTTTCTGCTTTATAACAAAGTGAATCAGCTATGTGTATACATACATCCCCATATCTCCCCTCCCTTGTGTCTCCCTCCCACCCTCCCTATTCCACCCCTCTAGGTGGTCAAAAAGCACCGAGCTGATCTCCCTGTGCTATGCGGCTGCTTCCCACTAGCTATCTGTTTTACATTTGGTAGTATATATAAGTGCATGCCACTCTCTCACTTCATCCCAGCTTACCCTTCCCTCTCCCTGTGTCCTCAAGTCCATTCTCAACATCTGCATCTTTATTCCTGTCCTGCCCCTCGGTTCTTCAGAACCATTTTTCTTTCTTTTAGATTCCGTATATATGTGTTAGCATATGGTATTTGTTTTTCTCTTTCTGACTTACTTCACTCTGTATGACAGACTCTAGGTCCATCCACCTCACTACAAATAACTCAATTTCGTTTCTTTTTATGGCTGAGTAATATTCCATTGTATATATGTGCCACATCTTCTTTATCCATTCATCTGTCGATGGACACTTAGGTTGCTTCCATGTCCTGGCTATTGTAACTAGTGCTGCAATGAACATTGTGGTACATGACTCTTTTTGAATTATAGTTTTCTCAGGGTATATGCCCAGTAGTGGGACTGCTGGGTCATATGGTAATTCTATTTGTAGTTTTTTAAGGAACCTCCATACTGTTCTCCATAGTGGCTGTATCAATTTACATTCCCACCAACAGTGCAGGAGGGTTCCCTTTTCTCCATACCCTCTCCAGCATTTATTGTTTGTAAATTTTTTTGATGATGGCCATTCTGACTGGTTTGAGGTTATACCTCACTGTAGTTTTGATTTGCATTTCTCTAATGATTAGTGATGTTGAACATTCTTTCATGTGTTTGTTGGCAATCTGTGTATCTTCTTTGGAGAAATGTCTATTTAGGTCTTCTGGCCATTTTTAGATTGGGTTGTTTGTTGTTTTGATATTGAGCTGCATGAGTGCTTGTAGATTTTGGAGATTAATCCTTTGTCAGTTGCTTCATTTGCAAATATTTTCTCCCATTCTGAGGGTTGTCTTTTGGTCTTGTTTATGGTTTCCTTTGCTGTGCAAAAGCTTTGAAGTTTCATTAGGTCCCTTTTGTTTATTTTTGTTTTTATTTCCATTTCTCTAGGAGGTGGGTCAAAAAGGATCTTGCTGTGATTTATGTCATAGAGTGTTCTGCCTATGTTTTCCTCTAAGAGTTTTATAGTGTCTGGCCTTACATTTAGGTCTTTAATGCATTTTGAGTTTATTTTTGTGTATGGTGTTAGGGAGTGTTCTAATTTCATTCTTTTACATGTAGTTGTCCAGTTTTCCCAGCACCACTTATTGAAGAGGCTGTCTTTTCTCCATTGTGTATTCTTGTCTCCTTTATCAAAAATAAGGTGACCATATGTGCATGGGTTTATCTCTGGGCTTTCTATCCTGTTTGATTGATCTATATTTCTGTTTTTGTGCCAGTACCATACTGTCTTGCTTACTGTAGCTTTGTAGTATAGTCTGAAGCCTGGGTGCCTGATTCCTACAGCTCCATTTTTCTTTCTCAAGATTGATTTGGCTATTCGGGATCTTTTGTGTTTCCATTACAAATTGCGAAATTTTTTGTTCTAGTTCTGTGAAAAATGCCATTGGTAGCTTGATAAGGATTGCATTGAATCTGTAGATTGCTTTGGGTAGTATAGTCATTTTCAGAATGTTGATTCTTCAAATCCAAGAACATGGTATATCTCTCCATCTGTTGATATCATCTTTAATTTCTTTCATCAGTGTCTTATAGTTTTCTGCATACAGGTCTTTTGTCTCCTTAGGTAGGTTTTTTCCTAGGTATTTTATTCTTTTTGTTATAGTGGTAAATGGAAGTGTTTCCTTAATTTCTCTTTCAGATTTTTCATCATTAGTGTATAGGAATGCCAGAGATTTCTGTGCATTAATTTTGTATCCTGTTATTTTACCAAATTCACTCCTCATCCCATTTTTGCCCATTCCTATTCCCTTCATCTCCTTTTTCTAAAGAACCCTAGCTTTCCCATTATGACACTTACTCTCCTTCAATCCTTTTAAGTGGAGGATGTGTTTTCTTCCTAACATTCTTACCTCCTTCTAGAAGTAGGATAAATATTTCCCCCTTTACTCCTCTTATTTCCTTATTGATGCCAACAAAGTAAATCCAGAAAATGTCAGCCAGTTTAAGTTGTCACCTGCACTTCATCATTCCAGTCCAGAGGCCTTGGGAATAAGGATGTTGCCATACAAGTTGTCCTCAACACCTATTTCAATGGCAGGAGAAGGAAAAGCGTTTGTGCTTAGGTTGTCATAGGAGCAGAATTTGCATTTAGACTGAGAATTGGTATCATACATCAAAACAGTATCTGGCAACCAAAATGATTTTTGAGTAAAAAGTGACCAAATATGTTTCTATGAGCTTTTCCATCACCTTTGGAGTCCTCTTCATAGATTAAAAAATATTACATTTTTATAAATTTGCTTTTTGTTGATCACCTAACTATGTTCATAGATGAAAAAAACAAAAGGAACACAG
This sequence comes from Neophocaena asiaeorientalis asiaeorientalis, assembly GCF_003031525.2. Lineage (NCBI taxonomy): Eukaryota > Metazoa > Chordata > Mammalia > Artiodactyla > Phocoenidae > Neophocaena > Neophocaena asiaeorientalis. Next base: position 1,071,645 of record NW_020172677.1, read on the forward strand.
GAACAAAGCAGGAGAGGAAGATAAGTAAAGGAAACAAGTGATAGTCTCTTGTGTTCCATATTAAATATGGGACCATGGGAAGGTCTTTTGCTGAAGGGTGTATTATCACAAGTAATTGCTATCTACTGAGTATATATTTTGCTAGATGTTGTTTAAGCACAAATGCAATATACCCTTTTAAAAAATTTGAGCTTTACAGTCTGAATAGCAAAATAGTAATTTCCAGAATGCAACTGTAATAGCAGCTCTGTTTTCTCAGTTGAAAATTAAAAAATAAGAAAACTATTTTTTGGTTATTGGTTGGGGTTTGGATAGATTACAAAGAAATAATTTACCTGTCTTGTTCTGAGAGGTTATGGTTTTGTTGGATTGATTGTTTTCACGACAGTTCCCTGACAGACACTGGCTTAAGATCTCAACCTGGATCAGATGAACAAGGAGCATGTTTTGCCACCAGATGGAAGCCTGCAGTAATCAGTGAAGTCAGATTCCTGTCACCAGCCATGTGTCACCCAGGTAATGAAAGCCCCTATTGTACACTGTGCACGATTTCCAGAAAGCATTAGTTAAAATTGGCTAATCTTTGCTCTGCATGTATTCTCTCAACCTGATTACATTATTTTCTTGGAAGAAAATGAGGTACTAGGATCAAAACGTTAGACTCAAAGTGAGATGTTTTCCATATTCATAATCCTTAGGTCATTGCCATATTCAGAACTATATTAGATAATAAAATTTAAAAAGCTCTTTTTCATTCCAAGTTGCTCAATTTTAGTAACTGTTGAATTTCACACCACCATTCCTTGTCCTTGCACCAACTTCCTACAGGAAACACAGAAACTTAATTATTGACAGACCAAATATTTGCATCCTTTGGAAAACAGAATATTCCATAATTTAAGTACTTAGCAAATATTTTCCCTAAAACCAGATTTTGCACTTAGTTGTGGGTTGCCTTTAAAAATAGCAGTGTAACCTTTCCAAACTGCGGTTGGAATCTTTATCTTTTTTGAGGTCTGAGTATATGTTATGAATTATTCCTTTTTAAAATGTTTACTCTTTGCCGAGTTTTGCCATTTCTTCTTTATGTGCTATAAAATATCAGCTTACAAATTAATAAGCACCTACGTGTACCATTTTCTTTCAGTATATGAGTAATTTCTATGCCATGTGGATGTATTTGTAAAAGCCACCTATTAAGGTTGTGCTGTGTAAAAGGATCTTGTTTCGGAGTGTCCATATATGGTTTTATTTTCTCTTGCTTAATCTGCAGCTCTCTGAAAAAGGTGTACTTGAATGACATCTCATTTGCTGTAAAGAAGCTGCCCCTTAACAGGGGCAGCCTTCTTTAGGGAACTACAAACTATCATATGCAAATATTTTGAGATATCTAAAGCACTATGAAAATAAAAAACATTATTGTTATTATTTTCTTATAGCTTATAGATGACTTGCATTTTAAGAATTACCTTTGTGAAGTCCCCCAAGTCACTAGTATCATGGAAGTAACTCTGCCTGGTTGAGACTTTCCAATCAGATTTTTATCTGTCAAAACAAGGTTGTTCAAGATGGCTTCTATCCCTGAGAGTAGCAGAAGCTAGAGTCCTTTCTATGTTTTTCCAATGGTCAGTCCATTTCAGGACATTATTGTGAAGAGGGAATGGGATTTGTGAAAAGGGCATGAGATTAAGAAACAGAAGATAGAGTCTCTGCTCTGTTACGATCTCCTATATAACTCTGGGCAAATCATAGAGCCTGTTTGAGACTCAATTTCCATATCTATAAAATGAGGATGAATATACTTGCTTTACCTAGTTTTTAGAATTAAAAATAATCATGGATTTCAAAGTGCTACAGAAAGATGGTTATTACTAAGACTTATTTATTGATGTATTGTTTTTCATCAGAGAGTCATGCACCCAAACTGCACCATTTTAAAATTACTGTCATTAAAGTGCATTTTAGTATTATTCCATTAGCCAAATTTGAGGGATGTTATAAGAAAATCAAAACACTTGTCTATTTGCTTTACTGTAAAAAAGTAATTGAGGAAAATATTTACACCTCACATAGAGGCCTTATTGTGAGGACGTAGAGATGTGACACATTTTTTTTTAGAATATCTGAGTTTCTTTTATTTATTTATTTATTTAAAAATTTTTGGCTGCACTGCTTGTGGGATCTTACTTCCTCGAACAGAGGCTGAACCTGGGCCCATGGCAGTGAAAGCACCAAGTCCTAACCGCTGGACTGCCAGGGAGTTCCCCTATCTGGGTTTCTTTTAAACGTGACTTTCTATTTTTTCTTTTTTTTTTTGAAGTCGGATGACTGATCACGTTTTCCTCTTCACACCAGCTTCTAGGGACCTCTGAGTTAAATTCATGGTTTATATCTAGCAGAGTATGTATGACTTTATGACGTGTATTTTAATCTCACCACTGTCTTCAACTAATTATTTTTGGCTATATTTTCCTTTTCGTCACAATTTCCTCTCTTTATATAAATATAAAAAATAATTTCCTCTATAAGACATTTGAAGTAAATATAAGACTTGCTAGCAGATACTGAACACTTACTAATTGCTAGACCCTATGATGAGCACTATATAAAGAGTATCTAATTTATTGTTTGCCATGAAAAAAGTGTTATTTCCTGTATTTTACAGATGAAGAAACTAAGGCTTAGAAAGTTTAATTCACTCATTCAGTGGCCTTCCACTGCTAAATGGAGGGTGCTGAATTCTAACACAGATTTATCTGACTCCAAAATTCATGATGATTAGTCATTATACTATACTACATTTTGATATTAATTATAATAATGTAACAAATGACTACTACTATTGTATGATTTTCAAAGGTTTTTGATGTAGTAGAATATTTAATCTTTATCAAGAGCATACACAATTTAAAAACATTAGGTGTTTTGACTCTATTATTCATATCTTTGCTTGGAAATTTGATAGAGCGAATCTTTTGTCACATCTTTCCTTTACTGTCCAAAATGATATCGAGGTCTGTCTCTATATGTGACTTGATATGATACCCAAGACAAGTGCATGCCTCTTAATGACATACGGAGAAATACATCCAGCAATCCCTTTTTAGAATGTAGCAAATACTGCCTGGCACTTTCTAGCCATCTTCTGTTATACTTCATTCTTTTAAGTTGTACTTCAAATGCCTTTGCTACTGCCTTTCTTTTCATGACATTCAAATGTCATTATCCATTGTCATATTTTTCTGTTTAGATTTGTTTAAGTGGAAATGTTCTGTTTAGTCTCCTTTCCTTTTGGTACCTGGTAACTGCCCTTAGGGGGTCTGTTTCTTTCCAAAGTCATAGACATGGTTGTAAAAAAAAAAGGGTTGAGAAAATGTAGGCCACACACGGTTGATAAAAAATGATTAACAGCAAGATCCTGGCTGCGGTAGTGGGAAGATGATGTTTGATATCACAATAAGGAAATCATTGTGGAGTGAATAACTTCTGAACTGGGTTCATATTGAGGGGAGTGAGCATCTTGAGGATGGAGTGCTCAGCACCTGAAAGGCTTTTCCTCCCCAGCAAAACCACATAAAACCCCTCCTAGAGTAGGTTCTTCTCAGAAGAGAGAAGAGCAATGTTCACAAAGCCTGGTAGATTGATTCAGACAATTAGGGAAGTCATTTCCAGAAAAATTGGTAACCGAGGAGTCATTTTCAAGAGAATTGAAGGAGACAAGATCTCCATGACTTTAGCTTTTGAACTGATCTGTGTAGTAACTAATAGGGTTGGGAACAGCTGGAACTATACGCATTAATTCATAAAAACTCTTAGAGTGATCATTTGGAACATTATCTTCAGAAAGAATGAAATGCCTTTGCGACTGCGCTGTCTTTTCAGTGCATATTCCCATGAGACGCAGATCAAGATGGAACACAACATAGGGCCTGCCAAGGATCCCAAATTAGACCGTGAAAAAAAGAGGATAAGAAAAGAACCAGCAGGGAAATTTTTCCCTCAGCCAGAGTTTGTAAAAAGTTTCATTAAACGCTTATTGAAGTAGAATTAGAAGTGAATTTCACACCTTTGTCTTTTATTCTTTATAATTTGCTTTTGTGCAGGGCCATTTTATCCATTACGTAGTATAGGCACAATTTGTAGGGCTATAAACTTTCAGATGACCTACAAATATATGTACAACCAGAAAAATGACTCTAGAATTGGAAATCTTAGAAATTAAAAGAAGTTAACATTTAAGGAAATATCCATAGAGCATAACATTTTATCACTTGTTCAACTGCAGCTTAACTCAACTGTCATATATTAGGATAGAGGTAAAATAACAAGGAAAAATGAAATGAAATATTTCTTCTCAAATAAGCAAAATTATGAAAATCTCTCCAAAAACTTTTATAGTAAAAATATTCTTAACATGTGATGGCATTTAAAAATATGCTTGATATAATATACAGGGAGACTGTTAAAATTAAGAAGGTTAAAATTAGGAAGGTTGACATAAACAATTCAGAATAGGTTTATGTACATGTATGTTTGTTTTAGTTTTCTATTTCTATGTAAAAAATTACCACATATTTGGCAGATCAAAACAAAACACATTTTTTATTCCATAGTTTCCTTGTGCTAGAACTCAGTGCATGGGTTAGTTGGGTCCTTTGTTCAGAGTCTAACCAGGCTGAAATAAAGATGCGGTTGGGCCTGTGATCTCATCCAGAGATTTAATTAACTCAGTTGTCTAAGATGGAGTCACCATGAGAGTGACATTCTATCATTTTTGTTATATTATGTAATGTAGTCAAGAGAATGGTTGCCCATCACCTTTGTTATAGTCTGTTGGTAAGAAGCAAGTCACAGGTCTTGCCCACACTCAACGGGAAGAGATTATGCAAATGAGGAGTGGACCATACATCCTAAGGTGACTTATTGGATTAACTCTAAGATGTGTCTGTCTCAATGATTGAGGTTAGCTTTTTTTTTTTTTTTAAGATTTTGTTCTCTAGTATGGTTTCTGTTATTGTCAATTATTTCTTTATTTGTCTTTATAAAGTTCTGAAATAAACCTTTTCACCTATGTTAAAGGTGGATATTAGAACCACCTTTTCACCTATGTTAAAGGTGGATATTAGAACCAGTTCAGCCTGTAGTAGGTGCAGAATTCATGAACTGCAGAGAAGATTTTTTTGATGAGAAGAGAAGAGATACAGAACTGAGTTCAGAGAAAGATTTGTTCTTGTCTGGGTGTGTCTCCTGTTCCCAAGCACTCATGCTCCAAGTGTTCCAAGAGATTTCTTGGTAAACTTTAGTTGAGAGCTTTATCTGAGCTCTTAGAGCAGGTTTAAGGCATTAAACTAGCAGCGCATTCAAGACTAAGACAAAGGCATCAGTTAGGACTGAAAGTAATATTGTTTACTAGTTGTAAGCTTATCCTGGTAACGTTGCTGACCAAAAACATCTATCTTCCTCTGCCTCAGAGTCTTTTCTGTTCCTGTTTCTTTCATTTCCTCAAATCCCTGTCTCTTCTGCTTTTTGTCTTTCTTACTCATAACCTCTCGTAACCAGTTTGGCTTTCATTTGATCACTTTATTGCTTTAACATTTTAATACTCTTCTAATATTTGTTTCTCATACTTTATGTTTTTGTCTGTTTGGGCTACTGTAACAAAATAACATAAAGTGGATGGATTATAAACATTTATTCTCACAGTCTGGAGGCAGGGAAGTTTAAGATGAAGGCATCAACAGGTTCAGTGTCTGGTTTCAGGTTCATTGGTAGATGGGTCCATCTTCTCTCTGTCCTCTCATGTTGGAAGGGGTGAGAATCTTGCTGTAACTTCTTTGATAAGGAGACTGATCCCATTCACAAAGGCTCCACCCTTATGACCTGATAAGCTCCTAAAGGCCCTAAATTCAAACCTCATCACATTGGGGATTAGGTCTCAATATATGGATTATGAAGGGTCACAAATATTCAGTCCATAGTACTGTATTATTCCATCCTTTCAGGATTATTACTTTCCTACATCAATAGTGAGAGAGAGTACCTGTGTGCATGTGCATGTATGTGTGTGTGTGTGCATGTCTGTGAGAATATATACTTATATGGCTGTGTATAAATTTGTTATGTTAAATTAGATGTCCTTACATTTGTGTGATTGAGCACATATGTCCTCTTTCACTCTGAGATGGAGTCAGAGTCACCTGAGTCATGGTGGGAGTAATGATTCCTGGGACATACCTGCCCTTGGAAAGAGTCTGGGAACTGGAGCAGGGGCTTTATTGGAGAGGTCTAACTTGTAGTCAGGACTTCACAGATGGAACAGGATTCCTAAGGATAAAGTGAAACTTGGTGAATCTCAGAAACAATGGAGAGTTTGTTTTCTTGGATGAGATTCTTGGCTTCTTGAAAGGCACAGGGTTTTCAGGGGCAGAAATGTACATTTAACAGCATTAGCAAATTTTTGAGATGAAGATGAGGGCGACTAGAAGGGAGGATCTGTGGGTGATATTATTGGTTTCGAACCTAGTACTTTTGGAATCTAGCAATGAAGCAATCCTATATGATAGGTAGTTCTATTTGCTGGCGCCATAAAACATTAAGATAGCTGTATCTGTTCCTGGCTCCCAGTTAAAATTCCGACTCAGAGGAAATGAGCTATGTATATTTAGAAAACAGTCACTTCTCTGTAGGAGTGCTTTACACCACAACCATCTGAAGAACTTTCAAATTCAGTATATTTTGGTGTCAGAGCAAATAAAACCACTTTTTTAATGAGTGAAAATTTCTAGTCTTCTCCATTTTTATTTTCTCTTCTACCAGTTATTGCAGATGCTTGAGCTAGCCTCTTCAGCTGAAAATTGATGGATACAGAGCTAGCCACATGGAGTGTTCATATGATTTTTGCCATCTGTCTTTAAATATAACACCCCAGCATGTGTCTCTAAGTAACATAATAAGAAAATCTCTACCTGGAATCACTAATCAAGCTTCAAATCTACATTTTTCAAGCATATAGATTATGGAAATATCAAGAACTAAAGAGGAAAAAAGATCATTTACGTATGGAAAATATATAAATATTATAAAAGAAGAAAGGAAAAGTGAAATAAAGTAGGAAATTAATTGAACAGCAGGAAAGAGATGGATATTTTCCAAGAACAATATATTCCTCCCACTCTAAAGCTGGGAAGCTTTATTTCCTCCCCTTATTTCAAAATTACTGGGAGAACCTCTTTAGAGATAATACATTTTATTGGTTCAGTTAAAAAATATTATACTGGACGTACATAAATATGAATATAGTTGTTTTAAGCCTTTATTAAAATTGCCTATCCTTAAATACTATATATGTTAAATTATACTATATTTTAAATAGACCTTCACAAATAGTTTGGAATTGTCACTGAATTTTGAGTGAATAAGAAGGGTTTTAGAATGACTTAAAATTAACTTTATGTGCGTTGAATCTCCTTTTGACTATATTTTTAAAAAACTGGTATAATCATATTCAAACTAAAAGAGACTCAATGAACTGATATGAGAAAAGCAATTGCATCCTGGAACATCATAAAATGAGTGGGATTCAAAATTAATTAAGCTCCACTCTTACTTGTAAGGAGATTTCTAATTAGAAGATTCTCCTTAGAGAGTATAATGTTGCGTCATCAAATTTTAGTTCCCTCTTAATATATCCTGGATATGAACCTTCAATTAAGGAAATCCATGTCCAAAATCTCCATTTAAGAGAGTAGATTTGTACTGACTACCTCTTAAACTAAGTGGAACTTTGGAAACTCCCCAATGCTGTTTCAGTTCCTAAGGGAACATTACAGTGAAGCAGTTTGTAGTCTAGATAATACTCTTTAAAGGCAGAAAGTGCTTCCTCTATATCCATGCTTTGTTTTTATAAAACAATAGAGTCCATAAAGGGTAAATCTTTATTCAACCTAGACAGAAGTTGGTAATTATGTAGAGAACAGATTTTATCTTATTTGAGTTGTTTTCATATTTTGAAACATTTTATCTGTGACTTCGAGAAAAAATGCAGATGCTTAGCTTGACTCAGAAATTTTAGACGGAATGAGAGGATATGTAAAACTAGGTCTAATAGCAGTGCTTTTCCTGTTGCTGAAAGAAGAAAAATCACCCATATAAAGTCATTAGAGTTTGACACTGAACATAAATCCAGAGGTGGAAGACTCTAAGTTGCAAGACTGATTGATGATCTATCAAGACTGGAAGTCAACTATTCAATGACTAGGTGTCACTGAGAGAAATACTCTTACCCTAGAGAACACACAGAGAAGTATATTTCAGGGAAAAGCCCTATATAACACCAAAAGTAAGTTATATATTGAGTCAGGAACAAATGGGAACTTATGATGACTTTCTTCACTAAAGTAAACTGACTTTTAAAAAATGAATTAACTTCTTAACATAAAAGTTTATCGTCATTGATAAAATGGAAAACATCAGAATACTGGTTGGGAAAATATCTGAACTCATCACACATTAAACAGAACCAATTTAAATAAAGTACATAAATCCTCTTAATGGGCATTTTCAAAATTTAGAATATTATTATAGCTTTTATGTTTGCTGTGAAAACAGCAGTCTGGTTTTCTATTGTTTCCTAGCATGTTTCTAATTGGTGCCACAAAGGTGAGGGGCTGGCCTTCTTGCATTTACAAAAGCTGTAATTGGGAATATGCTTTCCTATTTGTTGATTCAATAGGGAAGAAGGAGAGAGAAATAACATTGAGTAAATGAAGGGAGTTATTAAGTTGCTCAGATGAGACAGTATAATGAATGGGGAAATAAAAAAGATTTTTGGGTGATATTAAATTAGCTGTGTGGCCTTACAAGTAATTTGAACTTTCTGATTCTTAATTTCCTTACTTAATTGAAATAAGTAAGTAAAATATTTTAAGTTAAATAAGGGTAATAACACCCAATTGGACAGGTGGCTGTGATGTGTATATGTATAATATTTGCAAAAATCATTGTGTGAAAAATGATACTGATTTTTGTGATTGATATATCCAGGTATCTGGAGTTTATTGGAGAAAATGAAAGGTGATTATCCTGGATACCTTGAAATTATAGATAAAGAAAATCCACAGTTGGATCTTGTTCTCTGTGAAAACAAAGATAAACTTGATAATAGAGAAAAGCTTACTTGGTTACATTTTGCAGTGAAGAATAAAGCTTGAGGCATTTTGTTCTATGGGCATCCCATTATTCAGGCCATTCTGTCATCTGGGTCATATCGCATTGCCTTATCTGCTAGGTTTGGTTGGGCTACTTAACTGAAACTTTTTCTAGCAGGGAAGTAGAATATGAGGTGAATTCTCAACTTAAGAGAATGATCTCATGATAAAATAAATTGATTATTTTATCTTGGTACATTTGGAAGTTTCTGGTATAATATGAAAAAGATATAAATAAAGTCTTGAAAGGTGGTATTTCTCATTTCATTTGTCCCAGTGGATACATGAGAGCAATAATAACATAAGAGAGGAGTCTAATAAGCCCCCCCAGCAAATGGTAAGATCTACGATTTGTGTGTGAAGTTAGGGGTGAAAGGATGCAGAAGACTGTCTAGCCTGATTTAGTTTCCAGCTGTGGGTCTACTTCCAGCTATGGCAAAGTAGGTTGTTTTGTTTTTTTTTTTGTGGCCCAGCTAATACATTAGGGAATTAAAGTAGAGTTTGGAATCAAAGCCCCAGCTAATATGTAAAGTGTTTATCTCCTTCTCTTTGTTCTTTGTGCACACACATCACTGAGGAATATTTTATGGAGGGATGCCCCTTTACAGACAGAATATAGATTTGAGATCTTGGGTTCCTTATATCTCTGTCTACATATTTATATACGTACATTATTTATCTGTAAAATAGGATGTATAGTGTCTACTTAATTTCTTTTCTTACCTTACATAATTGAGTGAGACTTTCATGTTGAAGAGGTTTTGAGAAAAGTTGACTATTCAATACTAGTCTAAGGTCACTAGCAAGAACTTTAGTGAAAATTGTGCAAAGGAGAGAAGATAGGAAGAAACCTTCTTTCACCTTTCCCTAGCTCTATGTTTACCTCCTTTTGCTTTTCTTTTAAAATTAGAGGAATGGAAATGAATTTATATAAATTTTTTTTTTTTTTCTTTTCAAAGCTTGCTTTCATTGTAACCTCAGTGACAGTAATTCAATTGAGGAGTTGAAAGACCATGCATGTAAATGGTTAAGAGCAGGGATTCTGGAGCCAGCCTGCTGGGTTTGAGCCTTGTCTTTGCCACTTACTCTGAGCTTTGCAAAGCCATTTAGCATCTCTGTTCCACAGTTTCCTTTATGTCAAAAGGGGATAATTCCATGGGTTTGTTGTGAGGATTAACTGAATTATTTCATGTGTAATACTGAGAATAGTGTCTGACACTTCCTAAATTCTCAGAATTAGTCAACTTTTTCCTTCTTATTCTTATTACTGTAAAGACAGCCATTTATTTTTCCAGGAAATTTATGACAGCCCCAGGCTGACCAACTGATTTTTAAACTTGTAGGGAGAATGTGGAAGGATATTTGAAATTAGTCACTTAATATTTGGAGTACCAGTGCCTTCTCCAGAATTATGGCATTCTGACCCAGAATAAACTAAGAAATTTATCCATATTATCTTTAATGAGCATTGGTGGGAGGTACAAAGGTTTTTAGAATTTATTCTGTGTGACAAATTGAAATCAAATTAACCAAAGAAGACTGTCATAGCAAGAGATTGCAGCAGCTAGTGTGGTATTGGATGCTGAACATGGCTAAGTAGTATATAACATCATGACGGTGCTCCTACATGTGCCTAAGTCTATTGTGTATTTAATTTGAATTCATCTCTGTATTTAGGAACTGAGGCTATTAAACATTTTTCCCTTCAGTTAGAAAAGTCAGAATGTTAGGTTTCTTATTGATATAGTGTCTAGAAGAGATAATTAAAGCTTTAAAATTAAGCAACTAGTTGTACTTTTGATTGGCAGGTTGTGCCTTGGAAGAAAAATCCTCCTGTACCTCTCTTTTTGTCTGTCCTATTGTCTTTCCTCTAATGACTTCATATATTTCACAAATTATACATATAATAGTTTAAAAAGGATAAATATTCAATAAATAAGAAATTTGCATTAATTGAATTGTCCACAGAAGGAAAACAATATTGTTCATTTATAAATTTCACCAATAAATATTTATTGTGGGCACTCTTTTAACCATTGGGATATAGTGGTAAGCAAGAAAAAGACCTTACAGTGAAATGAGATTGAAGACATACGTATAATTAGCATACAAAAATGGTAATTTCAGAAATTGATCAGTTTGATGGAAGAAGTTAAACAGGATAATATGATAAAGAAGATAGGGTAAGGCAAGACAGAGATAGGATGAATCTTGTCTTCAAAGAAAACCCTGATAATACCAAAATAATAATTCCTCCCCTAGGCTAATTTCTTGTGGAAAGCACTATTTGATCACTACCTGATAACCTTTTTTCTTTTATCCTTAGCTAACTAGCAAACTTAGGTTTAAATTTGGCATTTGGGGGCAATATACTTCAATATGGACTGGGTGAATCTTGATTATTTTCAGCTAATCATGTTAATTCCATTCCCCTTCACTATTAATTGGCTTAGGAATAATAATCATCTAACATAATTCTTAGTCATTAGACTTGGAGGAATATCTATTAAGGTGTTCTGGAAACGATTTCTTCTGTATTTACAAAGGGGTAAAAGGACGAGACATTCTTCTTGCCTTTGAGCTGTGTTGTGTGAAGATGTAATGTATGGAGTTGCTACAGCCATCTTGCAACTGTGAAGGGATTAGTTTCAGAGCCACAGTCAATATATTGAGGGTGGCCAAGGTGAAAGAAGGAAAGACCTGGGCCTTTGATGGTTTTGATGAGTTCTGAAATAAACAACCTTAAAAGGAACCTATCTCAATATTTCTCATGAGGTGAGATATTTAGGGAAGCCATTTTGAGTTTTTAATTTTTTTCCCAGCCCAAAGCATCCTAATTGATTTTTTCTTTTGCAGTGTTAACGTCTATTTTCCCTTTCCCAAACATGCTTCTCATGCACAGCAGGTTTCTGGGTTGATTGGTATATAATGATACCTGACCCAATAGAATAATGGTTTTTCTTAAAAACCATTATAAGAAAAATGATGCCCTACACAATGCGTAACAGAAACATCCTAATTGATTTGAAACTATAATTCTGCCCCTGAACTGAATAGGGTTTGTAAAATTCTTCCCAATAGCCTCAACCTGTATTTCTAGTATTATTTCCTTCCCTGTCTATACATTCATCCACTGTAGTACCTTATGCTTGAAAAATCTTTCTGTATTTCTTCACCTTCTCATCGTTATCCTTAAAACTCAGACATCATCTTCCCCTTGCCTAGCTTTTCCTAATTCCCTGAGGAAGAATGATTGTTTTTCTCTCTTCTTGCTGCCATAGAACATTATTATCTCCTCTAGCACAGAAGTTTTCCTCTCATTTTGCATCTGTATTTACATTTCTACTTACCTGCGCTTCTTAAGGGCATAGAAGTCATTTTATTTATGACCATATTTCCCCACTGTGTTGGTATGATGTAAATACTGATCATATATGGTACAAATGTGAAAAATGAGGTGCTGGATGGAGGGTTGATTGCTCTTCAGCGTTATTGGTTTCTCGTGCAATAAACTCTTTGGCTAGGTGATATATGACAGTCAAGAGTCTGAAGGCTGTGAAGATTTAAAGGTGCCTGGGCTCCAGTAAGAAGAGGAGGCATTAGTGACAACTCAGGCAGAAGAATAATGACTAAGACTGGTTTTGATTTTTAGTCATCATTTTCTGCTTGTACACAGCGTGAGAGAATTATCAGCATTCTTGTTTGGGGAGACTCTCCGGTGTACTGTCTCTTCAGAAAAATCCAGAAGCATCTTATTCTTTGAGTGGGTTTCTCCTCCCAATTCATTTTGGAATATCAGCAGCAGCACAGCCAGCACTTCTTTGCGTGTCAGCACTGTCCACAGTTAATTTTAAAACCAAACACTGCAGCTCTGCATTTAGTATAGATTATTAGGAAATGTGTCTGACTACCATGATTTCATGAAACGAAACTAAGCATTTACTGTCACCTTTGCCCAGATCTTTTATAAGCAGAGACAGATCCAATTTGTGAAAGTATGAGGAAAGAAAAATTCATAAGTTTTAAAATAGGAGAGAGAAAGCGGGCTTGAGAACAGTTGGTTTTTGTTTTGATCATTATATGCTCCTTCAAGGATTTTGTCATCTTTGGGACTAAAGTCAGCTCAAGTTTCTGAATATCAGATTCAGTTTCTTTATGTCTAAAGTGAGGAGAATTATACAGAGGACTTCTAAGACCTTTCAGGGTCGGACCTTCTAAGATGGGAGACTCAGATTTTCTCTCTTCTATTGGAGAGACATCTTGCATTGCATTGCATTGCATCTTGCATCTTCATGTTGAGCCTGATCAATTACTACTAATACAACTAAGAAAAAATGAAAAATTATCTTTCGCTTAATCATTATAGTTATTTTTAGTGAGTGGCATTAATATCATGTTGGGATTGAATATTGTACACAGAGAGCAAAGTATAAAGACTGTAACATTCACTCTTAACAGTTTTTCGTTTTGTGATTCTAAGAAATTTCAAAACTGTACAAAAGGTGTCAAAAGTTACGTATAGTACAGTGACTCTGGGAATTCTAAATGATCAGTGTATTGCTGAGAAGTATTTCTTCTCTTGGGGAATTTTCTCATTAAGCAAATGCTTTCCCACAGTGATATATTTTACATTTGGAATAAACTGCACTTCAGAAGTTAGAGAATTACTAATGGGCTACTGGTACATTTTCTTACTGCAGTTAAAATGCTGTATTCAAGAGGAAATCTTTCAAGAGAGTAGAGTAATAGAGTGACGTTTATATTTGGAAGATGAATGATCTTAGTGTGAGTTCCTCTTCTGACATTTCCTCTACAGTTTAAGAGTTCTAACTTTTCTGGGTCAGCTCAGAAAACTGAACACATAAGAAATGGAATTGAGCTATACTTTTCATCCTCAGCATTAATGACCTGGGATGAGATTTGCATTTTAGGGTAAAAAAATCAGAACCGTCTTAGCCTTACAATTACTCTTTCACAGTGTTCGCAGCAAGTGAAAGATTTACACAGCATTTCAACTGCAAGTTAGAAAAGGTCAAGATGATTGGAGCATTATTTAAATTCAGAAATGATTAAAAACAATAAATGGCATACTTTATTCAGTGGTCAGGTAACTTGCAAAGGGAAATCTTGTGAGGAGACAGGGAAAACCCCTTTCATCTAAGAGTTAAAAAACCTGAGCTTTCCTACAGGCCTGGCCCTTACTTAGTAGCAGAGAAGCTTTGAGAGGTCTGCACACCTTCTTTGGGCACAGGCTTCTCATCTGTGAAATAACCTCATGACATTATGACATAGTTCAAATCCAGTCTCTTCCAGTATTGATAATTCATCCTTTCCTTTTGCAGAGTCATTTTGCATTTGACTCAGAGGGAATGAAGATTGATGAAAGGTTCTTATTAAAAAATCATTTTAAAATCAGAAAATTAAATTACTTTAAACAATGATTCCATATCTACTATGTCCCAGTCACTCTTCTAGATGTTGGGGGCACATTCCTACTTTCATGCTCCCTGCCTTCTAAGTGTTCTTAGTTGGTATTTGGAGTGTAAGGACGACTGTATAAGAAGTTTGTTTAAGTCACCCTTTCTTTGTTTAGGATAGGAAAGCAATGCAAGATCGGGAAATTAGCGACAAAAGGATTAACTTCAGAAAGGGTGTAGTAGATATTTTATTTTGGGAATTGTCAAGGAGGCCAAACCAGACAACCATTAAAAATTAAGAACTAGTAATTCCTGCAGCTGCTTCACATTCCAGCTCCTGAATGTCTCCTACACACTATTCTGCTGTTTCCCAGACCAGAGTTTCCCAAATATCTAAAAGTCCCAATCCACAGTGACTTTGTGTATATGCTTCTCTCCTGACCTGAACTGTGGTGGTGATGGTGAAGTACTGAATATATTCTCTATTGTGCAGGAAGTTTAAAGAACCGAGAGACAAAGGTTATGACAACATCTTAGAACCTCCTGCTATGGGTGACTTGAAGTCCAGGGTTAGTGCTGTAGTCCTTGGAACCTCCAACTCTCCCCAGAGAGCTGTGTTTATCTTTGAAACAAACTAGAGAGAAAGGCCAAGAGCGAGATTAGAAGTAAGGAACGTTGGGCTACCCTGGTGGCTCAGTGGTTGAGAGTCTGCCTGCCGATGCAGGGGACATGGGTTCGTGCCCCGGTCCGGGAAGATCCCACATGCCGCAGAGCGGCTGGGCCTGTGAGCCATGGCCGCTGAGCCTGCGCGTCTGGAGCCTGTGCTCCGCAATGGGAGAGGCCACAACAGTGAGAGGCCCGTGTACCGAAAAATAATAAAAGAATTAAGGAACATTAGCATTGGCACGCAACTTACCTACATAAACTGTGGCCCCTATATGAACTTTCATTATCTGGTTTTTGAGAAAAGAGATTATATTATTAGTTGCTTAGCTTCCACACTCAGTTGGGATGGAGTGTCTCTTTATTAAGGCTCTTCTGAAGCTCTGTCCCATCCTGGGTGATTCCAACAACCTGAGCTTTAAGGAAACCTTCTCATATTTCTTCCCAACTTCTTGGTCTCAGAATTGGAAGAGCCTGTTTACTTCCAGCCCAGGCCCACAATAACATCTGTAGAGCAGGATAATGTAGACACAGATAAGCCATCAGTGAAGTGGGCAGTAGATAAATATGTACAGAGGAGGCACCTGCCATTAGTAGAAATAAGGAACCCCTTGTCTCCTTGTTCTTGCTTACAGTGGAGTCACCAATATATTTTGAGTTGTTGGGCTTGACAGGAATTTAATGTCATATTTCTGCTTCACAAGCCCTATCTTTGATAAACAAGCCAGAAGCATTGATTGAGAGCTTCCATTTCCCGACATCATTTCGAGATATTTACAAAGGTCCACCTGAATTATGACTGCCATATAGAGGCAACCTGCATTGAAAGCCCTACTCGATTTCCCCTTCCATTTAAAAAAACAAAGTTTTAAATGTTAAATAGCACACAATACAGCAATGTGTACAAATGATAAGTGTATAGTTCAGTGAATTATCATGGTGTGTTACATAACATCATAAGCGTCCCTAAGACTTACCTGTGCTGTCCTCCAATCTTCCCTC
The DNA here is from genome assembly GCF_003031525.2 of Neophocaena asiaeorientalis asiaeorientalis. NCBI lineage: Eukaryota > Metazoa > Chordata > Mammalia > Artiodactyla > Phocoenidae > Neophocaena > Neophocaena asiaeorientalis. The sequence goes on from NW_020172677.1 coordinate 1,087,933, forward strand.
TCTCCTTCCCCAATTGCAATCCCTATTCTGAGTTCTAACATCTTTATTTTGCCTGCATATGAACTCTACATAAGTGGAAACATACAGTATGTACTCTTACCTTTCTGGATTTCATTTTCTCACAAATATGATGTCTGTGAAATTCATCTATGTTTGTGTTCATGGCAGAAGTATGGCAGACTCTGTCATTAATGCTCTACTACATTCTCTCAGACCTACCATTGTAGTGAAATAAGGCAGAATTCCACCTGCCTGAAGCCTTTCTTGGTAGCCAGAGCCCCACCCCTTGCATCTGGCAGTCAGAAGTCCAGAGAGATAAATTACTCTTTTGTAGATATCAGTCAGTGACTGACAAGAGCTTATGTATGGACAAGCTCTCTCACTCCTTGTGTGGATAACTCGGAGGCATGCATTTTATGCTGATTCTTAGAGTTCCTCGGGAGGATTAAGCTCCACCTACTCACAGTGTTACTGAAAGCGGAGGTCCAGGTGCTTGCTGCTCAAAAGCCAGTAGAGGCAAGTTGGTGGAAAGGAACGTTTGCTTTATTTTGGATGCTGGCAACGGGGTGGGGGTGGGGGATGCGGCTGACGCCTGTCCAAAGGCCAACGCCTCCTGACTGACAATCAGGGGACAAGAGCTTTTATAGGCGGATGGAGGGGGCTACATGCAGAAAAAGCACCGTCAGCTCTGATCGTCATCTTGAAATTGATCATGCGGTGGTCTGACCAGGGTCATCTTGATTGTTTTAAGTACAGTTAATCTTCAGTTCCAGGGTTGGTTTGTTCCCATTTCTTTGAGGCCAGTTCTCGGAATTGTGGGAGCTTATGTCATGGCTACAGTCTGGTCATCATGTAGTTAACTTCTTCCACCAGGTGGGGGTTTCAGTCTCTGCAAGACAGCTCACAGGATACCGCTCAGAATGTTATCTATAGCCCTTGAGAAGGAACTAAAGGTCCTTCACTATGTTTACTGACTAAACTTTTAATATTTAGTCTTGTTGGACTGTTTTCCTTTGTTTCTGTATTTTCTCATTTCTCTGATGAAACTTACTCTTTGGCTAAAGTTTTTCCACAGACAAAATGCAGGCCGAGGACATGGGGGGCAAGAACCATAGGGTCCTGCTCCGTTTCAACAATGGTAACTGGCTTTCTAAAGTACCCTTTCATTGGTTAAATTCCCTTCCCTGTGTCATTTCCCCACTCCTCCAGTAATGTTTCCTGGATTAACCTTCCAGATAAATTAATTGGACCTGAATCCTCATCTCAGGGTCTGGTTCTGGGAACTTGATCTAATAGCAAGTAGTTTGATCATCTTTATTGCTCTGTATTGCTATATGAATGTATATTAATTATTTATATGTTATTATGTCAGTGGACATTTCGGTTGTTTCCAAATGTGGCTGTTGTTAATAATATTGACATGGACACAAACCTCTTAGATAGCCTCATCCACCAGAGGGCAGACAGCAGAAGCAAGAAGAACTACAATCCTGCAGCCTGTGGAACAAAAACCACATTCACAGAAAGATAGACAAGATGAAAAGGCACAGGGCTATGTACCAGATGAAGGAACAAGATAAAACCCCGGAAAAACAACTAAATGAAGTGGAGATAGGCAACCTTCCAGAAAAAGAATTCAGAATAATGATAGTGAAAATGATCCAGGACCTCGGAAAAAAAATGGAGGCAAAGATCGAGAAGATGCAAGAAATGTTTAACAAAGACCTAGAAGAATTAAAGAACAAACAAACAGGGGCTTCCCTGGTAGCGCAGTGGTTGAGAGTCCGCCTGCGGATGCAGGGGACACGGGAGGATCCCTCATGCTGCGGAGCGGCTGGACCCGTGAGCCATGGCCGCTGAGCCTGCGCGTCCGGAGCCTGTGCTCCGCAACGGGAGAGGCCACAACAGTGAGAGGCCCGCGTACCGCATAAAAACAAACAAACAAAAAAACTTCTTCTCAGAGGTAGTAGGGTATGCTAATTATCCACCAGAGTTCCTTTTGTATCCAAATCCTCGACAACCTGGGCTGTAATGGAGGTTGTTAATCTAGAAACAGAAGTCAATTTAAAAAGCATTAATAGGAACAACAACAGCTGTTATAAATAGTGCTTCATATGCCTTTTAAGTATTGTATAACCTGTCCTGAGACTGAAAGGACTTGGGAATATGGGAAACTTTAGTAACACATCCGTTCAAAATTCAAATACAAATTTCAGTTCCATTCAGTTTTGCAGCAATACTTCAGTGCTCAGTGATCAACTCTGTTCCGGGTTTGGTGGAGGATCAACATAAAGAAAGCCCTCAGATTGTTTGTCCAAAGAGGAAAAGCAGATGGCCAACAGGCACATGAAGATGTGCTCAGCATCGCTAATCATCAGGGAAATGCAAATCAAAACCACAATGAGATACCACCTCGTACCTGTCAGAAAGGCCATCATCAAAACGAATACAAATAACAAATGTTGGTGAGGATGTGGAGAAAAGGGAACCTTAGTTCACTGTTGGGATTGTAAATTGACGCAGCCACTGTGGAAAACAGCATAGAAATTTCTCAAAAAACTCAAAATAGAACTATCATGTGATCCAGCAATTCCACTCCTGTGAGTATACCTGAAAAAACTGGAAACACTAATTTGAAAAGATACATGCACCCCAGTGTTCATTGCAGCACTATTGACAATTGCCAAGACATGGAAGCAACCTAAGGGTCCATCGACAGACAAATGGATAAAGAAGATGTGATATATATATATATATATATATATACACACACACACACACACATATACACACAATGGAATACTACTCAGCCATAAAAAAGAATGAAATTTTGCCATTTGCAGCAACATGGATGGACCTGGAGGGCATTATGCTAAGTGAAATAAGTCAGAGAGAGAAAGAGAAATACTGTAAGATATCACTTATATGTGGAATCTATAAAAAACAACAAAAGTGAATATCACAAAAAAGAAGCAGACAACAGATATAGAGAACAAAGTGGTGGTTACCAGTGGTGGAAGCAACATAGGGTGAGGAAATGGAAGGGACAAACTATTGGGTGTAAGATAGGCTGAAGGATGTATTGTACAACATGGGGAATATAGCCAACATTTTGTAGTAACATTAAATGGAAAATAGCCTTTAAAAATCGTATAAAAATTTTTTAAAAAACTGGCAGATCAACAAGTAGACATACAAACATGGTATTTAAAGACACGTAGGTAAATATAATCAGCTGAAAGAAGTGAAAACGGTTGCCTCTCTAGAAGGGGACTGGGAAGAAAGGCGTGGGAAAACTAGTGTTTTCTATAACAAATTATTTGATCCTTTATGTGCATGTGTACCTTTGATTAAAAAAAAAAAACTTAAAAAAATACCATGTTGGTGTAGGAATCTGTGAGTTCCGGGATACAGAATTTGTATCTGAAAATCCTTTTGTTAAAGAACTAAATAAAAGGTGTTATTTGTGATTAAAAAAGAAAGAAAGAAAGCAAGAAAGAAGGCCCTCAGATCCCCTGATCTGGATCTTGCAGACTTCTACCATTTTTAGAATGTCAGTATAACAAATTACCTTTTTATTTTAGGGAGATTTTTGTCTTATGATAACATATCCTGAGTCCTTACACATACAATAAATATCCTTTTGTAGTTAAGCTGTGGTTAATGTCCATAATTCAAAACATAATCATGATAAAATGTGTTTAGAGGAGAGAAAAATTACTGCCATAAAACGTAGAAATTTTGTTCTTTAGGAGAGATGTGAGGTTGTGCATTAAGAGTCTAATGACCTGAAGTCCTGTCTTAAAATAAGAATGTGATGAAGCAGACTTGGTTATTTTTTTTACCAGGAATCTTAATTTCTTTTCAAATAGACTACAGTAGAGTAGAATTACAGGTGTGGCATTCATGGAAAAGGGACTGCTCAGATCTCCAGCTGCAGGGAGCATGATTGACTGATGGTTTCATCTACTGCCCCAGAGGATCCAACACTGCCTTTGTGCTGAGGCCACACTTCTTCTCAGCCAATGACTGAGCATGATGAGAATACTATGAGAAACCAATCCTTGAAAGATGTTGGACTCTTCCTGTGTGTTTTTGGATTAAGAACTCCCCCTTGGCTTGGCTCAGTCTTTCTTAGAACTGTGCTGCTATCTGTGACTCCTACCCCATCCTTACTTCCCTACCTCCTTCCATGGGAGTCACGGTCTGAAGGTTCCCTCTACTTCCTCCTGCTCCTTTCCCCAGTAAACTTTTTGCATGCATAATCTCATATTGGTATGTGCTTCTCAGTGGACCTAAACTAACCCAAGTTTTTATGAGAGTGGTCCAGGAAAACTGATGGAGGGATGAGGATGCGGGACTAGCTCATTAAGCACTTGGTGGGCAGAGAAGATGCCATCCTGAGCAGATCATCCCTGCAAAAGTTTGGTGTCCCGATTGCTAAATATTTCACCAGTGGCAACCTGGTAAACACACCAGTGCAGGGAAATGCCCTTGCGTATGTGATGATTTAGAGATATTTGGGTGGTGGGGCGGAGGCAATGTTTATGAAGACAGCAACACAGCTTCACAACAAAATGAAGATTCGATAGAGTCACAGAGCTCTCGAGACATTTGAATGTTCATCATCTAAGACAGGTCAGTTATGCTAAGTTCAGAGTATTGGATTGGAAACCTGGAACTCTGAAACATAGGATGGGAGATCTGGGTTGGTACTCCTGAGGATGTTGGCTCTGCAGATCCTCTAGAATCTTCAGAGCTTGAAAAATTTGTCCATCCTTTCTTAGAAGACTCTGCAGAGGGCTCATCCACGTAAGGTAACATGTATATTCTCAACAACTATTCCTAGTTCCTTTCCTGGCTTCCAGGCTATAAGATGAAAATCCCAGCTGCTGGGTCTGATAAGGGAGAAACAATCATAAGACTTAGCTGTAATGTACAGACAGAAGTCGGGAGAGTATATTTGGGATTCGATTTCCAGGGTGCTTGCTCAAGGAGCTGGAATGTAGGATGGGAATTCATTAACCTGGTGGTGTTTTCTCTGACAAGGAATTTAGATCCCTGTCAAGGACCATAGGGGATAAGACAAACCCACTGCTAGGGTGGCTCTTAAAAGCTTGGAAGAATTAAGGGCCAATGGTGAGCCCTGAGTATGACATGATTCTGGAAGGAGACCAACAGGCCTCTTGGTGACAATCAACCATATTAGGCCCTTTTGTCCTGGAATGGCCAGAAGTTTGCCTTTAAGGGGAGAGACTCATAGTCTCAGTATGAATTTGCCTTTCTTGACTGCAGAGCCTTAGCTAGCACTACTATCTTGGGGCTATATAGAGCTCATGGGGGCATTGAATCCCATACAGCATAACATCTGACCAGCGGATCCACTTCCCAGTGAAGTAGTGGAGTTGGTCCATGTTGTAACGCATACTACACGATGCTGAAGGAAGTGTCATCACAGAATGCTGGAACAGCCGTCCAAAGGCACAGTTTCAAAGGTAATGCTCTGAGAGAATGTGGTGCCATCTTTCAGGATATAATACATGCATCAAACCAGAAACCTCCATCCAGTTCTATGTTCCTAGTAAGAAGAATACATGGGTCCTGGAACAATGGAGTTGAAGCAGGAGTGGCCCTATATGCCACCATTCCCAACGGCCCACTGGGCGACTTTGTGCTGCCTGTTCCCACAACTCCAAACTCTACAGCGTTGGAGGTCTTGGTCCCCAAAGGAGGCTCACTCTTGCCAGGGGACACAGCAAGGGTCCCATTGATTATAAGTTTCATCTGCTGTCAGGGCACTTTGGACCCTTTGTGCCCAGGGATTAGAGGCAAGGAATCAGCATCGTGTTAATCACCATCAACGGTTAACAACCGATCAGCGGGAGGAGTATATAGGGTCCTTTTATACAATGGGGCAGGAAGGAATATGCGTGGCACTCATGATGGACAGGCTGTAACAGTGTGACCTGAGAAGAGTATGATTGCTGAGGGCTCATACCCCTCAGGAAGGAGGTTTTGGGTCACACTACCAGGCAAGCCAGCCACACCTCCTGAGATCACAGATGAAGATGCAGGGAATTTAGAGTGGAAAGTGGAGGAAGGTGAGGATGCGTACCAGCTGTGGTCTTGTGATTAACCACAGTGATGAAATTCTAGTTCATCCCACTAAATGTCCCCTTTCAAGATGCACCTCAGGGAGAGAGACCCAAAGGAAGTGTAGGGGAGCTGTTCTCAAAACCTTCATGAAGCAGTAGATTTGTAAGATGCAAAGGTGGGCCGTGTAGCTATGGAAACATACTGCTGAACTCTCCTGCTGCAGGGAGCATAACTGATAGATAGCCCCTGCTGTTGAGTCTGAATCTACCACTGTGTTTGCACAGAGCCCATGTTTCCTGCTGGCTGTTCCTACTTCGTGACTGAGCATGGCAGGGGGTCTAAGGCAGTTTCATCCTCGTGAGGTGTGGGAAAGTCATATGGGTGACACGTGACATGAAAATATTTTATATATGTATATACACACACATATATATATATACGTATGTGAAAGAAAAATCTTAGTTTCCATTATTTCTTCAGTAAGAGTCTTTAAATATTAAGAAACCTCAGTTTCTTGGTTTGGTGATTATGGTGATCATTTTACAATATACAAATTTGATATACAAATATCAAGTCATGTTGTACACCTGAAACTAATACATTATATGCCAATTATATCTCAATGAAAAAAAAGAAACCTCAGGAATGTCACAATTAAGATGAACAGAAGGCGTGAAAATGAATAGATACAAAGAGCCAGTATATATATGAAATGCGTTCTTCTCTCATCATTAAAGAAATTTTAAAGGAATCTCTCATGATTAAGGGAATTATTAAAATGAGATATCATTTTCTCACTTTCAGATTTGCAAAAATTGGTTGAGTTAACCCAGTGCTTTTAAGGATATTGGGATGAGGGTAAAATCCTATATCATTTTTCAGAGTTAACTGTTAATCATTAATTATGGGAAGTTTTAGGGAGGACAGTTTTTACTATTTATCCAAATTTTAAATAACATTTCATCTAACCCAATAATCCTATGGCTAGGAAGTGTTCATAGTGGCATAAGTAGAAGGACATTGAACTACACCATTGTCTGTGATAGTAAAAACTTTCTGGGAGCTAATACTTATTGAATGCTTACTTTGTGTCAAAAAAATGTTCTAAGCAATTTACATGCATTAGTTTATTAATCCCCACGGCAATCCTATGAGGTAGGTAATTTGTCATTCTATTTTACAGATGAGGAATTTAAGGCACAGAGAGGTTAAGTCTCTTGTCCAAGGTCTGGTTAGTGGTGGAGATGAAATTGAACCCAGACAGTCTGGCTCTGGTGTCCATGATCTTAACCACTATCCACATTAGTTCATGATCAATTGTGGCACAGATTCACAATTGCTTAGCCACAATTTTGAAATTCAGCTCCGATAACTGAAAGCTCTAATTATAGCACAACTGATGGAAAATCTGACCTAGCTGAATTCAAATGGCAGCAAAACCTGAAACAAACTGACATGAAGCTATTTATAGTTGTTATTTATCACATTTAGTGATGTATTAATTAATGTTTCACTGCAGAAATATTCATGTATTTGATTGCAGAGTGTGTCCCGTATCCTGCTGGGGTGTTTCATAATATATGGCATATACACTGTATGGGGATGAAATAGATACTTAGGAGATAAAATCAATAGTAATGGAAAAACTGGAATGAGCTGAGGAGAGGAAGCCTTGAAGAGGGACTCATGGATTAATAATTTGTAAACCTATATGGATCCATGAGCCTTTCACTGGAAAAGGAAATGTTGTAAAGGGTTGGGTTTGGAGGAAGCATGAGTTCAGTTTGGTGTGCCTTTGAGACATCAGCAGAGGCATCAGGTAGGCAGCTGGGTATATAGATGTGGAAGTTCAGGACAGCTCTCTGATGGAGATTGAAATTTGTGTATCAGAAGCAGGATATGTGAAATGCTGCTGATATATTAAGTAAGACAGGATTTGACTTAGCCTTTTGTAGATTATTGTTAACTTTAGTGAAAGCTGTTTCCGTGGACTGTTATTGGTGGAATTCTGGGCTGAGGACTTAGTGGTAGGGAGGAAATGGAGATTAAAAAATACAGATGACACTTTCAAGAAGTTTGAGGATGGAGAGAAAAAAGGTGGTAATTGGAGGAGGCTGGGAAGATAGAGGGAAGATTACAGAAGCTTGAGCTTCAGAACACAAGATGGAAAAGGCATAATCAACGGGCAGGTTTTCTGAGTAAATGCAGTGGGGCAGGATCCAGAATGCTAGTGGAGGGATGGGCCTTAGGAGGAAGAACAGGGGATCTCTTGTTTTCGAAAGGAAGGAGGACGGCACATGTGCAAATTCTGTGTGCATAGGTCTCAACGCTTGCAATCAAGAAGATGAAGAGATCCCATCAGATAGCTTCAAGTTAGTGCCTCAACTTATGGGGGCAAGGGCATGAGATGCTCATGTCGGTTTCATGAGAGAAGAGATTTGTTAATTGCGGTAGATCATTAAAGAGACCAGCAGAAATTGTCATGCAGTTTTGAGAGTCTGTTGAGATGAGAGTTAATGGTTTGTTTTGATACCAAACTGCAGTATTTTCTTCAACAAGACTTTCTCCTAATAAGGCTATTAGGATACAGAAGTAGAAACATCCCCTATGGAGAGAGCTATGCCCCTTCAGCAGACCCCTCCCTGTTTAATGAAAATCGGCTTTTTGCCCCAGAAAAGTATAGTTGCCCATTTCTAAATAACTATTGTAGCCAAAGTACTGAAGTAAAAGTTATAGTGTAGCATTTAAACCAAGTTTGGGCTCAGAGTCAAGTGTTCTTAACCGGAATTCCAGCTCTGCATTTACTTAGCTGGGTGTCCTGTGCCTCAACTGCCTCATCTTTTAAAATGGGTTAATTGATGGAAAACACTTAGAATACTATTTGCACATAAATGCTCGAAAGATGTGAGACCCTGCCCAGGGCCTGATGGATAATAATATGAACGAGTCAGTAAACCAGGCAGTCTGGCTTCAGAGTCTCTCTGAAATAGTATGCACGACTTCTCAGGGACCCCACGTGTTAGCTGCCGTTTTTTAAATTTATAAATACCGTCTAAAGTAATAAGGCTTTTTGAAGTATGCCCTTATATTTTCTGTTTGTTCACTAAAAGTCAATGAAGAATAAGTATTTCATAAAATATGCTCTGTAAGACTGTTCTGGGTGATTTAGTGAACCGACATGTGTATAATAAGATCCCACTCAGTGTGGTGTTATCGAGAGGGAGAAAGAGAGAAGAGAGAGAAGGGGAGAGAACACTTTCTGGGGTCTGTGTCTTTTCTTATAACAGCACTAATCCCACTCATGAGAACTCCACCCTCATGATATAACCACCCCTCAAAGTCTCTACCTCCTAATACCATCACATTGGGGGTTAAGATTTCAACATATGAATTTAAGGGGAACACAAACATTTAGTCCATAACACTCCTGAATACAATTTCTGAATTTGAAATATTTGTCAATAGAATAGCTCATTTAATAGGAAATGGAAAGTACCAAGAATAGTGCTGTGTCAGGGTTATCTGCATTCTGTACTCCTTGTGGTCTGCAGCCTTCCTATTGATTGAGTGGTTTCTTCATTCCTGTTAGATTATTTTTCCTATGTAGGTATTATTTTAGCTCTTACTGTTCCTTTGCTTTTCACTATTTTCCCTAAAGAGTGCTTCCTGCAATTTCTTCTCTGGCCAGCCCCCATCCCCTCACCCCCCCAGCCCCATTCTCAGTATTTATGCATATTGTTAGTTAATCCTTGGACCTTTTACACCCAATTTGTGAAGATCTGTGTTTCCCTGTAAGATAATTGCATACTTTTCAAATGGTTATGCTGAGTGATAAAACCTTGGTTTCCTAGAATACTCAGGGAATGAGTCACTCTGTTCTGCTTACAAAAGTCTTCTGTGGGCATCTAGTAAACACTTTGGGTATCCCAAGCTGTGTGTTTTAATCATTTTTGAAGAAAAACATATATCATTAGTTTGCTTTACTTGTAAAAGCATACTGTCAGTTTGACACGTATGATCTCTACCAGTATTATAAAGATTCTGATTTCTTAGTAATTTCTTACGTTAGTACAATTTTCAAACTGGAGTATTTAAGTTTATTTTTTTAAATGTTGATACATTCGTCTCTTGAGAGAAAGTCATTATTTGACTTTGGATCAACACCATATTAATTTTCCTCATCCTTATTTTATTCCATAACTCATGTTTATAATCCAGAGATGTGCTTCTTTAGGATGTGATACTCATTTTGTTGTGTATCAGAAACAATAACTTAAAAGCTACCTTTAGTGCCACAGGAGTAGTATTATTTAATATCAATGAGTTGAAGCCAATGAAAATATTTTCAATTTGAAAACATTTGGCTTTTAGATTTTGCTACTTTGTGCTTAATTTCAGTCATGGCTCTCTCCACTCACCCTCCTCCTTTCCCCCAAAGGACTAGAATTAGAACCACAGTTTGTATTCAAAGCTATTGAGGAACAGTGTTTCATCTGATTACTTGGTGCCTTGCCCAGTATGTGGCAAGACTCCATAGATCATGAAAATCGACATTATCATTAATGTCTCAACACCAATGATTTGAAGGAAGAACAACCCTTAATTTAAAAATAAGAGTGAATCAGCACTAAAGATGTTGCTGCTGCCAGGGTTCTCATACATCAGAATACTTTTAACATGATATTTTAAAACTCTAAGTTATGGAAAATTGTTTTCAGAAGAAATGATAAAGAAAAGGAAGTAAAAAGGAAAGAACATTTATGAAGTTATAGGGTAAACATGGGTGAAATTTGAGTATTTTGCCATTTCAAAAATTGCTACGGATATAACAAAGTGAATATTCTTTCAGCAACTATACTTACTATTATGGACAAAAATGACATTGTTTTCTGGTGACTGTCTTAATCACCATAAGGGTAATTTACTGAGTTTCTATTGCGTGTAGCTCTCTCCTACGTGTTATACTTAGAGAAGCCTGTAGGTTTTGATTATTATAGGAAAATATTTATATATTCATTGCATCTGCAGAGATTATACCTTTTCTAATACCGTGATATAAACATCCATTGTTTAGAGTAGTGTAAAACACAGCACTAAATACATAGGCTTTTTGGGCTTCCCTGGTGGCGCAGTGGTTAAGAGTCCGCCTGCCGATGCAGGGGACACGGGTTCGTGCCCCGGTCCGGGAAGATCCCACTTGCCGCGGAGCGGCTGGGCCCGTGAGCCATGGCCGCTGAGCCTGCGCATCTGGAGCCTGTGCTCCGCAACGGGAGAGGCCACAACAGTGAGAGGCCCATGTACTGTGGGGCCTTTAGGGACTTTCCACCCCCTCACTTGTTCCCGTAAACCAACCTCTTGCGCCACTCCTTCTCCCTATCGAAACCAATTCTTCTCCCTATCGAAACCAATTCTTGGAGTTTTTCAGTTGACGGGGACTTTCCAGACAGCGGGTAATTTTCCAGTTGCCCGTAACAGGTATACGCCCTAACCGCCACAATGAACAAACAACTATAACGGCCAGAAGGTGGGACAAAAGTTCCTAAGCCAATGAATTCAAAAGTCACCACATTTACCCAATCATTGTGAGAATATACCCGCCCTATGAGTAAATAAACCTATAAAAAGTATGTGATTCCGCTTTTAGGGGTTCCCCATCGGCCTCCTGCGTGAGGTTCAGGAACCCCGGTGCATCGGCTCCTAATAAACCTCTTGCGTGTTGCAACGGCTCTCGACTCTTGGCGGTTCTTGGGCGAGTTGGAATCCCTCGTAGACCGTTTGGGTCTAACAGTACTTAATAAAAAAAAAAAAAAAAAAAAAAGGTTTTTTACTGACTTTAGAAAACTTTATCTCAAGAGTAAAGAATAAATCTAAGTAGTGGAATCATACACAATCTTCTGGTTTCAAATTCTCTTTCTAATTTTACAACTTTGACTGAAACCATCAATCACCTCCTCATTCTGGAAGCCAGAAGTTATCATGATTTTTATTACAATACCTTTCATATTTCTCTTCTTAGGTCTTTTTAGTTGGTGCTTCTTTCTCTTGTGCCTTAAATATGGCTCCCCCAGGAATACTCTTTGGTCTTCTTTTATTTTTTTCTGCACATTTCTTCTCTGTGATTGTAACAGCATGAATTCCATAGCCTTAGGCTCTACTAAACTACATAAAGAGCATTTTATAGATTCTTGAATTCATTCTTTTTTTGAAAGTTATAAAGAATTTCTATGTATCTATGGAAGGTGATGTGGAAGTAAAGATGAAAAAGATACTATCCTTGCTCTCTATTAGCTCAGAGCCTAGAGAGACAGACATGGAAACATTCTTCTAAAGTGTGTTATAGGGACTAAATTAGGAATACAAAAAATGCCCACAGTGGAACAGAGGAGTGAGTCCCCAGTTCCACTTTTATAGGAGAGGCAGCTTGAATCAGGAATGCACCAGCAGCCAGCTTCCTATCAAGGTAAGCATCTCCTGGCTACTTGCACCCGGGAGTTCAAAACAAATACATATTTTGCTTCATACCCACTTTTGGCAAAGCCTTTCCGATGTGCTAATTTGAACCAAGAACTATGAAAGGTATCAAGTTCAAAAATTATGACTTGAAGGTGATCCTGGAATCTTGAAATTTTTCTAACTCAGCACCTGCTCTTGTCACAATCAGGAAACCCTCAAGAAACTCAGAAAGCACATAATAAGGAAACTCCTTTTGATGAATGTGTGTGTTTGTTATGGGGGGTGTGTGTGTGTTTGTGTGTGTGTGTAAGCGAGAGCATGTGCACACGTGATACATGGGGAGGATTGGTGTGTCAGCTGCAAGTGTGGACAGATGGTCAGCTTGCCTGGTACTTAAATAGGAAATTTGGGTACTGGGATGGTTTGTGAACTTCCAAGTGAGAAAGACAACTGAAAGAGAAGACCTGGGCTGCTAAATGCTCCAGGAGATTCCATATGAGTTTCAGAAATATCTCCCTGAGGGCAACCTTCAAACTGTTTCCTCTCCCCACTGCCCTCCCTTTCTGTTTTTCTATTTTGGCTTTTTACTCTTTAATTTCTCCCTTTAATTTTCATACTGTTTAGGTATTACATTTTTGTCTCCTTCATTTAAAAACATTACTTTGATAACTCCAATATTTTTAATTAAAAAATGAATGGTTACTAATATTTTAAATCAACGATTTTAATTGGCTCTTTTCAGATCCATTTATTGTGTGATTTCTGAATACATATTTCATAATTTCTTATTCTGTTTTATGGGTGTTATTCCTTGATTTCTCCTTGAGAATCCTAGAACAAAACTTCTTTTTTCCTATTCTTCTGTTACTTTTACTTTATCTGGATCCAACTCTTCTGTATTTAGGCAATTTGTGGATACACACACACACACACACACACACACACACACACACACCAATAATACCACCACAAATCAATAGGAAATGGATGTATGATAAAGAAACTGTCTAAGTCAATGTAAAACACACACACACACACACACACACACACACACACACACACACACGACTTCATTCCTACCAAGTACAAGGGGGATCTCTATTTGGGTTAAACCTGTTTGTGAAAGGTAAATCAGTAATAGTTAATAGGAATAAACAGTCTCCTATGTTATAAAAAAAAAGTTAAATTTTCAAACATTAACCATAAGGAAAAGAAATAGCTGAATTGAATTATATCCAAATAAAATATTCCAAATAGTTCAAAAAGGGATACCATGGACAAAGTTAAGAGACAGATGATACACTGGGAGAAGAGATTTGTACCGTTTAAACCTACCAAGGTTTTAAGATTTCTTAGTCATTTAAAATATCCTGTCTTTAAAAAATCCTATTTATTTTACCAAGTCTTTTAAAACTGAATTTTCTTACTACATGTGTATAATGCTTTTATAGTTTTAAAAATGATTATTGTCAGGTAGGGTTTATAAATGTATAATGCCGGTGGAGAAAATGAACATTGTGTTTCTTAACGTGGGGTTCAAGAATCTTCATCACAACCTGGTTAACTGGTTTAAACTGCAGATTCCTAGTCCCATGCCAGCTTATTTAAACTCCCTCTGGCAGTGGGTGATTCTTTTACCTACTGCAGGAGGTGGGATTAGTTTCTTTCCAGGAGTTTCCACAGGGATCCGTAATTCCTCTGACAGGTTGATTCTACAGTCTGTTCTCCAGATATCCTTACCACCCTTTGGCTCCTGGCACTTATTTACATGGTAATTTAATCACAGTTCTCTCTGTATGAGAGGTACAAATGGTTTAATAGAATCATGTTTCCTTTGGATAGATTGACTTGTTTAATTTTCATATGAGGTAGCCATATGTTTTAAAATCCATAGTCTGAAACATTGCTTCTTTTCTCATAATATGCTCTATCATAATGGCATTGCTGGTGGAAGGATGAGCAGAAAAGTGGATAAAATAAGAAGGAAAAAGTTAGGAATTTGGGGGAATAACGATCGTCATTTTCCCACAATGATGCTTCAGATTGTGGAGGTTCTGAGTTTCCACTTCTTAAGGATAGATACCTCTTACCTATAAGTTTGAAGATCTGAGAAGAGCCTTAGAATTCAAGAAAAAAGCATTTTGTATGTTGCCAAAATCCTGCTACCATCTTGGGAGCTACTTTGATGATCACAAATGAGGGTGATCAATGTTGATTTTAAATGATTAGTAAAGATTACAGGTAGTAGAACTTTTTCTGTAAAGGGCCAGGAGATAAATATTTTAGATTTGTGGGACCATATGTTCTCTGTCACAACTACTCAACTCTACTTTTGTAGTATAGAAGCAGCTGTAGACCATACGCTAATAGTGGGCATGGTTGTGTTCCAATAAAACTTTATTTACAAGAACAGATTGTAGATTCGGCTCACAGGCAGTATTTTCCAGACCTCTGGCTCAGATATAAAGCACACTGGCTCAAACCTAGATGTACATCAGCATTCGTTATTGTCCTTTAAGATCGAGAGTCAAGAGCTCAGCAGAGGGGGTTGTGTTGATAGCAGGAAAGTAAATGTCTGGGGATAGAGACATCTACACAAATAAAGTCAGAGTTTAGTGAATGGGATTATGTTTACAGAATGCCCTCACTGCATTAAAAAAGATAAACTAGTGGGTTTCCATTTCCATGGAGATCTTATGTAATACAATGACCTTTTTACTATGCCATTTTAAGTAATTACCATTAGCACTGAGGTTATTAATTCAATATAATCAAGGAATGTAAAGGTCAGATAACATTGCACTATATCCATCACTAAAATTTCCCACGTTTTATAATTGTTTTCTTGTCAGACTTTTCAATATTATTTAGAGATTTGGCTGTTCCTACCAAAATGAAATGAGACTATTAGCAAGACATAGTTAACATTCATTCATGTTAAAAATTCCATTTAATGTATTTTTCCTGTTACACTAAGCAGAAAGGGCTTTCATTTATTTCCAGTGTACCCTTGCTTGGTGTGGGTGAATGGAAGGGACCTCACTTATTGATCTAGTCAGATTTAATGAGCAGCAGTTACTTGTTAGCTCATGTTCTTTTTTCTCCTTTCTTCTTCTTCTTGCCCAGTGACCCAAACAACCATTATAATGGACTTGCTTTGTGCATTTGTCATGTCCTTACTGATTGGGTTGCTTTTGAAAGTCAGGCATTTTGAGCTTGCAACACTTGCACAAGTCAGTCTACATATACAGTGTTATGTTTAAACCATGATCACTCTGTTACACTCCAGTTTCTTAACAAGTGAAATGAAATTGAAAATTATATGCCTCATATAATATATGGCACTAAAAATAAACAAAAAACTTACTTGATAGGGAAAACACTTTAAAAATTGGGAGCAGCATAGTCTCATTGTAGAGCCCCCAATTTAAAAGGGTTTTCTAGAGGTCTCAGTTTATCTCCACAAAGTCTATGTTTAAAGCATGCCAGAAAAATGGGTAGTCATTTCATGGAATTTCTTGAGAAGCAGGTGCTTCAGT
The DNA here is from genome assembly GCF_003031525.2 of Neophocaena asiaeorientalis asiaeorientalis. Taxonomy (NCBI): domain Eukaryota; kingdom Metazoa; phylum Chordata; class Mammalia; order Artiodactyla; family Phocoenidae; genus Neophocaena; species Neophocaena asiaeorientalis. The sequence continues at coordinate 1,104,021 of NW_020172677.1, forward strand.
CTTTCTGGATTTTGTCATGTCTCTGCTCTTTGAGAAGTGGTATACACTGTGTGTTAAGCACACTACAGTAAAATGGATGGTATTTTTCCCACAGCCGTTCTAGCACCTGCAGGTCATGTGAAAACAAAAGCTTATCTCTCCTACTTCACAGTCTTTATAAAATTTTCACCATTCATTTCACAATCCCTATTCTCTCTCTTTTCATTCTATTTTTTCTCTCCAGTTTCGTTGCTGGAGTTTACTCACTCATTGTTATGTAGTTTATTGGATTTCTCTGCTGGCTGGCTTTTCTAATATCAGTCTTGACTTCTATAATTCTTCCTTCACACTATTATCAAAATGACTTTTCTTACTTGCAAAAATGATTATGTCACTTTCTTGTTCAAAATTCTTCAAGGACTCTAAACTGGTTACAGGAAGAGAATTTGGAATCCTAAGCATGCTAACTTAGTCTAGGTTCACTAGAAAATAGAGCCCTTCCTACACGTGCTTAATTTGGGAAGTGATCCCAGGGGGCATGAACCTTCCCTGAGCAGATATGACCTGTGTTATCTCTGAGCTGAAGTCTTTAAGAGTTAGTGTTTCTGCCATGTTCCCTTTACTCTGCCATGGTGATTGGTGGCATATCAGATGGCAGCCGACTGGAAGAGAACCTTGTTGCTGCATATCTAGCTGATGAATATTCTTACTGATACAGGGACCATAGAAGACATAAGCTTTATCTTTTTCTGTTTGCCATCTTCTGTCTTTATCCTCATGCTTGTCATTTGGTATTCTCAAGATGGCTGCTGCAACTTCAGGAGTCATTTCAGTGTTTAAAGCAGGAAGAAGTGGTGAAGAGGGGGTGGTATCACGTCTTTTCATCCGAGAATGCAAAAAAAAAAAAAAAAGACCTTCTGAGAAGCTTTTCAGAAGACTTTCTCTTACATCTCTTTGACCAAGGAAACTGGGTTAGTTGGCATCCACTAGTTATGAGGGACGTTGTGGACGTGGGCACAGTGCTACCCCAACAGAAATTGGGAAGAAGGGGAAGATGATGTGTGTATGCCTCCACAAGGGCCATCACCATGGGAAAAGTTCCTTTTTCCAAAATAAGAAGAAAAATAGTTGATACCATGATGAAGCCAAACTCCAGTGGGACTAATTAAAAAATCTCCATTTCAGGTAAATGATGAACTACAGAAAACTGCCTTTGGAGTAATTCTCTGTACCGCTCTGTACGTCAACCCGTATATTTTATATACCAACCCCCATTTCCCAGATTATACATTTATATGGGTTTCAGTTAAAAAATAAAAAGAATCGGAGGCAAGATGATCAGTTCTGTCACTTTTGCTCATATACAAGGCACTTCAGTTTGGTATGAAGTAGAATTAGACTGATGTGCTCATGGTATTCTTCCCCCCAAAAATGTTAAGGAGATTTATATGTATACTTGAAGACAAGTAATTATGACTTCAGTTATTATACAAACTTTATTGATTTCTTTGGAGACTTAAAACTGACTGGTGGTATGTTCTAATATCCTATAGATAACTAGGGTTGCTGAGTTTTATATCCAATTACTATACTTTCACTTTCTTTCATATTTTCCATTTTTGGGAAATCACATGTACTGCCCTTGTCCTCCTCCTTCTTTTTAAAATAAATGTCTTTAAAATGGCATGCCCTTTTTTAGAAGAACTCCATTTTTAATTTGGACTTCTTGATGTACATTATACAAAATCAGTGTTGCTTTTTATAATTTTAAAATCCTCCGTTGATGGTATAATGTGTTCAGCATATGTATGGGGGTGGTGGTGGAGAAGGTAGGCATTTAAGCAACAGTTTTTCCTAAACTTGAGGGTTGTCCTTTGATTTGGTTTGAAAATCTAGTCACTAGTCGTTTTGTTAGTTCATTGAAGATCTTAAATAATATAGAAATGTCCTGAGTCTGGTAATGTTTGCAGCTCTGTTTTTCCCTTAGGGGCTGATAATGCAAATAGTCCCCCTGATTCTGATGTATGAAAGGTTGGCCTGAAGCTGCTGTTTTCTTGCTCTGCTTGACCATTAAGGTTATGATTTTGGCAGACATGTTTATGGTTCACTCTGAAGTGGCTTCACTTCAATGAAGTATCCAGGGGAGGTTTCAGTGTCCTGAACATCAGACATTCTTTCCAGTGTCTCCTTTGGTCTACTAGTTTATGATAGAGGATAGAAAGGCATTGGTCACTTAGAGAAGGGAACCAGAGACTGGGTCTACCAGGATCCACTCTGAAGTCCAGGAGGTCTATGGCCAAATCTCAGCCCTGCAACCGTGTGGAACTCTTTGGAGAGCCGTATGAGATTCTTAAAATAAAATTGCAGTGATATATTTTTGTACTAATCACATGACAATTGAGGTTAAAAGTAATAGGTGTTCTTTAAAATACTTAAAACTTGAAGTCTCATCAGCCTGCTTAATGCAAGGGGCAAGATGAAATGTAACTATTAAAATACTAAAAAAAAAAAAATTTACAGTTTTTCTGACATTACCTCACTTCCTCACATGTTTATTGCCCAATAGAAGATTAACGTTGCCCAAAGAGTGGTTTGACCCTTGACTGGCTTCTGAGAGACAACCTGTAAGCCTTTGGAATATCTTACCTCCCAGCCAGGTACTAATCAGGCCCAACCCTACTTAGCTTCCAAGATCAGAAGAGATCGGCACGTTCAAGGTGGTATGGCTGTAGACTGGAATATCCTACTTAATAAAAGTATCTTTGCTTACCATAGGGTTTTGGACCATGCCAGACATTCCATGTTAGCAGTGCGATTTAGGGTGGGGGCCTCGGGCCACGCGGTATCAGGTTGAGGGTCTGGAACCGAAACTCAGCCATGCCTAAGGGACCAGCCCCCAGTAAAGCCCTGGACACTGAGGTTCAGGTGAATTTCCCTGTTGGCTACTCCATGCATGTTACCACACACCCTTGCTGGGAGAAATAAGTGCCATCGCATGACTCTGCTAGGAGAAGACAGCTGGATGCTCCCCACTTGATCTCTCCTGAATCCTGCTCTATGTGCATCTTCCCTCTGCTGATTTTCACTTGTGTCCTTTCACTGTAATAAGCTGCACAGAGTATAATGGCTTTCTAAATTCCACGAGTCCTCCTAGTGAATCATTGGGTGATCTTGGGGACCTCCTGAATTACACTCAGATAGGCATCCTTTGCTGTATGAAATTTGCTCTAAGTCTGAAAATGTTTGCAAACAATCCCAACCCCTTCCTTCCACAGCCCCAGTCTACAATGAAGTCTCCTTTGGTAGGCTCAGAGATGCTGCAAATGGATGTCTTGGATGTCTTCACTGCACCCCCTTGAGGGGAAGTGGTGTCTGGTTTCTGATACAAGTGCTTCTTTCCTCCATTACTAGTGAATGTGACCCTCACACAGACTATGCTTCATTGCTGCTTCTGTGGTCAGCCCTAGGAAGAATTAGGAAGGAGATTTAGAACATTTCTATCCAGCTCCTCTCCTCTTTTCAATCCAACATCTTATTGCCTTAGCTTCTGCTTTCCTAAACTATGGAGCTATATTCTCAAATTAGTATCAACTAAACCCTGCTGGTATTAGCTAAAATGGGCTAGGACACTTCTTTCTGGAGAATTTTCTTTATGACTAGGGATACAGAGCTTTGGCTTTCTGAAGGAGAGGCTATAGAGGAAGGATTTAGAGACAAATAATTTTTCATTGCTTGTTTACAGTGGCCCCCCTGGGTCATGGGGAGGTAAGGAAGGTATACTTTCTGATATAATCCAGTACTTCTCCTGAAAGGAGAGGGTTGACTTGAATTGGGACTAACCTCTCTTCATGTGGCCATTTCCAGTGGTTCTCTTTCAGGCTGTATTAATATAATAGCTTTCTCTCCACCCAGGGGAGAGAGCTGAAGCATTTAAAAATATATCCTTGTGTAGAAATTATGGAACGTTGATTTCACCAGAACCCCCCTCCCTAAGCTACTTGCACCACCTGCTGTTACAGTTTTTACTTCTCCTCAGGTTTTTTCTCTTTTTCTGAATCTTTGGCGTTAACATTTATTTATTTTTTATTATTGGAGTATGGCTGCTTTACACTGCTGTGTCAGTTTCTGCTGTACAGAAAGTGAATCATCCATATGTATACATATACACTACTATGTATAAAATAGGTAACTAATGAGAACCTACTGTATAGCACAGGGAACTCTACTCAGTGATCTGTGGTGACCTAAATGGGAAGGAAATGCTTTAACCTTTATTTTGATTCTCCCATTAGTTGTAGACTCAACTTTCGTTCACCTAGGATTCTGTCTTCATGTGCCTGTCTATAGCTCTCATTACATTTGCCCCCTCTATAGGGTGAAAGAGCTTTTTCTATAGTGTTTGCCTTGTGTTCCCAGCACCTGGCATAGTTCCCAAAATATAGTAGTTGCCCAATAATCATTTGTTGAATTAACGAATGGGTGAGAGCTAGGCCTACTCCTCTTCCAAGCTCAGAACTGCCTCCAGAAATGTCAGTTTAGGTCAGAGACTTGGCACCTACAGTTTCCAAGTATTTTTTTTAGCTTGATGACTAAGATTATCAATGACAGTTTTTTTTTTTCCCCAAATTAGAAGATGGCAAATCGTCAACAAACCCTGCAGAATATTTATTTAAAAATCAATACTTAACGGGAAAATCAGAGGTAGAACAATTGCTACATTTAGTATAAAGTAAAAATTGGGCTACTAGAGGTGGCGGGGGGAGAGGGGAACAGAGAGCCTTCTTACAAGTTGTCATTCTTCAATTAAAAATTACATTCTATTTCAGTAGTGTCTCCGCTGAGAGCATTCCCACAGTTTTTAATAGTTCAGTCTCAGCTGTCAGGAACATTTGTTAATTTTTTCTGTTCAGCAGACATAGGAATTGCTGTGCCTGTTGTTTGCAGATACCAAAGTTGGCTTCCTAATAATGTGACTGAAAATGTCCATCATATATAGCTGTAAAAATTCCCTTCTGTTTCCTGAAAACTTGGGGATGCTGAGATTCATCTGCTGAGACAACAGATCATATTTTAAAAATGTAACAACAGATCTATTTAGAAATTATATTTCTCTTTCTACATTAGTGGACCGGTGGAGATGAATTATCATGTAATTATCCTTTTAGACCTCATTAATAATTTCATGGAGAGGGGGATTTGTATGTCACTGATAACATTAACTACGCATGGGGGATAGACACAGTACGAACTAGACAAAGATTACTCCTGCATCTTTTAGTGGCTGTTGGCCGGGGTTCTCAGCTTCTAGAGGCTGCCTCTCTTCCCTGGTTTGTAAGCTCCCCTTTTGCATCTTTAATGCCAGTAGTGGAGGGTCGAGTGCTGTTTATGCTTCGATTCACCCTAACCTCCCCTTCTCCTCCTCTCTCTTCTGCCTTCCTTTTCGGCGGAATCTCTCTTCTGATTCCACCTGGAGAAATCTCTCTGCTTTACAGGGCTCAAGTGATGATATGGGGCTCCCTTGGATAGTACAGGATAATCTCCTTCTCTTAAGGCTCATAATCTAATTATACCTGCAACATAACTTAAGAGCAGCAACTAGGTTAAACTTTGGATTAAATAACCAGATGTCAAGAGTCTTGGGAGGGCCATCTTTAGAATCCTGCCTAACACAAGTGTAGCAAGTAGACACCAAAGTGGATGGACAGAGGATGCAGCTTCACTGCTGACCACATGTGGGCTAGTGCCTGAGTTCAGTAACCCAAATAACCACTGTGCACTGAAGTCATGGGAGGAGGTACGCACTTTGTACAGGTGACCTAATCCTCAGAACAGCCCTGAAAATGGGTGGGTTATCATTTTAATGATGAGAAACAGAGTTCCAAAGGTAAAGGAATTAGGTAACTTTCCTACAGTTACATAGCTTTCAAGTTGTAGAGGCTTCTTTCATGGTCAGATCTGACTTCTGGACTAAAGGGGATGGTGTATACAGAGCATTCTGCAGAGTGCTTTCCCAATCAGGCCCCAGACCCCAGACCCTGTCCATATGGCAGCTGCACAAATGTTAACTTTCTGGTTTCAGCACCAGGAGAGGAATTGCTGACGCTGCCAGTACACTCTGTCAGTAAATTATTGCAAAATAAAAGCGTACACGTGGACACTGCAATAAAGCATTTCAGAGTTATTAGAATTCTTTAGGGTTTAGAATCTCTGGTTTTAAAAAGTGCTGCAGCATCGTAAGGCAAATATTCACAAGCTTACAAATAGAAATACATTTAATTAATTAAATTTAAATATTGTTACATTCATTTGAAAACATTTTTATATGAAGTGGCAAATAAACCAACTTTTAAGGACAGAGAACTTTAATATTATTTTTGTCCTTGTTACTGAAGCTACATCAACAGAATGCATAAACAGTGTTTTGAATTCTGTACAAATTGTGAAGCCACTTGTTTACTTGCGTGCCCTCTACAAGTTGCCAAAAAATGTCAGGGGGGACGTGAAAATGGTGTTGTGTACATTTACATTTAAAAGTAAATTCAGACTTACATGAAACTGAAGAATTAAATATCTTTAGAAAAAATATTCCACAAGAGACATCTCTAGATGTACCAAAATTTATATTTTAAATAATTTACTAGAAATTTAACCCAGTTTGTCACAGCTTATAGAACGCTCTCAACAGCTCAGTAACAGTTACATCAGCAGAAAGATCCCTTTCAAAAATAAAAATTATTGAAAAAAACTATACTTGCATTTGCCAAGAATGACTGATATCACTTTCAATTTTATTGATTGAATAAAAGCATAAATTATAATGACCTAATGAAAGGAATTTGCAGGAAAGGGATCTAGAAAGCTCATATGCACAATCTGGATATCATATTAATAAATGATTTGTTACATTGCATAAAAGTATCATACCAAGAATATGTATTTTTTGCAATTTGTAAGTTTAGGTTGTTATATATGTATCACTATTACCCCATTACATTTTATAAGTAATAAAGCATTTATAAAGAAAAAAATTTTGTTTATACCTTTAACTGCACGTTTCTCTCTGCATTTTGAACTAGGGGCTTCACATTTTTATTTTACTCTGGGCCCTGCAAATTACGTAGTTGGTCCTGCCTTCCTTTATCTAACCTATAAATTCTTTTTCCCCCTTTGTCATCCTTTCCCATTTCCTGTCTGCAAGCTTTATCCCTTCATAGATTTGGATTTTTAAGCCAGTTCTTCAGATATTCTTTTTGGTATATAATTGGCCTGTAACTATGAACAGCTAATGGACAATGACTATGGCTTCAATATCCAAACAGCTGGGCTTGTGATTATCACATCAGACTTTTTCTTTTTACTCAAACGTGAATTAAGCACATATGTTATATTTCATAAAAAATCAGAAAGCATAAACATACATCAGGTTACTAACTTAAAAAATTAGAATGAGATATAAAAATGGAAAGATTTAAAAGAAATACATTTGAGTATAATCTCAGCTTTGAAAGGATATTCAGGGATCATCTGTCTTAATCCACTAATTTTACAGATGAGTGAATGACAGACTATAGTTTAGTGATTTCTTCAAGAGAACCTGGTACTTTTTCTACAGACCCTGAACTCTTATCAGTTAGTAGTTAAGGTGGTTCTAAATGATCTAATTATATGAAACAAACACATATGTCTTATTTAATGAGTCTCTTTCTTAGAATTAAGGTCTTCCTGCTGCTCTCCTCTGTAACCGACAGCAGGGGTCCGTGCAACCTGTGTGTTCTTTCTTGCCTTCTGTTTTTGTCTCTCAATTTACCTTCTTACACAGGGATCAAAATGCCTGATTTTTTTTTTTTTTCCTGTTTCACACTTTTTACATATAAACTTCTGAGACTTTCAGAACTGTAAACCATGCTAATCAGCAAGAATTCCTGTGATTGGCTTCTGCTTCGCCCAGGAAATTCCTCATACGGTTCTTGTGTACCTTTCTTCTCTGAGTCTTGGCATTCTTATTTTTCCATTAGAAAAACTAACTTATAGACATGTGTTACTCCACATGGCGAGTGTGATTCTATCTTAGTATACAACCTTTGAAGTTACTTTGAAGTTTAAAGTTGGTATTATTACTTAAAAAAATCTTGAATTAGATAACTAATTTCCAATACTAACTACACTATTCGTTAGCTATACGACTTTAGGCAAGCTACTTTTTTCCTTAAAAATGGTGCTAAACATATCTACCTCATAGGGTTTGAAGTCCAAAAGGTCATCAGACTTTTGATAAGCGTTCCTTCTCTTTCCACCCCTCCCAGGCCCCACCTTCTCTTAAAGGCTAAAGAATTTGATGACTCCTAGTTTAATGGTTATTTTAAGGGTTAGGTTCAGGCTGAGTCATTTTTGTGTCCCCATACTGGAAATTAAAGTTGCCTCAAGGAAGTAATTTAGTTGTCCTTTGGATATTGTTATAATTTTTAACAGAATATTTGCCTTCTTAGTAAATATCTTTGGTAAGAAAATGGAATAAAAGAATGAATTGTTAGTTTTAGAATTTTTATCCCAACTTCTCTAATGAAAATGATGCTGGGTATATAATATTAATTCTTAGATGTATTTGTAATTTTAGGACTTTATTTTTTTTAAGTGTTCCATTGGTATATTTCTTTTGAAAACCATTTGGTTTTAATTGTATGTTTTTATATCTGGTAATGCCAACACCATTTAATGTCCATCTTTCCAGACTTTTATTAGCTATTCTTGCTTGTTCACTTTGTGTATATGAAATTTCATAATCATCTAGTTTCAAAAAAATTCTTTTGTCATTTTTATCAGAATTTAGTTAAATTATTTAGTTAAATTTAGTTAGATTATAGCTTGTTGATAACATCTTTATGATAAGTGTTCTTATCCAAATGGCATGCCTTTCCATTTGATCAAGGCTTCTTTTGTATTTTACAGCAACTTGTGAGGGTTTTCATGTAGGTCTGGGACATTTTTGGGATTATCTTTATTCTAGAAATCTGATCTTTTGAGTTGCTGTTGTAAATTGTGCCTTTACTCCCATCACAGCCTTTCATTGGTTGCCTTTTGTGGTTATGGAAGCTTGGAAAAGGTCTTGAGCCCAGTACCTTATGATTTATGGGAAAGCATGAATTACAAAAGATAATAGACTATCTCACAACAAAATAACTGTCAGAAAATAACCCTCTATCATGTATCCAGAATTGTCATTTATTTATGAGACTGGAATGAATTCCCCAAAGAAAATTGACACTGTAATACCTTGTACTAACCACATTTGCTCTAAAGCATATTCCTCAGCTGACCCAAATGAGGGGTTGCTGACACGCTCCATTACCTGCTGTCAAGCTAACAGGAACACATGTTTTCTAGTTTTATTTTTCATATGACAGCAGAATCAGATGGAAGAAAAAGAAATCACTGCATGACTAATTTTATGTTGCTCAAAGCAGATTCACCTCAAATATCATTCTGTCCTCACCCATGAAATTATTAGATGCTAAAAGTAGATCTCACAGAACACCATGAGCCCAATAAAATCAAATAGTTCACTTTAGACTTTGATCAAGTTTTATTTGTTAGATTATTTTCCTGAGCAAACTTACTAAAAAAAAATCTGCTATACATGGTTGCAGGCCTAGGTAAAGCCTTTGGGAAACGTTATCAAGTCAAAACAAGAGCAGCAACAAGCAAAATCTGGGGCATTTGTGCTCATTTTTCACTTTCATATGTGTTCATGGAATGTGATGAGTTGCCTTTCAATATACATATAGACCCCTTGGTCTAAAATAAATATGGACATGGGCACTCACAGAACAAATGGCCATGAAGGCCCGAGTCACAGAGTAGACAACATGGTATTTTGGCCAAATACAAATCTCCTGCCTAACATAGATGTAGTGGACTGAGTGTTCTCCCCAAATTCACATGTTGAGGACTATTCCCCCAATGTGATGATAGTAGGAGGTGAGGCGCATGGGGGTGTGATCTGATCGTAAAGGTGAACCCTCATGAATAGGATTAGTGTCCTTATAAAAGAGTCTCCAGAGAGAGCCCTTGCCCCTTTCACCGTGTGAGGCTATAATAAAAAGATGGTGTAGTGTAGAAGTGGGTGCTCACCGGACACCTAATAGGCCAGTACCATGATCTTGGACTTCCCAGCCTCCAGAACCGTGAGAAATAAGTTGTTGTTTATAAGTCACCCAGTCTGTGGTATTTTGTTGTGGCAGCTTAAACAGATTAAGACAATAGACTTATAAAGTTTTTGTCTCTTTCTTTTTTTTCCTTTCCATGAGAGTTTATGGAGAAGACTAGGCAAAGAAGATATTACAAAGAATGTATAATAATACAGACATGACTTTATGAGACTTTGCTGTTTCAGGAAACTTTCATTTGAATCCTTTCTCAAGTCTTTACCAATTAGAGTAAACTTGGGGGTTATAGAAAAATTATTATACAGAAAATTAAATCAGAATAATGGCTATTAATATTCATACAAAAATTAGACCCAAAATATGGCTACTGCTACATACATTATATGCTAAGCATCCCACAGGCTGCTGTGGACTGATTAAAGCATTTATTATAATAGACTGAGATGAGGGAGGGAGAGCTTACCTCTAGCTGAGGTGAACTAAGGCAGAGAAGCAAGATGTGGTGTCAGAATTAAAACTGCTAGTTTTTGCTCTTGTTTTATTTTAAACAATAGATTTTTTTCCAACTCTTAATGCATAGTTTGATTGTTTTGCCAAATTTATTCTCTCTATAAATGTTAACAAAACTGTTAGCACTTTTAAGTGATATTGATATGACATTGGTTATTATTTGACTGACAAATGATATCAATATTATTATCTTAAAGAGAAATATGCATTTTAATTGAAGTATAAAATAATTTTATAATAGTAAGTTTTTCACAGTGTAGCACAACTGCCTTTGCATCTGAAGAAATTATAAATGACATTTCATCTCTTTGTGCCTCCCAGTAAACATGAAAGCCATTATTATTTCCAGATGTCAGTGTTATTAAATAAGTAATTTGAAGATAAAAATACTAACAGTATCCTTATTTCAAATATGAAATTTTAAAATTAACTTGGCATATTGGTTATGATATTTTCTATGAAGGCTTTATTATCACTCATTTGTAGAAAGATTCTAATCAAGTGCATCACTGAAAGATCATGGCCCATGATTGATAGCCATGTGAATAATAATGGAACTGAAATTTTCAACGTGGTTTTGCAATATCTGATTCTGTACGAGAAGAAGATAAGGTTTCTTATTTAAAATTCTCTGTAAGTATGAGACTACCATTTTACCAGTTTGCTGGAGATATGTTTCCTTTCTGAAAGGCTGCCCTGTGAGTGTGTAATTGAGTTGATTCAATAATGTTTGGTTGGAGTCCGTTTGAGTTACTGCTGACTGAAGTAAAATTTAAAATTAAGTGGCTATAAACATTCCTCAAGTCTCAATCAAGTTAGGTTAGGCAGATTTTGAAATTCACAGTCAGCATAGAAACTGTCCTCCCACTACTCTGTAGAAGGAATGGGTGTATGATTCTGCTTTTTCTTTTATCTGCAGGACAAGTTTTTTTTTTCTTAATATGAACATGCCATGGGAATTAAACGATACTTACATAAAACATCAGCAGCTAATTGAACTGTAAAAAACAAACAAACAAACAAAAAAAACCCAGAATCAACTTACTGGCTGTTTTAACTACAGTGGCAATTAACTAAGCAGATACTTTCCTCCACTGAAGTAGCATTAAAACAAAATTCTTTCAATAGAGCAAATAGGCGACATTCTGAAAATATGGTATCTTAAGATGTTCATTAATTGTTATAGAACAGAGGTTTTCTTTGGCAGTATATAGTCGAGTGTCTATTATGGACTATAGTAGCTACAAGCAAAAAAGCACCATCAGTCTCATAGTTGGGATACACTTTGCCAGTGAACTTCCTAAACATCAAACCTAGGGTGTATACTGGTGTCTGTGTGGGGGGGAAGGGGGAAAAAATAAAGGAGAATGAGAACATTAAGAGGGAATTAAGGGCTAAAAATGAGTGTGGAGAATGCTCAGGATCTCCATATGCGGTTAAGAAACGGTTAAGTGGAAGAATAAGGGAGAGGAGAGGTGTATTTAAGAGCAGAGTCAATTATTTAAGTAGGCTGTTAGAAAATACCTTCGTTCAAAAGCAAGCCATTAACATGGTAAACAACAACCACCAACAATAACAATTGAACAGCCACATCAATTTAATCAGAATTTTATAGATTTGCTCTCTTTATCTCGCAAACCTTTGCCCTCCTGTTTATCCTCACTGCCACTGAGTGAACCTTTTATGAGCCTGCCAATTTCTCTTCGTGAAGCCAGCTTCTTGCCCTATGAGCCAAATTCCACACTCACAACAGAGTCGGCAGATTAAAACACAAACTTGATTCATTTCATCTACCTCTTAAAAGGCTTCCATGGCTCCTGGTGGCCCTGTAACAGAGCGTGAGTCATTCACAGCCCTGAAACCTGAACCTGTCTGATTTGCCATTGAGCACCATGTAATATCCCCTCTGTTGCAGGTGCACCAACCCGGGTGACATTCCTTTAACACGGCAGGCTCTTTATTGTCTTTAGCCTTTTAATTTATTGGCCACTTTGTGACCGCCTGGAGGGAGACGCAAGAGGGAAGAGATATGGGGACATATGTATGTGTATGGCTGATTCACTTTGTTTTAAAGCAGAAACTAACACACCATTGTAAAGCAATTATTTAAAAAAAAAATGCTCCTCTCTTTCTTTACCACCTTCGGAAATTTTACCAATCCTTTAAGACTTTGCTCTTAATTCCCCATATTCTCTAGGCAGAGCTAGTTACTCCCTCCTCAGTGTTTCCATAGCATTCTGTTAGTACCTCTGTTATTTCATTAATTATATCGTATTGCAATTATTTGCTTACGTGTCTCTTGGCCCTACAAGAAGATGACTTAAATGCAGAGACTGATCTTAGTCATCATCTTAGCCTCTCCCCAACCTCTGCAGTGTCTACACCTAGTCCGTCAGATGATTAAGATCAAAGTGGTTTTAAGTGTATGAAATGATTTGGGTATATCCAGGTGCCTCAAAAATTATGCTCAGGTGATCAAGGACCAAAGGATATGGAGAGCTGAAAATTTGTTGATAGTCATCACTAGAGGCATATAGGTTAGGTGAACCCTAACAAATTGATTCACAATCCATTTTTTTCGTGTTTCTAAAAAGTTACTTATATTGCCAACTTTTCATTTACTTTTTTTGTGGGAATATTCTGACTGCTAAAAAGTGCTGCATTCAAAATGAATAAAATAGCAGATTTTTATATTCATATCTCAAAATAACTCCCCAGATGGTCTTCAAACTTTCCAAGAAAATAAACTTTGGAAAGAAGTCAAACATGAGATTTTTCTGCCTAAAAATACACCCATCAACCCCAATGAGGTTATAGATGTGAGGTAACTAGAGATGATTTGACTTTGTCATTTACGGGATAAAGGTATCATTGAATTCAGGATTAAAAAATACACACTTGAGTTAGTACAATTATTCATATGCTCAGCATTTAAACTTTTGTTTCATTATCAGCATTACATCATCATCATGATCATTGTTAGCAACTCTCAATTATTGAGAGTGTACTATTTGCCAAGTACTTAATTATTTCCACATATTTTTCCTCACTTAATCTTTAGATATCCAGAAAGATAGTAAGGCAGATACTGAAGGCTCACTTTACGTATAGTTCACTTAGTATCTATTCTAATACCTTTCTCCTTTACCTTTGTGTATTACAGTGGTTAGAAAGTGAAATACTAGAATTCCCAGCCCCTCCTGCAACTAGATGTGCCCATGTGATACAATTCCGACCCATGAGATATCGGTGGAAATCTCTGGAACAGAATCTCTTCCCAAAAGCTTTCAAGGAGACGATTTTCACCCTTCCCCCTTCCTTGTGTTTATCTAAAACCTGACCCGTTGCCTAGATGTGCAGCAGACACTTTGAAAACATGAGGGAAAAAGGATGGTAAGACTAGAGGAGCAAGAAGAGTCACCTGGGACATTAAATAGGCTGTTAGGAAGTAGCATCGTCCAAAACCCAAAACTACTGCTCTGGTGAACAAGAATAACAATTTAATCAGAATTCTATAGATTTGATGCCTTGATTGTTTTTCAAAACTTTGCCCTCCTCTCCCTTCCGGCTGCCACTGGCCTGGCCTTTTATACGCCATCCTCTTTCTCTTCTGGAAAGCAGCTTCTTCCATGTATTGATAACTTTATGAAACTACAGCTTCACTCTTGGATTCACAACCTCTGTATTTTTAGTTATGTGATAAAAAGGAAGCCCCTATTTAGTTAGGGTGCTGTGGTTGAGGTTTCCTTATACAGTCAACACAAGTATAACTATTTCAGATTGATTCTGCTCTTCCTATTTTATAGATGATGAAATGGAGGATTAGGGAGGTTTTGTAACTTGCCCAAAGTTCCACAGGTTGTAAGTACTTTTTGTAAGATTCAAATTCAACCTGTCAGAATCTGAACCTGATCTTCTTTACACTATAGAATTAAAAAAAAAAAAAATTGATTGAACCACTTAGAATGGCCAGTGGCCATTTCATATGATTCATCCTGGCTGGTTAAGTTATAATAATAACTTGTTATTATGTATAACTTGTATACAAAATACATACACACTCACTAGAATTCTAAAACTGTACCTCTGTTTCCTGGTCAATTAGTAAAATTCAGATTTGATTAATTCAGTTGATGAATAAGGACATACTATAATGACTAAATTAATTAAATTGTTAATTCCAAAGTCATTAATTTTTAGTGTATAAATATAGCTTTAATGTTTGAATACCTGCCATTGTTCCTAACATTCAGAGGGAACCCCCAAAATATTCATTGAATAAAGAATATTTTGAATTTAGTAACCTTCTTTGCAGGTGGCTTTTTTAAAAAAAATACATTTTTAAGGAGGAGTATTATTGCCTATATTACAGTTACTGGTCTGATGCTCACTTATGTTAACCCTTAGAAACAAATGACTAGTTTTACCAGGGGTATTCTTCCCCACTTGGTCTAACACACTGTTACTCTTATTTTAATATGTGGCTCAGGTCACGCACATTGT
The DNA here is from genome assembly GCF_003031525.2 of Neophocaena asiaeorientalis asiaeorientalis. NCBI lineage: Eukaryota > Metazoa > Chordata > Mammalia > Artiodactyla > Phocoenidae > Neophocaena > Neophocaena asiaeorientalis. Next base: position 1,119,176 of record NW_020172677.1, read on the forward strand.
GTTGTCTTCCTAACACATACCTTAGTATTACTCTGTACCTTGTACACACATCTGTTATTACATTAACTACAATCTCATGTTAATTTTCCCTACTAATTTGTGAGCTTATTAAAGGCAAGAACCTTGTCTTTATCTTTATATTCCAGGGACTTGAATGACATTTGATAAATGTTTGGTGAAAGGAATTTATTACTATGATTCAAATCTGTTTAATGTCAACTATACATTTTATAAAGATGGATTTATCTGTAAACTTTCTAATGAGATTTAATGACATTTTGTGGGGAATATGGGAAAGCATTTGAAAGAAAAAGAAAGCAAGTTAAAGTTGAATTCTGAGGGAATATTTGAATATTTGGAGACAGACAATTCAAAAGAGGAAGAAATGGAGAAGTTGGTGGTAGCAGATGTTTTTGGCTACAAAGGACACCCAGGCAAAGCACATCTGTGATTTTGATGACACTTCATCAATTGTTATGTGAAAGCAACAAGAGTTGTATAAAAGGCAGCTGAAGACTGGCACATAAGCAAGAATAAAGAGCTTGCTGGTTGTGAGTATGGTCAAGTTTTGATCTGCTTTAGAAAGTTCTGCTTTGTTGCAATATTTTTTGGTATGAGGTCATCATTAATAGAATCAGGATACAGGTCTAAGATTAGGCTCAATCTTAGATGGAAATATTAGATTTGTGGTGTTCACTGATGCAGTCAGCCATGGGCTCTGAGCAAACCTGAAAGTTTTTGCTGAATATGATCTGTCAGTATTATCTTAAGACTTATCTATCTTCGGTTACTGAGCTGTCTTTGTAGCTAGTCACATAGACTACAGAGTAGATCAAGGTAACTGCAGCATGGTTTATGTGTAACTAGATGCTCTTCCAAGAGAGGATTGGCTTATGTGCTGCTTGCTACAATGTTTGCTGCTCACTCAGAAAGTACTGGGATCCTTGGCCTCTCTTGTGCAATGCAACCCACCGTGTGTGGATGTGCATCTAGCCCTTCCCGTTACCTTTTGGGGGCTGGGGCGAGTATGCTGAAGCTCACGTTGCTGTGCTGTGCATAATAAAGTCCTTTGTCTTTGACCCAGGAATCTCATGTCTTCTGTCAGCATGACACTTCTTGTCACGTAACACTGTGGCAAACTAAATTGTTAGCTTGCAAGTGGGGTAAAATCTCAGACCCTTCCCAGTTCTTGAAAGTTGATGTCTCCTTCATAAAAACTGTGCTGAGTGGATAAATACAATTTTACATAAAGATTGAGTGGTATCCAGGGGATCGTCTGTATCCAGGGACATAATTAGCCAGCCTACGAAAATGAAGGCTAACATGGAAAATATTACGATGTCTTGAGGTAAAGTGACTCTCATATTCTGATGAATCTGTAAATTTAATTTTTCGCCACACTGAACAAACATATTCTTACACCCATAGTAAGTAGATTTTTTTTTTTGAACTAGGTAGATCATTTAAAGCACTGGATCTTGAGGTAGTAGTTGCTGGGTGGAATAGGTAAAAGGCATAGCTGTTACCAAAGAAAGATTGATTGCTTACTGGAGCATTTAGGAAATTTCACTTATACATATATAAAAGTCAGTAAATAGTTCTATTCAAAAAGTAACAGTGTGTTGAAGGATGGCTAAGTGAATAATGAAATAAAAGTAAGATAATTTTATAGGCACTGGGAGACATGGTTATACATATAAAAGAGTTCAACTAACACTGTATTCATGGGCAGTCAAGTAAATAATGGAATAGCAGTAAGATGGTTTCATAGCACTGTGAGACATGGTTAGTTGTAATAGTCATTATATTGTAGTCATTGCCGACTTGTGTGTTTTAATCCCTTCAACTTTGGCATCAAATATTCTAGTATAAAAAATGTACATGAACAAAGACAAAATGTTGAAAACTACTAACAAAAAACCAGAATTGGGAATGAGGAAGCAAGAAAAACACAAAAGAGTTAAAGATTTAAGCTTGCTTGCATATATGAAAAAACATGCCATAAAAAGTGTTCATTAATTCAGAAACTTTCACAATTGTGAGAGGAGAGTTTCCAAAATGGGCAGATCTATTTATAAACATTTAACAATCTAGAAGCAATAACTATCTAGGGAGGTAGAATTTTAATTAAATGTCTAGAGGCAACCTAAAAGGATGTAAGTGAATTTAAAATTTAAAAGGAAGTAATCAGTTATAATTACAAATATAGTTATAGATAATTAGACAAATTCTGTAGTGATATAATTAAATGAATGGCATGTCCTTCTGTCTTCAGTTCATTCATTCAGTAATTGAGCTTCTCTAATATCCCATTCATTTGTTCCTGTCTGTAAGGGGTTCATATTCTAGTGGGGAAGAAAGTATATAAACAACTGTCTATGACATGCCAGATTTAGTTAACTACTTTAATAAATGTACAAGGATGTTTTGAGGCTAATTTCTGACTAAAGCAATTACAAAGGGCTTCATGGAAGAAGTAGCATTACTCAATAGAAAACTCAATAGAATTTTTATAGACAAAGGGATTGGAAAGGGCATGAACTAAGGCACCAAGTTGTGAAAGTGCCGGGCAAGTTCAAGGAAGGCTGAATGGTCAGGAGTGTCAGTAGAGTATTGGATTTTGTTTTGTTAGCTAATCAAAATCTTCTTCTATTTCTCTTTAAAAGATGAGTTAGGTTCATTTATATTTACTGATATGGTAAACGTTTGGCCTCTGTTCTGCCAGGTAGCTTCATTTTACATGACTAGTCTTTCATTGGGTGGTTTATTTACTCTTCTCTCTTTTGGAGTATATATCTTTTTATATTTTAGGAAGGTTTGAATTGTTTTCTCTAATAATTACCTTTATACTAATATCTTTATATAATACCCTAATTTCTCTTTTTCTCTCCCTTTGTCCCTCTTCCTGCTCCCCAAGTCCCCATCTCTCTCTCTTCCTATTGTCCGATGCTTACCTGCTATGAGCAATACTGAAATTATCTAGTAAATTCTCTTTCTTCCCTCCATATCTTATTTGAGGTAATATCTTTTTACTCCCAGCTAACATCCAAGTTAATACCTAATCCAAGTTAATATTTAAGAAATCACTGAATTCATTTTACTTTTTTTTTTAATCATTTTACTTTTTAATATATTCCCCTTTCTTGCCCTGTCACCCATTTTTGGGTAGTTGTAACGTATCTATATTCTCAGAGCATACATACATTATATATGATAATTGCCCCTTTACAATAATCACTTAGTAAAAATTCTAAAGGTAAATTTTTTTTAAACATCTTTATTGGAGCGTAATTGCTTTACAATGGTGTGTTAGTTTCCACTGTATAACAAAGTGAATCAGCTATATGTATACATATATCCCCATATCCCCTCACTCTTGCGTCTCCCTCCCACCCTCCCTATCCCACCCCTCTAGGTGGTCACAAAGCACCAAGCTGATCTCCCTGTGCTATGCGGCTGCTTCCCGCTAGCTATCTATTTTATATTTGGTAGTGTATATATGTCCATGCCACTCTCTCACTTCGTCCCAGCTTACCCTTCCCCCTCCCCATATCCTCAAGTCCATTCTCTACATCTGCATCTTTATTCCTGTCCTGCCCCTATGCCATAGGTGTTTGATACTATTACTGAAAGGTAGAGTTCATCAGTCTTTTTGATTGTCTGAAATTTCTGTTACAGATTCCTCAGGAACGACTCATGGAAACATTATTTCCTGTTATTTTACATTCTTAACACGTTGTCTACAGTCTTTATACTTGGGGGTCAGTTTGACCAGATATAAAATCTTGGCTCATATTTTGCTCTCGTGAATATTTTAAATATGTTTTTGTATTCTTTTTTAGCCTAAAGAATTGCTGTTGAAAAGTTTAATGATAAACTAACTTTTCCTTTTCTCCAGAGGTTGACATTTTTCCTAGAATAGGGATTCTCGAGTAGTTTTGGTCTCAGGAACTTCTTACAGTTTTAAAAACTATTGAGGATTCCCCAAAGCTTTTTTAAAAAAATTTTTTTAGTTAAAAAAAATTTTTTTAAACATCTTTATTGGGGTATAATTGCTTTACAATGGTGTGTTATTTTCTGCTTTATAACAAAGTGAATCAGTTATACATATACATATGTTCCCATATCTCTTCCCTCTTGCGTCTCCCTCCCTCCCACCTTCCCCATCCCACTCCTCCAGGCGGTCACAAAGCACCAAGCTGATCTCTCTGTGCTATGCGGCTGCTTCCCACTAGCTATCTATTTTACGTTTTGTAGTGTATATATGTCCATGCCTCTCTCTTGCTTTTTCACAGCTCACCCTTCCCCCCGCCCCATATCCTCAAGTCCGTTCTCTAGTAGGTCTGTGGCTTTATTCCTGTCTTACCCCTAGGTTCTTCATGACATTTTTTTTCTTAAATTCCATATATATGTGATAGCATACGGTATTTGTCTTTCTCTTTCTGACTTACTTCACTCTGTATGACAGACTCTAGGTCTGTCCACCTCATTACAAATAGCTCAATTTCGTTTCTTTTTATGGCTGAGTAATATTCCATTGTATATATGTGCCCCATCTTCTTTATCCATTCATCCGATGATGGACACTTAGGTTGTTTCCATCTCTGGGCTATTGTAAATAGAGCTGCAATGAACATTTTGGTACATGACTCTTTTTGAATTATGGTTTTCTCAGGGTATATGCCCAGTAGTGGGATTGTTGGGTCATATGGTAGTTCTATTTGTAGCTTTTTAAGGAACCTCCATACTGTTCTCCATAGTGGCTGAACCAATTCACATTCCCACCAGCAGTGCAAGAGTGTTCCCTTTTGGATTCCCTAAACCTTTTACTTATGTGTAGTACATCTAGTGATATTTACCTTACTAAAAATTAAAACTGAGAAATTAAAAAAGTTATTTATTAAATCATTTAAAATAACAATAGTATACCAGTTATATTTAAGAGCCTAATATATGTTAAGTGAAAAAATAATATATTTTTCTAAATTGAAAAATAGTAAAAATGATTATATTTTTACAAATCTCTTAATGTCTGGCTTAATAGAAGAAAGTTAGATTCTCATACCTGGTATATTCAATCTTTTGAAATATGTTGTTTGGGTTAAGAGAATCTGGCTTCACACAAATACGTAGGTGAAAATGGAGGAGTATTTTAATAGTGTTTTCAGATAATTGCAGATATTCTTCTTTGATGCTACGCCAAGTTTTGACAAATGACAGTTTCTTAAAGATTTGTTGCAATGTGGAATTTGAAATCATAACAGTGAACTTTTGAGACATGGCTACATTAAAATCCATTTATCTGTTATGCACTTTGTTTTTGTTTTTTTTTTTTCGGTACACGGGCCTCTCTCTGTTGCGGCCTCTCCCATTGTGGAGCACACGCTCCAGACGCGCAGGCTCAGCGGCCATGGCTCACGGGCCTAGCCGCTCTGCGGCATGTGGGATCTTCCCGGACCAGGGCACGAACCCGTTTCCCCTGCATCGGCAGGAGGACTCTCAACTACTGTGCCACCAGGGAAGCCCCCCCTGTTATGCACTTTGAATAGATCTTTTCTCTAGCATCATGTATGTATTGGTCTCTTGGAAACTATGGGTTCACTGAGTTATGCAGACCTTTTGAATATTGACATATTTCACTATATAATATCAAAGCATCACATTTATTAATATTCCTATTGATCTTATCATAAAAGATCTTTGAGTATTGGAAAGCTGTAACTTATAGTCGTAAATACAAGTTTTTTCCAAAATTCTAATTTTCTTTTGAAAGTTCAAATTTTATCACTGATAAAGAATATCAGTAATTTTCTTCACCCCATTTATTTTCTGGAAAAATTTCTGTCAAATACCCAAAACCTTAATAACCATAACTTTGTCTATAAGTTGTTATTTGCAATAAAAATGGTGTTCTATGTAAAAAGTGACTAGTTCAGATTGTAGCTCAAGCAATGCCCAAGTGTTTTTCCTTAAGACACACTGTCTTATTTTGGTATGCTGCAGAAATGCTTTATACATACTCCCCAGTTCCTCACATAACATTGTACAGGTCAAATTTTTTTTAAAAATCAATTTTTATTGCTTTATCAAGAAACTTCTTAAAATGAATCTAACTTTTTTTTTCCTGCATTAGTGTTAATGAAGAATACAGTTTAGTACCAGTTTTTACTCATGGTAAGAGTTTTACCCATCATTGCTTTTACAAGGCAGTATAGTTACTCCCTGTTGCTTTCTTGTTAGTGCAAATGTCAAAATAGTGATATTTGTGTGCCTCTTGAAAGGTTTTTGTGGGTTCCCCAGGATCTGCAGAGCACAGTTTGAGAACGGCTATTTTAGAATATGTCTTGGTGTTGACCATTCTGTGACTATTTTATCAAGTGTGTAGCTTCTATATATACCTAATATATTCAATAATATATAAAGATATCAATATATCTTTTATTTCTGGAAACTTACCTCAAATCAGTTCTGTTTCATTATTATGGTTTTTTACTTTTAACATTGATGTATATTTTATCCTGTTTGCCTACCTTCTGTATCTGTCACTTTCTCTTGGCCATTTTTGTCTTCCTTTATTGCTTTTTTTGGGTAATTTCCTCCTTTCAATCTTTAATTTTCTTAAAGCATTATCTATTATATTCATGCATTTTTCTGTTCCTTTTAGTTTCATTTCTGAAATGTTTCACCCATTATTCTAATTTTGTTACTTCTTTTTTTAAATTTTCCCTTTCTACAATCACCATTTCTGTTTTTATAATTCTGATTTATGTTATTCTCTCATAGCTTTTATCATTTAAAAAATTGCTTGTTTTGAAATATTAGGTTGCAGTTTCTACCTCTTTTTTGTGGGCATGTGCTTTGGACATGCTTTTGTTGTAGGAACATTATTCTGTTCTTAATCTCTTTTCCTAATAACTTTGAGTGGGATTTGATCGTAATCCTTTTCTTCTGCATACGTCACAGTGAAATGCAGCTTCCTATACTTTGACAAGAGTGGTCACCCAACATACCTTTTCTATTTCTAATGCTCTAGAATTCCCTCTTCTGTGGTTTTTCAATGTGATTAAAGAAATATAGCTTTTCCTTTTCTGCTCCCCTTCTCCAATTTTATGTAAACCTTCTCTTTCCTTTGCCCCTCGAATTTGAATTTTGTTTTCAGGAATTACCCCCTACAGCGTTGTCTTTGCAGAGTTATTCTGATTTACAATTTTCAAGAGTTCCTCTTGCCCAGATTGCTGTGGCACTATCAAGTGCCATCATGGTTTTTCTTGTACTCACCTCTGCATGAGATCTTGCAAAACCTCCTCCTAGCTTTGGTTTCCATTGCCGTGAAGACGTGCTGCAGCTTGAGGCTTGTTCTGTTTTAGGGTTATCAGAATGATGACCTTCCCTCTACTCCGTGTCTTCACTGGCTCCTGTAGCAGTTACTGACGGTACTAGGTTATCATGATTTTCCAGCTTTGGGGAGCTGGGGATACTTAACCACATAGTTTTATTGTAGATGTTGTTCTGAAGCTTTAGTTTTGCTTTTCTAATGGCTTTGTCTAAGACATGCCCTTCTCAGTGGCAGGAATCAGGAACAGGAGATGCCAACACAAACTATGTAATTGTATTTAATTTATGCTTGCTCTTATCCCATTGTATGTCATGTGGTATGGCTGACCAAAACATCAGTTAGGCAGGGGAGGTTACTTTCTCCTCCATGGGGTGAGGAGAAGTTCATAGTTGTGAGTCATAATGCAATCCACCATGGCCTTGTTTGAATACAATCAAATTCTTGCTCCTATGCGCCCCCTGAGACGGAGTCGGCATACTACAATAACCACATGGACAGGAAGAAGAAGGAAAGGGAAAATCAGCTTTAATAAATTCAAAAGGAGGGTAAGGTGCGGAAAGTCCTAAAAACTGGGCTTTTTGAGAGAAATCATTTTAACTTTTTCAATCAATGTTCGGTTGTAGGAATGGACCATTGTGACACAGATTAATATGGAAATGCTTCCCGTTGCAAAGATTTAGAAATCCAAAATATACTTCATAAATACATGATTTAGTAAGCAAAAATGATAACTCTTGTAGAAAACCATGGGAAGTTAAAATCTAGGGTGATGGGACAGGTAGATGGTAAGGTGGTAGTCTTGAGTAGTTACAGGGACCAGAGATAAGCCTTTTGTGGCAAAAGAATTGATAGTTTAACATTCACAAAAGGGCATAAAACAAGACCTCAGACCCATCAAGAGAGAGAGAACTCAGAGCCTTAATAAATGTATCTGGGACTTCCCTGATGGCGCAGTGGTTAAGAATCCGCCTGCCAATGCAGGGGACACGGGTTCGAGCCCTGGTCGGGGAAGATCCCACATGCCTCGGAGCAACTAAGCCCATGTGCCACAACTACTGAGCCTCTGCTCTAGAGCCCACGAGCCACAACTACTGAAGCCTGCGTGCCTAGAGCCCGTGCTCCGCAACAAGAGAAGCCACCGGAATGAGAAGCCTGTGCACCGCGATAAAAAGTAGCCCCCGCTCGCCGCAACTAGAGAAAAAGCCCACGCACAGCAACGAAGACCCAATGCAGCCAAAAATAAATAAACAAATAAATTAATTTAAAAAAATGTATCTGAAAAATCTCGCTGAGCCATCTCTGGAATAGAGGACTACAAAAACTCCCATCCATTGCCCCAGAGAGCATGAAATATACTCCTGCTGATACTTTGCGTGGGGAAAAAAAAGTGTTCGGTAAAAAAGAAAAATTCTAAGTCAGCACTGAGGAGGGTGTTGCATCTGAATTTATAATACGTTAGGTGGTGAGGAAAACTCTAAACTGAGATGGTAACATAAAGCTGATCCTAGCTTGGTGATATCCCTTGTGCCCAGAACAGTTGCAAACAGAGAACCTCTCTAGAGGGATTTTCCAGAAGTAAGGACATGCAAGATTCTTATTAGGAAAAAAATTTCTTGCAAAAATAAAGCTCCCTCTTTCTTTCTCTTTCTTTTCGTCTTCTTCTTCTCCTTCTCCTTCCCTTTCCCCTTTCTCTTTCTCTCTCCCTCCCTTTCTCCCTCCCTCCTTCTCTCTCTCTCTCTCTCTCTCTCTCTCTCACTCACACACACACACACACACACCACACATACAAATACTCCGAAACCATACAATGATCTAACTCAACTTGAATGTCAGTATATAGACATAATAAGGATAATTCCCTAAGAACTTGAGATTATGAATAAAATGAAAGACACGATTTAAAAAAACCTACATGTATCCCTTACTTAACAGTAGCAGTCTGAAAATTCTGAAAAGCAGATATTCTGCAGGAAAATGACAACTAGACATGAATTTTTCCATGATTCAAATGGGAAAAATTATCATGTGTTATAAGTCACTCCCAAACTCCCAATAAATTTCCTAAAATGTAGCTAAGGCACTGTAAAATCTTTACATATAAGTAAAAAAAACTATCACGTTAGCATGTAAATGTTTAAAACATTGCTTCAGGATTACAAAACAATTAATGTGATTGTTAATAGTTGCTCCATATGCAGTAACATAAATGGTTTGCATGCTGTACCTTAAACACTGTATTTTCATATAATACAGTAAAAACAGAGCAATAAATAAATCTGTTAGAAAAATACAGACACAATTTATAATGAACACCAAGACATTTTTCAGTAATTAATTGTAGTTACTCAACAAGAGGATTAAAAAGTTGGACTTGACCAGCAGAGGGAGAAGGGGAAGACCACTGAAGTCATCACTGTGTGAACCAGTTGCAAAAGTTGATAGTGCCAAGTGGGTGATAAAGAATTCATGTCAGGCAAAATATCAGGTTAAGAGGAATAGTTATAAGTTCTCCACCATTTTTATGCTGTTCTAGAGACTCCTGAACAGGAAGGCTTTGAGAAATCTTCACTAAAGGTGATGGAATCAATGCTTTAGGATGAAATCTCTTATAAACTAGAACTCTGCTTACATGCCCATTTTTTGATGTTGGGAAACATTAGGCTTCTCCTAGTGCCAGCAATATTCAAGACATATGTTTCTTTCATTGACACTCGACCTGATTTTTCAAAATATCTAACTTTGATTTTTAACATTTTACCAATTATAGTTGGACCATAGCTTAAGACTTTTCTCCAAATGTCATTTTGTTAAAAAATGTTGCAATGAGTTTTATAAAATGTAAACAAAAATTTCCTTATTTAGACATTAGCGGAAAAAAACATTGCATTGAGACATATGTATACTCTACACATTTTTGAATACAAAAATAATAATTCATACTACCAGAAAATATTGGCCAGTGAGGTTTCTGTGAGGGTTGGTCTGTATGTTTAAAATGATGAAATTAAATTATATTCCTTTAAGGAATGTAGCTCATAAGGAAAAAATACAGTAACCAAAGCAAAACAAAACAAAACAAAACAAAAGACTATGGGAGAAAGATCAAATTAGAACTTATAGAAGTAAAATATGAGGCATTGAAGTAAAACTTTATTTTTTTTTTTTTCTTTTTTGCGGTACGCGGGCCTTTCACTGTTGCGGCCTTTCCCATTGCGGAGCACAGGCTCCGGACGTGCAGGCTCAGCGGCCATGGCTCACGGGCGCAGCCGCTCCGCGGCATGTGGGGTCCTCCCGGACCGGGGCACGAACCCGTGTCCCCTGCATCAGCAGGCGGACTCTCAACCACTGCGCCACCAGGGAAGCCCCTAAAGTAAAACTTTAAATGATGAGTTAAAGTAAATATAGAACTAGGAGAGGTCGTGAACTAAAAGCTACATCTTATAAAATGATCAAAATGCATGAGACCAAAGAGTTAATTAGTTGAAAAGAATTCAAAGAAAGGAATTAGAAGTTTCAAGGTAAGAATTCTGGAAAGGGAGAATTGTGAGATTAGGAAGACAATAATCAAAGATGTACTGGCTGACGATTTTTCAGTGATGTGTACCACCAGTTCCGAAATGCCCAATAAACCCCAATTGTGATTAACATTAAATCCATACATAGACATATTATTGACCCACTGCAAAACATCTGAGGAAAACAGAAAAACCTTGCGATCTTGCAAAAATAAAAACAGTTAACCTACAAAGGAATAACCATGAGACTAACAGCAAACTTTAACCAATAGAGATCAGATAATAATAACATAATATCTTCAAAGAGTGGAGAGAAAATAGCTACCAAATTAGAGTCCTTTACCAGCTAAACAAAAATTCAAGAGTGAAGGTGAAATGGAGTTTTTATCTAAGACTAAAGAAATAACTACTTAGTGAATAAGGAACCTAAGCACCGAAAGAAAAAGGTAATAAGAAAGAAATTTGATAAACAATCAGGTAATTTTAAGTAGTAATTTTTTGTAAAAACTAATAATAGTTTTAATGACTAATTTGGAAGTGTAACAAAAGGATGGAAGTTATGTGAATGAAGATGGAAATGTAGTCAACTGAGCTAAAGAATTATTTCTAAAATCCTTGTTTTATTTTGGGTGAGGAAATGTATATTGATTAATTTTGGACTTTGTTAGTGTGTACTCTAAAAACTAAAGATCATTTATTAAACAACAGAAGTAACAATATAACTTTCATACAAGCAGAAGAAAAAAGAGGGGAATATGGCAACCAATAGAAAGAAAATAAAGAAAAATTTTGTTAAATAGAAGACAGCAAATAAAAATGGTAGCAACACATCTGAATATATTAGCAATTAGAATCAATGTAAATGTTCTAATTTACCAGTTAATATGCAAAGATTTTCAGATTGGATTAAAATAAAAGTAAACAAAACAATATCAAGTTTTATACTATTTTCAAGACATGCCTAAAATATAAAAACAAGTAAAGTTTTAAAGGAAAGGGATAAAGAATAAATGTCAGGTTAATATTAAATTGAATAAGGTTGATATAACTTCATCAAGTTATATAAGATGAAACAGACTTTAAGGCAAACTTCATTATTTGAGATAAAGAGAGTCACAATCACAGAAGGAACAACTTATTGTTATAACAAGAAGATACAATTCTGAACCTGTGTGTATCTAAACACAGAAGAAAATAAAAATAAAAATCTGATAGAATTACAAGGTGAAATAAAAAAATCCACAGTCATAGTGGGGAAATTGTAATAGACATCTCTTAAAATTAAGAGATAAACTTGGCAAAAAAATAGTAAGAAAATGGTGAGGAGCCAATGACACCGTTAACTAACCTATTTAATGGATGTATATTTGAAACTTTATACATAATAATTAGAGAGCATATCCTAGGCAACAAACTAAATCTCAACCAAGATTGAAAACTTGAAGTTAAGCTGATCACATTCTCTGATCATAACAAAATAACATTGGAAATCAATTGAAAAATAATAGCCACACCCAAGTTATTCTATGGAAAAATGAGAAAACACCTTTTGGGATCAAAGAAAAAAATTAGAATTTAGATGATATTTCTATCCATACAAAAATGAAAAAAAACTATGCTAAAAATGAATGGAATGTAACTTAAGTGATAAGGAAGATTTCATAAATGTGAAAATTAGAAAAGAAGAAAGACTGAGAAATTAGTGACTTATATGTCCAACTCAAGAAGTTAGAAAAAGAATAATACAACCAAACACAAATAAATTAAAAGAAAACAATATGTTAAAAATAAATTGGATACCCCAGGGCCCTCTCGCCTTATGATACAGCCCACATTTTGTCTATGGAGTGTGTATCTCCCTGAATAAATCTGCTTTCACTGTTAAAAAAAAAAAATTGGTTATATTAAATACAGTGGCATAAACAAAGAACTGGTTCTTTGAAAAGATTAATAAAATAGACCAATCTCATAATTCTAACATTTTCTATTTGTTTCTCCAACTAGTTAACAACTATCTATTTATAATTTAACAATTAGTCAACTTTAAAAAAATAAATGAAATTCCCTGTTCAAATAAATGGGGTGGTTTCAGTTTACTATTAGAACATAGATTTGTACTACAAATTTAGTAAAAACAGCTAGAAATGAATCTGGTATGTACATAATGATTACAGTTTTTACTAGTTATACAGAGAGTAGTAGATAATATAACAAAATTTAATGGCGTTGGGGCAACGAGTGTAATTAAATGTTTAATAATTATAAAAATTATCATGTGATATATCAAATTAATAATGAGGTTTATTTTTTTTTACATAAAGGATCTCTGAACGAACTAATCTGAACATCTAAAGAGGATCATAGTTTTATAAGGCTTGTATGACTCCTGTCAATCTGTTACTAAGGAAGGGCTCACTGCCCAACACACACAGAAGCCAGTACTATGACATTGGCTTTTGAGAAAAGAGTGAGATTTATTGCCAGGTCAACTGGCAAGGAGACAGGAGTCAAGGCTCTCAAATTTGTCTCCCTGATCCAGGGTTCAGGAAGAAATTAAAGGGGTCCAGGGAATTTCAAACTTGGAAGCTGATTGTCTACACTCAAATCAGTCCATATAAGCTACACGTGCTGCTGGAAACCAGAGTTTCCTTACTGAAGGACTTCTCTCTTTGTAAAGGGCTCTTGTGGTAGCAGCTCTATTCTTAGAGTTCTCCATAGACTAAAGATTCTTGGTTCCGGAGTCATCCTGGAGAAGTGGGTTCCAGTCTTGCACACGTGCAGTGCTGTCTCTGTAAAAGAACTCGCAGTTTGATTAATCGACAACTTATTTAGGCAAAACTAGTTTAAGCTGGTCAGTGTTTTATATGCTGTTTCAAATATTCAGAAGATTGTCTTGTGATATTCAGATAATTATTTTGATGGGAGCGACTGTGTGTATGTGTACTGCTTAACAGATTCAATATTGTATAGATCTATTAGATTAAGAAGAAGACGACAAAGAGGGGAAAAGCAAAATGATAAGACTACTATCAATGGCAGAGCGTTAAGGTAGAATAATAATCACTATGCCCTGTAAGTACTAAAACAAAGGGAACTTTGAGGAGGTGGCATGGCTATTTGAAAGTCAGTACTGTGGTGAGAAGACACTCCCTCTTTTCTCTATAGTTAGAATTATGAGTCTAGAATTAGACAGGTTCTATCATGTACAAGATGCATGGCCTTCAGAAAGTTACTTGACTCCATGGACCTGACTTATTTTTTAATCTATAGAATAGATCTTTGAATAACAACAAAATATATTAAAATGTGAAGATTAAATAAGAAAGGCTAGGTAAAGCACCAAACACTCAGCAGAAGGTGTTAAATAAATACTAGGGCACTTGACCCTTTCTTTGTGTTCCTGTAACAATTTCTACATATTTAGTGATGGTCATTTAATTCACTGACACATAGACATTTGCTGTATTAAGTCTAACTAAACAAGTTGTGGATGCTGTTAGTGTAAATGACAAAAGTTATTCAGTAGTATTTATATTAATACAATCATATGAAATAAATGGCTATCTGATAGAATTTAAAAAAAATTTTTACTCTTGATTAATTGCTACTTATGGTTATATGAATGCTACATTTATAGCTGCTCCAGCAGAAACTTCTTTCATTTCAATAGGTAATTTTAGGTTTTAAGAACACAGTGTAATCAGTAACATTTTCATCACTGTGATTTTCATATTTTCATTGGGAACCATTGAAAGAAATCAGAGATATTTGTTTTAATGAGAAACTCAGAATACCCTAAGATAAGCCACTTCCTCTCAGAATGAACTCATTGCCTTTCTTTTCTATCCAAGTTGTTAGTCTTACATCATTATCCTTCTCAATCTCAGATTTCTGAATAGTTCTTTAGTGGTGCCAAGTTTCTTCATAACTATGCTTAGCCATCATTTTTGTGAGTATTATTTCATTTCCCTGTCCTCTAAGGGCAGTATTGAGTTTTGAATTCATTTAACTAAATTACAGGCTAAGACTCTGCAGTGCTTTTGACTATCGAAAGATTCTAGCATAAAAAAAGGAATTATATACCCAGCTTGAAAAGAACCAGTGTTTATTAACTAGTTTGTATTTGCAGTGAAATGCTGCATATGAAAATGCAGCAGGAGCCACAAAGGGCTAAGATCAGAAAGTTTAAAATGTTTTGTCACAACTTAATTTAGGCTTTATATAGCTTTAGATGATTGGCTGATGATCTTGGTGGTGAATATTCCCACTTAAAAAAAAGATAGAGGGCTTCCCTGGTGGCGCAGTGGTTGAGAGTCCGCCT
>NW_020172677.1:1134381-1163810 GCF_003031525.2 Neophocaena asiaeorientalis asiaeorientalis
TAAAAAAAAAAAAAAAAAGATAGATGTTTAAGCAGCACTGTTGACTCTACAAACCACATTTTTGCTTTGCTGTTGGCTGTCTGGGAGGCCCCACCATTTGGGCTGCTAGGAGGATACTTCGAGGCTCAAAGGAGGAAGCAGGAGAGATGTATGACAGTATGGAGTGGCGAGGTGGGCTGGCCGTACGAAGGGTACATGTCACAATTAAAGACCTTCATTGTTTATTTTTTTGTTTGAACACTAGTCACACTAAATATCTTTAGAGGGCATATCTGGCCCAACACTCAGGTCTGCAATCCTTGTTAAAAGAACTGTGTTATTAGCTGTCCTAAAGCCCTGCTCTGGGAGACCTCTTTAAAACAGCAGACTATGAGAAAAGGACAGAACCTCCTTATGGCACAGGGAGAGAGAAGGGCACAGAGGTCAACTGTCAGAGAAAATCAGCAGCAGCATGGACCACAGATCAGCTAGGTCAACGGAGCAGAAGGGTGGCAAAAACAGTTGGTGCTGGAGCTATAGAGATACCTCCCACAGCTCTAATTGTATATAAGAATCACCTCCTCCTATCCCCCAGCCCCAACAGAAGAGAAGAATAAAAGCAGTCTAATCAGAATCTTAGACTTTCTTCTAATCAAACACAAGGGTTCTTAAAACATTAAAAATTCAGAGATTATAAATATGACAAAATTAAACTTATCACTGGATGAGGCTCTAAGATTTGTAAGCAACTTTTGTTTAAAATAAATGCCATAATATTAATAAATTCATATTCTCACCATCAAGTTAATGGGTATTTATTAAAGATGTTAAATTTATTATAAGGCTAGTTGCTACTCTACTAGAAATGGGGGAAAACACTCCAGCAAATTCTGTTTATTGTAAGTGACATGATAAAGGGACGTAAGTACATAAACAGTCATTTTGGTATGTACATTTATTGCAATTTTTACTAAAAATTATTGTTAGGAGTCCTGTTAGAAATGGACTCAACCTACAGTTGATAAAAAAGAGAAAAGTAGTTAAAGTCAATAATCAACAGACAAATGTACATAGAGACAATATACCAATCGCTGTCAGGAAATATTTGTTGAAATCAGGGTTTATCATCTGTTGTATGTATGTCTGCTGATAACACATATATTTAAAATATCTGAATAAAATTTTACAGAAAAGGACCATATGTATTTATTAAAAATAAAAATTCGGAATCTTAGTTTTATATCCCCAATTTTAATTATCGTTTTATTAACTTGTACTGTGTGACAAGCTGTCAAAGCTACAGGGTCATAACCCATTTAAATTAGATTGAGTAAAGTAGATCTTTGAAGTATCCCTCTATTCAATTATTGTCATACCTTGGTATCTGCAGGAGACTGGTTCCAGGACCCCGGAGGATAACAAAATCTGTGGATACTCAAGTCCCTTATATAAAATGGCATAGTATTTGCGTATAACCTACACACATCCTTCCATATGCTTTAAATCATCTCTAGATTCCATGTAATACCTAATACAATGTAAATACTGTGTAAATAGTTGTAAATACAATGTAAATGATATGCAAATAGTTGCAAGAGCACAGCAAATTTAAGTTTTGCCTTCCGGAACTTTCTGAAAAAATTTTTGAATATTTTTGATCCTAACTTGTTAGAATTTCCAGATGCAGAACCCACAGATACAGAGTGCTGACTGTATTTTAATGTGTTATGCAAAGGGGTTTGATGTGGCTAAGGGAGAATCAATTAACCTATTAAACTTTTAGAAATGAAAGAGATAGACTGAAAGAAAAAAGATAAACAAAGGGCATTCCAGAGAGTAAAGGCAACACAGAAATACCTTGGTGATGAAAAATTGGCAAATGTAATTTTAAACATTTAAATTTTTTATAGGGGATGGGAAAGAGTGAAGAAAGTAAATAATTTTTGACATTTTATTTTTCTTGAAGTGACATTTCTATTTTAGAATATTTGTAAGATTTTGAATAAATTCCATTTTAAATACTTAACCTTTTAGGATAAATGTAGATGATTATTACTTTGTGAAATATTTTTATGATGCAGTCTAGCTTTAATATACAGATTAGATTTAATTTTTTTCTCTTGTAGCAACACAATCATCTCAGCATACCAACCACTGGGAATATTACTTCCCTCTCCAGTTTTCATTTGCAAATTTCAATATAGCATGGTATGGTTACCAGCTGGTGTTTCTTCTATAACATTATACTCAGGCTTTTCAGCTTTCAAATAATAGTATTTCCAAGCAAGTGGAAATCCTTTCTGAGAATATGATTTTGTGTAACACATTTATAAAACATAAAATGTAGTTTAAGCTTATGCTTATTATACATATTGGAAATATGCTGATGGTATATTCATATGAATTTAGAAACCATATTGGTTTTTAATAGTTTATTATGTAACTTATCAGGTTCTTAAGATTAGCCTTTTTTTTTTTTTTTTTGCTTAATATTACATTATCATTTTAGTTGCCTTAAAAGCCCTGAAAGCCCTATGATCTGTTTTTGATAAATGGATTAAAAATTTGTCAGGTTGCACAAGGTTCCTTTAAGTATCTCTGCTGAATAATTATTCTGTAAATATGTAGGTTTTCTGAAGGTATAAGCATGTGAATTTGCCCTTCCTTTCTTTTGCACACACTCTCTCTCTCTTTCTCCCTCTCTGACATCTACATATACAGTTGACCCTTGAACAACAGAGGTGTGAACTGTGGGGGACCTCTTACATGTGGATTTTTTTCAATAAATACACGCAGTACTACATGATCCCTGGAACAGAGGATAGGGAAGGCTGACTATGGGACTTGAGCATCTGCCATGGATGGATGCCCCACAGATTCTGAGGGATGGTGTATTTCTTTCTTAATTCCCTGTGTGGTTTTGACTTTAGATTCTACTATAGTCTTAGTAATAAACTTTCACTTTTAAGATTAAAGTTGTGGATGTGTTTCAATTATAAATATTTGATCGATCTAACAGAAAGCATATACATATTAAGGGGTTAATTTGTATTTACAGTTGTCCCTTGGCATCTATGGGAAATTGGTTCCAGGAACCCTATCAGAGCCCAAAACCTGCAGATGCTTAAGTCCCTTATGTAAAATAGTACAGTTGGCCCTCCGTCATATTGCAGGTTCGGCACCTGCAGAATCAACCAACAAAAAATTAATCTGTGGTTGGTTGAAATGGTGATATGGAGCCTGCAGACACAAGGGCCGACTGTAATTCATTCTTCAGGCACCTGGGGTCCAGTGGCAAGCACAGTGCTGGGCCCATGGTTGGTATCAATTAATGTTTGCTAAACTGTGCTCAATCCACATCATTTGCTTTACAGGCTTACTTAACATTACTGCTCTACATATGCAATAAATTTCATTACTAATTGAAATGGTCTTGAACACCAAGAAATGGTTTTATATAAATTTGGTCAGTTGCACTTTTTGGTGCATGACTGACATATTGATGTCTTCAACAATTCTTTACTATTTGGCAGGTACTCAAAACCACAATTCTTATACTTTAATAGCTAAGTTTAGAAGATATATACTTACACAATTGAATATATGTAGCAGTCAGACTCCAAAGATAGTTTCTCATCTAGCATAGTTTCCTAGTGAACTTTTCCTCCCAGTATTCATGCCCTTGTATAGTTTCCTCCCTTTCAATTATGACTGGCCTTAACTCACTTGTAACCAATAGAATACAGCAGAAGTGATGCTGTATAACCTACAAGATCTAGGTCAGAAGTAGACTTGCAGCTCTGCCTTAGTTTTTCTAGCCTTCAGTAACCGTCTTACTCAACTGTATACAGGAGCACATACAAGAATTGCCCAGCTGAGCCACTAAGCTTTGAGGCTGATTGTTATGCAGCAACAGATAATATAACAATATAATACAGTGTGATGAGTACAGAATGGAAGTTTGAGGTGGGAGAGGGTGGTGATGGTGGAGAGAGTAAAAGGAAGGACAGCACGGAGAATATGGACAGTTTGAAAACCCAAGTAGTAAAGCAGTAAATGATGCTTCTTTCATGAAATCCTTTTGAGCTTCAAAGTTGCTTTCTAATCACCACTTCTCTCAGAGACAGGAGTCTGCTCATAAATTTTTCTGGGGAACCCAAAACTAGAAGTTCACTTATTCATTCCTTTACTTATTTGAGAAAGTTTTGCTAAACTGCTACTAGGTCCAATGCTCTGTGAGGAAGCTGAGCCAGGAGTGTTGTTTACTGTTCAATGAGAACAGTGTTAAAAGAAAGGAGAAAAATGAGATGGCAGCTGAAACGGAGGCAAAGTGGAGGAAAATGGAACAGATGTGTAAGACAGGAGAAAGGTGCTTATGTAAAGGGAGTTGTTAGTTAAAGGAATAAGTTTGGAAAATAAAGATTGGAGGCATAGATGGAAAGAACAGCTGCACTTCTTCCTCTGAGGTAGGTGGAAAACAAGATGCAAGGATAGGGGAAAGATAACTATATTTTTAGTGGAGGAACAATTTATATCAAATAGCATCCATTGTCCCAACTGAGCAGAAGGTGAACTAATTTGCTGAAAATAGGGCAGGCAGAGGACGGGGAGGGCTGAGGAGGGAGGAAAGTGTTAACTGCTCTAGTTTATGTGTTGAGAAATGGGATAAGGAGCCAACTAGTGATGAGTAAAATGACTGTTGTGCTGCAAGGAAGGCCCAGCTGAGGCTGGAAATCATAAATCTGTACTGCAGCCAATCACCATGGTAACACAGCTTCTCCTACAAGGTAGTTAGTTTCTGGCTCAGAAAGAATGGAAATGGTCGCCTGAGTCTAGGTTAGAAGGAGAGATTCAGGATACATTTTCAATACTTACTTTAGCAAGTATTGAGTCTGAAAAATTCAATATGAAAAAAATTAACTCATGTGCATTATGAAATAATATACACAAGTCTTGGGTTTGAACTCTGACTCTTTAAATTCCTAGAAGACTTTGGGAAAATCATCGAGCCACTCAAACATTTTTGCTCACATACAAAATGGGAATATTTATCTACCTAATTTCTCATGAGGCTAAAAGGAGAAAATTTAAGTAAAGTGGTTTATATACTTAAAGGTATTATTTTACTATAAGATATTTTTTTCTTTGTCAGTAGGTAAAGTTTCATGTCATGGATGGCTTCAGTTTCTTCTCTGTTGCCGTTTGTTAATGTGTCTCTTTTTATTTTCACATGTAGAAAACTTTTTTCCACCAGTTGTGTTATTCCTTATAGCTACATTTTTATTAGGCTGTTTGGTTTCTTTGTCCTAGCAGACCACCTAGTATGTTTTGTGCCTTTTTTGTAGCTTGAATTCCAGTTTGCTATACTTTCTGTTTGTTTTCTTTTCTATGGAAGCCTTAATTCTATTTGGTTGATATCCTTTCTTTTAATTGCCTACTGAAATTAGCATAATATGGATACTTTTAGTTCTTAACCTGATTGGTCCAAAGATAAAAGATGCCTGGCAATGTTATTAATTATTTAATTTCTTGGATCATATTCTTATAGTCAGCATTTTACCACATCCCTTTATTCACACAATAGCTTATTATTTGTACAATTTTCCTAACTTATTCATGTATATATGACATCTATTGGTGCCATTGGTTTTAAAACATAGTCTTTAAGCAAGAAATGACTGTTCAACTTCTTTTTATATGTTGTCAGTAAAATTCTCAGATGAATGAGTTTCCTTTCTTATTTAAATATCCCTTTAGTATTTGCTCTTTTCTATTTTCCATGTTTGTATGAACAACAAGTCAACATTTCTAATTTTCAAGTGAAAATAGCAGACAGACTGAGTAGGTGATAGTAGGTGATCTGTACATTGAGAGAGGATATGGTTTCATTTAATTGTGCAGTGTTATTCAGGCCACCAGGCATAGCTCACAATTGGCTTAGTAGTTGCTAACTTTCAAGAACCAGGAGATTTCAAGGGAAAATTCAAATTTCTACTTCCCTTGAAAGAAATGGACAGTCTAGCAGCTCTGGGCAGTAAGCCCCATGAGAAGTACCTGATGGTGCTAAACAGCTGTGACTCACTTGTCTTTTTTTTTTTTTTAGGTATAATAATTTTATATTCATTTATTTATTTATTATTGGGTTTTGTTTTGTTTTGTTTGTTTGGTTGTTTGCAGTACGCGGGCCTCTCACTGTTGTGGCCTCTCCCGCTGCGGAGCGCAGGCTCCGGACGTGCAGCCCCAGAGGCCATGGCTCACGGGCCTAGCCGCTCCGCGGCATGTGGGATCTTCCCGGACCAGGGCACGAACCTGTGTCCCCTGCATCGGCAGGCGGACTCTCAACCACTGTGCCACCAGGGAAGCCCTGTTTTTGTTTGTTTTTATGCCTCATTTGTTTTAGGCACGCCTCCCTTTAGTTACAGTCCACACTTGGCCCACATCCCTCAGCTTATTTCCATGCCTGGTCCTTGTAAACATTTAAGAGTGTAATTTCTGCTTGAGAATTTTAGAGTCCACACTTTTTATTGTGAGAAAAGCATTTTAGTATTAAACAGCCTCACAAACTCCCATGTGATAATAGTTGTACTTTTAATTATGCAGTTCAGAGAAAATTCAAGGACACGTAGATATCAGGACTACTTATAATATTTTAGTGCTTCCATGGTCCTCATTCATATAACAAATATTAATTGGGCACCTACCATGTGTCAGGCACTATTCTAAGGACTGAGGAAACATATGTAACAAAACTGGCAAAGTCCCTGCCCCTAAGAGCTTACCCTCCATTGGTAGAAGACAGATCGTTAACCAGATAAGTGAATAAAATATATTATGACAACTTAAAATAAGTGAAGTGCCAAAAAGAATAATAAAGCAAGAAATGGGAGTAATGAGTGCTGGGGTGGGGTGGGGGGAAGGGAGAGTGTGCACTTTTAGACAGTGAAGCCAGAGAAGCCTTCATTGAGAAGGAGACCCTTGAATGAGGGCCAGGAGAATATTACATACAAAGGCCCTGAGGTGGGAAGAAGCTTGATGCATTCAAGAAACATACAGGAGATCAAATGGTCTAGGGAAGGATTAAAAACAAATTTTCAGGATTCCAGTGGGAAATCAATTAAGTAAGGAGATGGGTTTATCTTCAGTCCTTGGAAGTCATTAGGTCAAAAACATTTTAGTTTAGGAGAGGATGTAAAATGCCAAAAAATTTAAAAACAACCCACCAAAAAAAGTATTATAGGATATAGAAGAGGGAGAAGTCATCTCTTTAATTACTAGATGTGAGCAGGAAGTACGATTGATATTTTGGAACCATTATTTGCATGTAAATTGCTTTTCTTCATCAAAACAGAGGGTCTTAATTTGTCATGATATAGAGAGATAAGGTTACAACTTCCTCTAAAGCAAGTAGAGCAAAGTGACTAGCAGGATTATAATATTAATTTTCAGACTTTCAGACAATAAAGAAGCATTTTACTTATTTTCCCATCTTTATTTCTGTTCTCTAATGGAATTTTTTTTTCCCCTTCCTGATTTCTCCCCTAAAGCTCTCACATATAAAGGGAAATAATGGGAGAGCAATTCCTTAGAAAAACAGAAACAGACACTATGGAAACATGTTAGTTAAGGGCACATTAACGAAAAGAGAAGTAAAATTATTTTTATATTCTTATTTCTTTTGACCACGGTCTTTTCATTTTCAGAGGTGTGTTCACATATCCCACTCATATCTATTATTAGCTGAGTTATAGCAAAGATCTCAGTTACCCAAAGCAAGTTGTTAGAAGTGTGGATTTGTACAAAATCAGAGCAGAATGTCAGGTTTCCTATGGGAAAGATAATTCAGCTATTTTGCCCTTAATTTTTATAATGATAAAATTCTCATTAAAAAATTCCATACGCCACTGCACCTGTCTGCCAAATGCAGAGCTAGCCATTGTATTAAAATATTTATTTTTTTTGTCTCCATAGAAAGCATTATTCAGAACATCAAATGTTGGATAATGGTGTAACATAAAAATAGTGAGGATAAAAGAAACAAATGGAATTAGCATGACTTGCAGGAAAACGTATTTTTTTAAAGAAGGGTTTTTCATGAAATCAGAGCACTATGGCAATCACATTTCTTGGCTATTAGATTGTTTATACTCCAGGACTGCTTTGAACTCCACAGGTATATTAGCTGGAACTTGGTGCGATTACAATCCTTTTAAGATCTAATGTGGATTGTTGCTTACAGTGAAAGAAGAGCATAGAAAAACTTGTCCCCAAAGCTACAAATTAAATGTGCTCCTGATTAGTTGGGTTTCGTTTTTGATTGTTTGAAACTTCTCTTTTTTATTCTAGAAAAAGTTAATCTTCCTTTAAAATTTGGCTATTTGATGCTGAATATTACAGACAGAAATGGAATTAACTAAAACAAGTAAGAACCATACATACTTAAGTGTTCAAAGTGCAACTTCACAATGGTAAAATTTGTTTTTAAAAGTAAGGAAGATGACTATGTGATAAGATAAATGTTATTTTGTTATAAAAAGGAACGTAAATGTATCATCTATTATTGATTAGCATTTAGAACATCGATTTTACTAAAGTTATATGGGAAACCTTTGATCTCCTTTTAGAAGAGTTATTTTTTTCACTCAACACTCTGTATACCTTAGATCTTTGATTTACTTGTTGTTACAACCCTGGCCTCCAAGGAGTGACATTCAAAAACTCCCTATAATTTAACGACATAGTTCTATATAATGGGGATCTTAACAAGGACTCTCTTGGAAGGAACATGAACCACCTGATCTAGTCTCGGCATTTGGTTCTTTTGGAAACCATACTTGATTCTATATTAAACTACAAAGATCATTGTTCCTTAAAATACAAATAAAAATATCGAGGCTTAATTTTAGAACAACTTTAGAATTAACTTCACGTTAATCACATTTGGTTTCTGTTAGATTTGCTTTAAGAAGTGGTTGATGCTTTTTGTGGGAAAGATACGAGGGCTACCCATGTTCATTGATTCAAAACTTGAGGGCTTTTGGTCAAACAGAAGTGTCTTTCTCTCTTCTTCCTATCCTCCCACCTTCTAACCTTTCTTCCTTTCCTTCTCCCTACATGTATTTATTTAGCATCTACTAAGAGACAGCCACTGTGCTAAACCTGGGTTTATAACTGTAAAAGAAAAAGAGATCACTTGTCTATTCTCACATAGCTTTAAGTTTGTGGGAAAAAATACAATTAAAAATGGATAAATACAGTGTTTTGTTAAAGGAAATACTGGTATACATGGGAGGATATAGCAAGGATATTGTAGTAGTTATCTGTTGCTCTGTAACAAATTACCTCAAAATTAGGTTTTCATTTTAAGAAAAGAATAAGACGAGAATATGTACTATTACCATTGCCATTTAATACTGAACAAGAGTTTTTAGCCGGTAATCGAAAAGAAAGAAGATATCAAAGATATAAGTTTTCAAGAGGAAGAATGAGACTGTCATTATTAGCAGGTACTATGATTATGAGTTTAGAAAGTGAAAAATAAATTGTATAGTTACTGAGTGAGTGTAGCAAGGTTTCCGGACAGAAGATCAACATACAAAAATCAATTGTATTTATAAAATGCATCAGAAACATAAAATAGCTAAGAGTAAATCTAATACAAGACTTCCTCTTAGAAAACAATGAAAGAAAATTGGTAGAAAAATATTTAAAAGATCCAAATAATTGGAGAGATTGTTCATGGATTTCAAAAATCAATATTTTAAGGATGGATCTCCTAACTGATACATTAATTCAACGTAATAACTCATTAAATCCAAGAAATGAAAAAAATGGAATTGACAAGCCAATTCCAAAAAATATATGGATATAAAAAATGCCAAGAATAGCCTAGATAATCTTAAGGGGGAACAAAATGTGTGGACTTGCTCTAGATGATATCAAGATTTATTATAAACCTATTGTAATTAAGATAGTATGGCAATGACACAAGATAGGCGAATTAGACCCATAGCTTGGAGAACGGAGTAGAGAAGCAAAGTCATGCTTTAATGAATGCTGGATGTTCAACACATATCAGAACAGTGGTGTCTTTTTAATAATGGTTTTGAACTATCATGTATTTTTTTTTAAATAAAGAAACCACCCTGCACTCACCCTACATCGCACCATACATAAACATTAATTCCAAGTTGGCTGTAAATCTAAGTCAAAAGAAAAGTAATAAAGTTTTTAGAAAGAAGATCATGTCCTATTGTGAGTGACAGAAATTCAACTCAAAAGAAGATAAGCAAAAAGGCCTTTATTGGCTAATGTAATTGGAAAATCTAGATTATGGGCCTCAAATACCCTAAGCACTATGTTACTGTCCCTGACTGCTCTGCTAGCTCATGCTTGGTTTCATCTTGTGTACAGGCATACCTTGTTTTATTGTGCTTCACAGATACTGCGTTTTTCCAAATTGAAGGTTTGTGGCAACCCTGCGTAGCCCAAGTCTATCGACACCATTTTCCCCATAGCATTTGCTCACTTTGTGACTCTGTGTCATATTTTTGTGATTCTTGTAATATTTCAAACTTTTTCATTATCATTATATTTGTTTTGCTGATCTGTGATCTGTGATCTTTGATGTTACTATTGTAACTTTTTTGTTTTGTATTTTTTAACTAAGGCACTACATTGTTTTTTTAGACACATGCAATTGCACACTTAATAGACTACAGTATAGTGTAAACAAAGCTTTCATATGCACTGGGAAACCAAAAAATCCATGTAACTCCCTGTATTGAGGTGCTCTGGAAACAAACCAACGGTATCTCCTAGGAATAGCCTGCTTATAGGATATCTCCTCCAGGTGGACAAGATGGCCCCCAGCAGTTGCAGACTCACAGCCTCTGACATTGGCAGCTCCACTGAGGAAAGTCTGTCTTTTCAGGTACTGACTGTTGGGCTTGATTCATACATCCATAGTGATGTCCATGAGGGAAAGGCCTTGATAGGCTCAGCCTAAACTATGTTCCCGTGGAGAGATAGGACTTGTGATTGTTCCATAGGGATAACATAAGAAGTTGGAGAGTGGTTTCTTTTTTCTAGAGGAGCAATGCTGACCATTCAGGTTTAAAAAGAAAATAGAAAAATGGGATTTTTAGTCCAAAACTTATAAATTCTATATCAGAACAATAAAACAGAATCATAACACCAATGAAATGTTTCACGATTTTTAAAATATGCATACCTATTTCCATCAATATCATAGAATATATTGTATACTGAGCATCTATTATGTGCCCTGCCTTTTGTGTACATTATCCCCACTCTTCACAACAAACCTAAATGATTCTATTTTTATTCCTATTTTAAGAGGAAAAATGTCATCATAGCAAAATTATAATTACAATCCAGATTTATCTTGACTCCAAGGCTGTTGTTTTTCAATGTACCAAGTTACACCTCAAAGAAGATTTCCTAGCTCAAATAACAGTGTTCATAACTATCATAATCAGCAAAGGTCACTAAGTAGCTTCTTGTGGAATAAACTTGGAAAAAGTTTATTTGAAAAAGAATTGCATTATATTTAATTTTTAATTCAAAGAGGACAATGTTCCCATATTAAATTTAGAGTTAGCTTGTGCATAAATTAGCAGTGACAAAGGGTAAAGGCAGAAGTATTAAAAACAGCATACATTGTGTTCCCTGTGACTAACACAATATTATTTACAGATTTGGTTGCTGTGGCAATGGTCTCATATGCTCATCTTCATCCAGAAACCCAGCAAAGATTTTCTAGCAGTATAAATAAATTCCAAGTTAAACATTTTAAGATATCGCTTAATTTCCATGAATACAGAGAACATTCAATTATATACAATTTCATTACATCACATTATTGGAGTAGTAAATTAAAAGATATATTTATATCTGTAGCCTTCAAAAATTAAATTCAGAAGAGAGGATTCTCTTTTCTCCTGATATTTTCTTGGCTTTGCATATTCCTAAAATGATATGGCTTTATTCCCTTAAGACTGGAAGATTTGTAAGCTTTCACAGAACTGAGAGCACAGTTGCAACCAGGAACTTCTCAGTTTAAATTTTTAGTACAGTCAAAATATAAAGAAATTTATTGGCAAGGTAAGATCTCATTCTGATCTATACAATCTATACCAAAAAAAAATGAGCAAAATGTTGAGTTAAATGAATTATGGCTAAGACATTTGTTTCCTCTCTCTATGAAATGTTTAGTCATTTGGAAGAATCGTGTTTTCCTACGTGATGTCAAATTTCTATCTGTTTAGGGACCTACTTCCTATTTCCATTTCATATGGATATTTGACATAGAAACTTCTTGTTGACAATTGAAACTTTATGGTATTTAAAATCCAGCTAATCAGTTAAGTAACTTCTCTTTGCCACTGTCCTATAATTTCCTTGCATTGCTTTTGAGAGCTAGATCATTTAAAGGTGCCTTCTGTATCCAACTGATGATCTTTGTTTCTTTTTATGTTTCTGTATGAATTAATCTATACACAGGATTCATTTATTTTGACAGATGGTAAATAATTTTTCTTTGTTTTCTTTTTTTCGTATCATCTATTTAATTGCCCTGATCAGGGTTTAAAACTTCCTTGTCAAAATTATCATTACTTCCAGAAAATTTTGAATTGATCAGTTTATATAGAAATGAACACTTCACAGTCTAGTAACTGATCATCTAGTAATGGCTTCCACATAGTTGTGATGGATAGTTTAATTACTGAAAATGTGAAACACTTCTAAGTGTATGTGAACGAACCCTTTATTTCTACATTTGGTGGATTACAATAGCAGTAGCCAATTTAATGCCATCCTAAGTACTAACATTTATGAAATAAGCATTATATGTTCTGGTTATGTTTTTATAATATTCATTAAAATAAATCATCATTAAAATTACAAAATTGTCATATTCCACATAAAATTTTCTGTGTACCGTCACTGATATGCTGATTGCGTGTTGGGACACACTGGCTTAAAAAATAAAGCCCAGACTCCCATTTCGAGACATGTTAGATTCTTTATAATCTCATCCTGGCTAGTTTCTGATCTTATCTTTAGTTTTCCCCTAATATATACACATTTTCCCTGATTTTCTTCATGTTGTTTCTTCTGAAAAGAAGCTCTTCCTTTCAACTTCTTCACTTAAAAAACTCTCATACCATTTCCTACATACTTTTCTTGGAGCATTTATTACATTACATTTTATATGCTTGGTTGTTAGTATGTATTGCCTCTCATAGACTTGTTTCTTGAAGAATAGCTGTCCTCTGGCTTTATTGAAGCAAAGCCTTAAGGAATTACTATAAATAATGCTTCCAAATATCAGTGATTTTTGAGTTTTTATATCTACTGAAGTAAACACAAGCAAATCCTTTTCATTTATTGTTTGACAATAGAATTATGACATACTCATTAGAGAAAATTTGGAGTATTAGAAATTCCTTTCTGCTAGGCTGATTTAGAATATTTGGTTTTTTAAAATATATATAAATTTATTTATTTATTTGTTTGTTTTTGGCTGTGTTGGGTCTTCGGGGCTGTGCACGGGCTTTCTCTCGTTGTGGTCAGCGGGGGCTACTCTTCATTACAGTGCGCGGGCTTCTCATTGCGGTGGCTTCTCTAGTTGCAGAGCATGGGCTCTAGGCATGCGGGCTTCAGTAGTTATGGCACGCAGACTCAGTAGTTGTGGCTTGCGGGCTTTAGAGCACAGGCTCAGTAGTTGTGGTGCATGGGCTTAGTTGCTCTGTGGCATGTGGAATCTTCCCAGGCCAGGGCTCGAACACGTGTCCCCTGCAGTGGCAGGCAGATTCTTAACCACTGCGCCACCAGGGTAGCCCTTGGGTTGTTTTAAAGTTTGGTAATTACTTGCTTTTGCAAGCCAGGCTTGTGAGTTCCTTTATGATACAATTTCCTTAAAAACATGGACCATTTGGTCTATTTGGTTCTGTCAGTTATGTGAAAAAGTAACCACAGTTACCAAAGATCTTGTCTGGCTATAGTTAGTAAGACAAAGAATCTTTCCTTTATTTCCTGGTCTCGATGCTTGGCCTATCACTCTTTCAGTGGTTAAGCTGAAATAATTTAGCATTGGTTAGTTAGAAACCCGTTCACTGTCTGACAGAAGCCTTAATGTGAGAAGACTAAGAAAGGTCACCCTCAAGCCTTATCTTCTTCTATTTAAGCTATAGATGCAGTTGACTTTTCCAATCTTCCAAAGCCTGGAGTTACTGGACTCTGTCAATATCTACTGCTGTTAGTACTTAGAAAACTGCTCTTAGCAGAACTGTTCCTTCTCTGCTTGCAGACTGGCTAATTCTTGCTTAGTTTAATCTCATTCCTTCTGTACACTGTGAAAAGCAACAACAAGTAGCCAACATAAATCAATTCCCTGAAATATTCCAACAGTGTTTCCTAGATCTTGAGATTCAGGAAATACATGAACCAACTTTCCAAGCGTGGAGGAACATTTTACCAAATGGTTTGTCATGCCATAGTCAGGTTCAACAGCTCTCCAGCGTGCAGTAGCTGTTTCCTCACTGTGTGTTGTCCAATTTACACAAGCGTGTTACGTATTTTAGGTTTTGTTATTGCTGTATTCCACTTCTAGGTACCAATTTCTTCATTGGCTAGGATATATCTAGTAGGTACAGAAGCTCAAATGAGAGGAAAATTTATTTTTCTCTCTTGTCACAAGATGGAGGTAAGTCCAGCAGAGTGGAGAGATGGCTCTGTATCATAAAATCACTAAAGGGCTCAGATTCCTTCTGTATTGTTGCCCTGCTATCCTCTATTATATTTAAGGTTCTTATGGAATCCAAGGGTTATAATAGTGGGCAATTGCAAATGCTCAGGCTTCCCATTCTAGGAAATGATAGAATTAAACACTAGCTATACCCACATGTTATGATTTATTACTTACATATTTAAACTTGTATTAATTACTTAGCAAATTGCGTATTGTTCATTCCATTGGTTGGACATCTTGTTATTCAACTAGTCTCTGCTTTCTTTAGAAAGTATTAAATTCGGTTTGGGCAGGATAAGAGAGAATACTCTAATTGAGCAGTGTCCTGAATAGTAGGGTTTGCTAATTTGTTACTGCTTATAATTCTGGGATTCCCAAGGAGGTGGATGCCATTGGTTAAAAAAAAAAAAGCTAAAATCAGGAAGAAACAGTGGAAAGGGAAGTCAATTTTTAAAAAGCACTGAAGAGGAAATGAGTAAAAATCTAGTACAGATGTTTGTTTGTTCTCTTGTTTTCTTCCCAAATTCCTCTCCATGGTAGCCTCAATCTGGTAGATTATCTAGCTGGAAATATTTATTTAAACAAAGAGTGAAAAAAAGAATAGTAAAGACATAATGATAATGTATTATATGTGTTGGCATTTTAGAGTTTCCATTTTGCCTAAGACAATGAAACGTAACCTTTGACAGAAAGACATGGAAATAAGTAGCTAAAAGTGATAGGTTCTGAAAGAGAATTGCCTTCAGATAAGCAAATACTTCCTATATAGGAACCATATGTTAATCAACTTCACACAGCCAATGAGATGACAGAACTCCAGCTTTCCTCTGAAGGAAAATAGATGAGAATCTTTGAACAGAGAGATTGCAATCGTGGTGAATAAATAGCACAATTAGAGTATCTTCTTAGATATAAAGGTCAAAATAAACTGATGTATGTTTATCCATGTAACTATTTTGTAAGCTCCTTTAGAGGACACACATCTATTTTAATACAAACAAAATATAGCTAGTGCCTTTTATAGTGTGCTGATATAAAGACAGACCAAGTAAGCCTGAGAGACAAAACAATCCATCTTGAATCAAATGATTACATCCAGGGTGGATGCAGAATTTGATTAAAAGTTTATGTAACCATTTTATTTTTGATAATTAAAATGTAATTTAGAAGGAAACTTTAGATAACTTCTATATTTCATGGAAATTATAACTTTCTTACCTCTGCATTTTATTTATTTAGTTAGTTATTTTAACATTTTAATTGGAGTATAACTGCTTTACAGTGTTGTGTTAGTTTCTGCTGTATAACAAAGTGAATCAGCGTTATGCATACATATACCCCATATCCCCTCCCTCTTGCGTCTCCCTCCCACCCTCCTTATCCCACCCCTCTAGGTGGTCACAAGGCACCGAGCTGATCTCCCTGTGCCATGCAGCTGCTTCCCACTAGCTATCTATTTTACATTTGGTAGTGTATATATATCAGTGCTACTGTCTCACTTTGTCCCACCTTACCCTTCCCCCTTCACGTGTCCTCAACTCCATTCTCTACGTCTGTGTCTGTATTCCTCTTCTGTCCTTAGGTTCTTCAGAACCATTTTTTTTTGATTCCATATATATATGTGTTAGCATATGGTATTTGTTTTTCTCTTTCTGACTTCACTCTGTATGACAGACTCTAGATCCATCCACCTCACTACAAATAACTCAATTTCATTTCTTTTTATGGCTGAGTAATATTCCATTATATATATGTGCCACATCTTCTTTATCCATTCATCTGTTGATGGACATTTACGTTGTCCCCATGACCTGGCTATTGTAAATAGAGCTGCAATGAACATTGTGGTACATGACTCTTTTTGAATTATGGTTTTCTCAGGGTATATGCCCAGTAGTGGGATTGCTGGGTCATATGATTGTTCTATTCTTAGTTTTTTAAGGAACCTCCATACTGTTCTCCACAATGGCTGTATCAATTTACATTCCCACCAACAGTGTAAGAGGGTTTCCTTTTCTCCACACCCTCTCCAGCATTTATTGTTTGTAGATTTTTTGATGATGGCCATTCTGACTGGTGTGAGGTGATACTTCACTGTAGTTTTGATTTGCATTTCTCTAATGATTAGTGATGTTGAGCATCTTTTCATGTGTTTGTTGGCAATCTGTATATCTTCTTTGGAGAAATGTCTGTTTAGGTCTTCTGACATTTTTGGATTGGGTTGTTTGTTTTTTTGATATTGAGCTGCATGAGCTGTTTGTATAGTTTGGAGATTAATCCTCTGTCAGTTGCTTTGTTTGCAAATATTTTCTCCCATTCTGAAGGTTGTCTTTTTGTCTTGTTTATGGCTTCCTTTGCTGTGCAACAGCTTTGAAGTTTCATTAAGTCCCATTTGTTTATTTTTGTTTTTATTTCCATTACTTTAAGTAAAGCAGATTGTCCTCCATAATGTGGATGGACCTCAGTTCAATCAACTGAAGGCCTTAAGAAAAGACCGACCTCCCCCAAGGAAGGGGGAATTCTGCCAGCAGACTGCCTTCAGATCAAACTGCAACTCTTCCCTGGCTCTCCAGCCTTATGATCTATCCTGCAGATTTTGGACTTGCCAGTGTCTGCAACAGTGTCAGCCAATTAATTACTTAATCTCTCTCTCTCTTTCTGTCTCTGTACACACACACACACACACACACACACACACACACACACACACACACAGAGTTTGTTCTGTTTCTCTGGAGAACCCTGACTAATGCATTCACTAACTAGCTGTTCTAGTGTTGACCATCAAAAAAATTAATAATAAGTTGGTGAATCAGATAAATCTGAGTAACAGTGAAGTTTAAACAGTCATTATAGCATACTTTTTCTTTTCAGTGTTAATACTTCTTGTGCCAACTTTGTTTTTCTGTCTTGAGTAGCTCATGTCCATGTTCAGCTTAGCTTAACCTCAGGTGTGGATTAGGGAAAATGGCACTAACATTGTGGTATGAGTGGGTAGGGAGATAGGTGGGCTTTGTCTAATTATGTTGCCATACTCCTATCATAGCTTTAGAGAAAGAATATCTCTGGTGGATTATAATTTATGTGAGCTGTAGTTTTCTTTGGTGATCCTAGAAGTAATTACTATGAGATTCAGGAGCATCCTTTTTTTTTTTTTTTTTTTGCGGTACGCGGGCCTCTCACTGTTGTGGCCTCTCCCGTTGCGGAGCAACAGGCTCCGGACGCGCAGGCTCAGTGGCCATGGCTCACGGGCCCAGCCGCTCCGCGGCATGTGGGATCCTCCCACACCGGGGCACGAACCCGTGTCCCCTGCATCGGCAGGCGGACTCTCAACCACTGCGCCACCAGGGAAGCCCCAGGAGCATCCTTTTTAAGGAAAAATGCTTTATTTGTGATATTACCTTATTCCTTCCATTACTATAGTACTGAAAAACACCTACTTCTATTTGGCTCTAAGGCAAAATAATGGAAAGGAAAAATTAGGCATTTTAGGGTGAAGTAAAGCAAGGGGTGCCTCTTGGATCCCTCCCTTATTGTGTGACCTTGGATAAATTTCTGTGTATCTGGGTTTCCAGTTTTTTCACTTATTTACATATGTGATTGTTAATTTTATGTGTCAACTTGATTGGGCTCTGGCGTGCCCAGGTATTTGGTCAAACATTGTCCTGGGTGTGTCTATGAGGGTGTTTCTGGATGAGGTTACATTTGAATTGGTAGACTGAGTAAAGCAGATTGCTCTCTCTAATGTGTTTGTGTCTCATCTAATCAGTTGAAGTCCTGAATAGAACAAAAAGACTAAGAGGGAACTCCTTCTGTTTGACTGCCTTTGAACTGGGCCATTGGTATTACCCTGCTTTTGAACTCAAACTGAAACATTGGCTCTTCTTGGGTCTTGAGCCTGCTGGCATTCAGACTGGAACTACACCATTGGCTCCCCTGGGTCTCTAAGATTGCTGACTGCAGATCTTGGGACTTGTCAACTTCTATAGTCGCATAAGCTTATTTCTTATTTTATATATACATACATACTGGAGATATATATCACATATATATATTCTATTAGTTCTGTTTCTCTGGATAGTTTCCTTATATCAGTGTTTTTAAATACTAAAGAAGCTGTAGTAAGAATTACATTTTATTTGGTAGCCAACTAAACATCCCCCCTACATACATATACACACATATGTATTAGATAAGGTTTGCCTTTTCTACAAAATCAGTTTCATGTCAAATATTTTGTTAATATCTAATTATAGAAAGATCTTCAAACTCATAGAGAGATCTTCAAACCACCTCCTTATGAATTAGAAAATATTTCATTTAATGTGTAAGTGTGTCTGGAAGTTCAGAGCCCACAAGGATAATGCTATGCACGCCATTTATGCCTGATTGAGCTTTTTCCTTTCCATTTCTCCATTTCAGTCAAGGATGAAGATTCTGGTTCAATTAAATAAACTGCGGATAATAGCAATTTCCTCTGTTTAACAATGTAAAATATTCTTTAACTTTAATCCAAAATCACAATAAATGTTAATATCTGACAATTACTATTCAATGTAAATGAAGAACCAAACTGTAATAATTGCAATGAACTGTAATGTTAAATGGATTGTAATATTTATTCCCTTTAGGTATGAAGTTTAACTCAATTATTGATGCAGGGTTTTGAATAGCAAATAGACCTTCTAAAAGTTTTTCTATTTTTTTCAGTAGAGCAATGATTAAAAGTTTGAGACAGAGAAATAAGATGGAAATATGTTTCTAATTTTATTTTATTCAAACTCCTTTGGTTATTAATGCCCTCCTCAATGGAATGCAACATATTTGGGGAACATGTGGGAGATGGGTGATGACTTTGGGTCTTGTTTGCCATAACAATAATACTTCTGGAAACCTTCACACATGTTTGGCATGTTGACAAAATTGCTAGTTTCCCCCCACCCCCAAAGTTTAGCCCATAAAGAATGCTTTAAATGCCAGTTAAATACATGATTTTTATTACCAAAATACCACATAGAAAATATCAGCCAACTGTGGTTACTTTACATTTAGAAAATCATGAAATTCACTTTTGAGTTCACAATCTGTCAAGAATGGTGAGGTGTCTGAGATTTTGTCCTTTATGTAAGCTAAAAAGTCAGCGTGCCATAGTTTCAAAGATCCTGGCAAAAGTCATGGGACTCCTGGGACAGAGTTGAAGGACTCTATTACTCATGGCAAACGAGGCAGCATGAGTGTCATGTTTCTCTTGTTTCCCACGTCCCATGGAGGTGGACTTGGTCAGTGCAGTGGATGTGTGTCACAGTTGAGTTTAGAGAACCCTAATCTTTTAAAAGCCTTCAAGTAAACATGTCCAACTTTTGACTCAAAGGGAGACACTATCTTTATTATTTTGGGCATCACACAAATATACTTCTGTCTCAAGAGAGACAATGCCTCTATTTTCTAAACTTTCGTGTTGTATAGACATCCTTGAAAAGCTATTCTAGAACAAAGCTATCAGTGCTTCTGTTTGCAAGATATGCAGAAGTGTAAGAGTTGCATGGAAAACTGTCTCTCAACACAATCTCTCTTAGACTTTTCCTGGAAAAAGCAATAAATTTAATTATGATATAAAAAGTTTAATTAATTTTATACAAAAATACTAGATATTGTGTTATCACTAAGAAGTATAGTTTTGAATTTGTCAGCCAATATTTAATTTAAAAATCATATATTCCATTTCTATACATACTGTAGGAATAACTCTTTGGAAAGTTGTGTGAGCCATTTTATTTTTTCTTTTGTCGCAAATTATGAGTTAAATAAGGCAAAATATGTTTTTTATTAGCAGTTATAGAAAATTAGGGAATTATATCGATAAATTAACTTTTTTCCTTGAAAATACTTTTGGCACTATCAAGTCAGTTTGCTAAATTTCCAACTATTGTTTTCAATTTTGAAGTTTAAAAAATTTTTTTGAAATGAAGGAAGAAGATCAAGTAATCCTTCTCTAGCCAATGTGTGCTTCCGGCACATCCTCTCCATGTCCCTTTGCCACTGTTCTCATAATCTGCAGTGCTTTTTGCAACGTGTGCAGTTCTTGCTTGGAACTTGTGAGTTGTACTTTAATATATTCAATTCTAGTCTAGTCTGTGCTATGCTATCTCACATCCTATCCCACCCATTTCATTCCATTCTATTCTACCTCCATTCCATTTTCTTCCATCCACTCCATTAAAAAAAGAGTGGTCACAACTCAATCAGCTTATTTCATCATCCATTAATGGTTTTGGATCTGCAGTTAAAAAAAAATAACACACTCTGTACATTGAAATAATTCAAGTTGTTTCCAAATCTGGGAGTAAGAGCTGTGTAATTACTTTTCTTTTTTGTGTGTGTGGTACGCAGGCCTCTCACTGTCGTGGCCTCTCCTGTTGCGGAGCACAGGCTCCGGACGCGCAGGCTCAGCAGCCATGGCTCACGGGCCCAGCCGCTCTGCGGCATGTGGGATCCTCCCGGACCGGGGCACGAACCTGTGTCCCCTGCATCGGCAGGAGGACTCTCAACCACTGCGCCACCAGGGAAGCCCCTGTGTAATTACTTTTAAAAAAGATCTTGTTTTCATATTAAAATGATAACAGGAATACTATACAAGTATGCAAAAGGACTCTAGCATTTGTTTTATAAAAGTTACTTTTATTTGACTCCAAGATGTGTGTTTTGTTTTCAGACACATTCTTTGACTCACAAGTCTACCAGTCTTTGAAATTTGAAAGAAGGTAGCAAAAGTCTGCTATTATACTGTCCTGACCAATTCTGACGTGGATTGGACAAATTGTGTCCCAATTCTTTTTTGTTTCTAGATCATAAATATCCTGTTCAAGTAAGTACCTGTTACCTAACCCCTCTCTCGGCATATGTACAATGTCCTTAAAAGGCTATCGTATGAAGTCGAATGCAAAACTCTTGCTCTGTGCTCTGAAAAACAGTTCTAGAAAATACATGTCAGCAATGGGTGAGAAAGATGATTTTGCTAACTGAATCAAGTATATCTGCTAATATTTCCCTGAAGATTAATTTACAAGATAACGTGACGAATGCCGAGTGGAGAGATAGAGTCTATTTATGTACTGAGGATTTTGGAATCAAACAAATTTGTTTCTTTGAGTTATTTCTTTAACATATTTGATTAATCTGTA
This sequence comes from Neophocaena asiaeorientalis asiaeorientalis, assembly GCF_003031525.2. NCBI lineage: Eukaryota > Metazoa > Chordata > Mammalia > Artiodactyla > Phocoenidae > Neophocaena > Neophocaena asiaeorientalis. The sequence continues at coordinate 1,156,315 of NW_020172677.1, forward strand.
TGAAAAATTGTATAGCATATTTAATTTAAATTGAGAGTAGAAGAGTACAAATTAAAGAGTTTGTCAAATTACCATTGATAATAGACTATTTAAAATTATTATTACAAAGTTAGATATCACTGAACTTAAAAAAAGAAATTCCACCCTTATACATAGAGATTACTGTAGGGAGTAGCTATTTTCCTTTGTTTGAAATCTTAAAATAATAATTAGTCTGTGTGAGGAAAGAAGCTATGAGTCCACCTAAAGGTAGGAAAGAATGGCATTTATTTTTACGTTTTTATTCATTTATTCTTTCTTTTCCTGATGCTTGTGGTCAAGGTGGTTCTATTGTATGTAAAGGTTGTTATTATTATTATTTTAATTTGAGGAGCAAGTCCTGTTGAATGAATTTCCTACAAAGTACAGTTTCCATAGCAACTGTAACTGTCTTTTATTTTCGCATGTACCATTTAGAATTAGTTGACAATAATAATTAGAGACTTAGATAAAACATTTGCTATACAGCAAAGACATGTATAAAGACATGGTTTTGGGAAAATTGTCCTAGTTTAGAGAAACTGAAATTACCTTTTAAGGAAGATTCGATTTTCTTCCTTAGATAGATGACTGAAAAATCTATCTACGTAATCCAGTGTGAAGTATTGAGGTTATTACTGACAACTGCAAAGAACATTTTCCCTCCCATAATTTCAAAATCCCATTTGTTTGTATCATCTTTAATTTCTTTCATCAGTGTCTTAATAGTTTTCTGCATACAGGTCGTTTGTCTCCTTAGGTAGGTTTATTCCTAGGTATTTTATTCTTTTTGTTGCAGTGGTAAATGGAAATGTTTCATTAATTTCTCTTTCAGATTTTTCATCATTAGTGTATAGGAATGCAAGAGATTTCTGTGCATTAACTTTGTACCCTCCTACTTTACCAAATTCATGGATGAGCTTTAGCAGTTTTCTGGTAGCATCTTTAGGATTCTCTGTGTATAGCATCATGTCATCTGCAGACAGTGACAGCTTTACTTCTTCTTTTCCTATTTGGATTCCTTTTATTTCTTTTTCGTCTCTGATTGCCGTGGCTAAAACTTCCAAAGCTATGTTGAATAAGAGTGGTGAGAGTGGGCATCCTTGTCTTGTTCCTGATTTTAGACGAAATGGTTTCAGTTTTTCACCATTGAGATGATGTTGGCTGTGGTTTGTCATATATGGCCTTTATTATGTTGAGGTAACTTCTCTCTATGCCTACTTTCTGGAGAGTTTCTATCTAAATGGGTGTTGAATTTTGTCGAGCCTTTTCTGTGTCTATTGAGATGATCATATGGTTTTTCTTTTTCACCTTGTTAATATGGTGTATCACATTGATTGATTTGCATATATTGAAGAATCCTTGCATTCCTGGGATAAACCCCACTTTGTCATGGTGTATGATCCTTTTAATGTGCTGTTGGATTCTGTTTGCTGGTATTTTGTTGAGGATTTTTGCATCTATGTTCATCAGTGATATTGGTCTGTAGTTTTCTTTGTTTGTTATGAAGAGATGGAGAGATATACCATGTTCTTGGATTGGAAGAATCAACATTGTGAAAATGACTATACTACCCAAAGCAATCTACAGATTCAATGCAATCTCTCTCAAACTACCAATGGCATTTTTCACAGAACTAGGACAAAAAATTTCACAAGTTGTATGGAAAACACAAAAGACCCTGAATAGCCAAAACAATCATGAGAAAGAAAAATGGAGCTGGAGGAATCAGGTCCCTGACTTCAGACAATACTACAAAGCTACAGTAATCAAGACAGTATGGTACTGGCACAAAAACAGAAATAGAGATCAATGGAACAGGATAGAAAGCCTGGATATAAACTCACACACATATGGTCACCTTATCTTTGATAAAGGAAGCAAGAGTATACAATGGAGAAAAGACAGCCTCTTCGATAAGTTGTACTGGGAAAACTGGACAGCTACATGTAAAGAATGAAATTAGAACACTTCCTAACACCATACACGAAAATAAACTCAAAATAGATTAAAGACCTAAATGTAAGGCCAGACACTATAAAACTCTCAGAGGAAAGCATAGGCAGAACACTCTATGACATAAATCACAGCGAGATCCTTTTTGACCCACCTCCTAGAGAAATGGAAATAAAAACAAAAATAAACAAATGGGACTTAATGAAACTTAAAAGCTTTTGCACAGCAAAGGAAACCATAAACAAGAAGAAAAGACAACCCTCAGAATGGGAGAAAATATTTGCAAATGAAGCAACTGACAAAGGATTAATCTCCAAAATTTACAAGCAGCTCATGCAGCTAAATATCAAAAAAACCCCAAACAATCCAATCCAAAAATGGGCAGAAGACCTAAATAGACATTTCTCCAAAGAAGATATACAGATTGCCAACAAACACATGAAAGGATGCTCAACATCTCTAATCATTAGAGAAATGCAAATTCAAACCACGATGAGGTATCACCTCACACCAGTCAGAATGGCCATCATCAAAAAATCTACAAACAGGGGCTTCCCTGGTGGCGCAGTGGTTGAGAGTCTGCCTGCCAATGCAGGGGACACGGGTTCAAGCCCTGGTCTGGGAAGATCCCACGTGCCACAGAGCAGCTGGGCCCGTGAGCTACAAATACTGAGCTCTGCGCGTCTGGAGCCTGTGCTCCGCAGCAAGAGAGGCCGCGACAGTGAGAGGCCCGCGCACCGCGATGAGGAGTGGCCCCCGCTTGCCACAACTAGAGAAAGCCCTCGCACAGAAACAAAGACCCAACACAGCCAAAAATAAATAAATGAATAAATAAATTAAAAAAAAAAAAATCTACAAACAATAAATGCTGGAGATGGTGTGGAGAAAAGGGAACCCTCTTGCACTGTTGGTGGGAATGTAAATTGATACAGCCACTATGCAAAACAGTATGGAGGTTCCTTAAAAATCTAAAAATAGAACTACCATATGACCCAGCAATCCCACTACCAGGCATAATCCCTAAGAAAACCATAATTCAAAAAGAGTCATGTACCACAATGTTCATTGCAGCACTATTTACAATAGCCAGGACATGGAAGCAACCTAAGTGTCTATCAACAGATGAATGGATAAAGAAGATGTGGCACATATATACAATGGAATATAAGTCAGCCATAGAAAGAAACGAAATTGAGTTATTTGTAGTGAGGTGGACGGACCTAGAGTCTGTCATACAGAGTGAAGTAAGTCAGAAAGAGAAAAACAAATACCGTATGCTAACGCGTATATATGGAATCTAAAAAAAATAGAAAAAAAAAATGGTTCTGAAGAACCTAGGGGCAGGGCAGGAATAAAGACATACACGTAGAGAATGGACTTGAGGACACAGGGAGGGGGAAGGCCACGCTGGGACGAAGTTAGAGAGTAGCACTGACATATATACACTACCAAATGTAAAATAGGTAGCTAGTGGGAAGCAGCCGCATAGCACAGGGATATCAGCTCGGTGCTTTTTGACCACCTAGAGGGCTGGAATAGGGAGGGTGGGAGGGAGACACAAGGGAGAGGAGATATGGGGATGTATGTATACATATAGCTTATTCACTTTGTTATACAGCAGAAACCAACACAACATTGTAAAGCAATTATACTCCTAAAAGATGTTTAAAAAAATAAATAAATAAAAAATAAGAATGCACTTGAAAAAAAGAAGAAAGGAAAAATGTCAGCCTAATGGCAAGTGTCTCAGGTTTGAATCACCAAAGGAAAATTATCCTAATCTGTATTTTGACCAAAAATCGGTACATGGATAACTTAGATCCTTGGCTAGTTTGATTTGATATTGTTTTATCTTGACTTCTAGTAAGAATATTGCAAGACTTTTATAAAGGATACAACTTACATTACTAGAGCCATAAAAATACTAAAATAAAGCTATAAACAAAGTTATGAATAAAATATATATAATGAAGACATATACTTACCTGATAGTTTTATGTAAATTATATATTTTAAATCTTTTTGTATTGTTTTTGCAATATTTTTTTTGCTATTCATGATGTTTGAAATGTTAAAAAGCACCCAGAATAAAAAATTTGTATTCAACTTGAAAAAAAAATCACATTTGTTATCCTAAATTTTTACTCCTCAATCTCTCTCTCTCGCTCTCTTTCTCTTTCCCTCTTTCTCTCCCTCTCTTTCTTTCTCTCCCTCTCTCTCTCCGTCTGTGTGTGTGCATGCACCAAACTTATTAAAACTTCTTTAGTTCAACTACTATTTCTTTGGAAATACTTTGAGTATTGAATGATAGAATAATGTAGAAAATACACACATTACCATTATCTTCTGTTACTTATAAAACCTCTTAGACTATATACTTTCTAAGGAAGCCAAAGTAAGGTTTTATGTAATTAGAAGAAATGTCCCTCAACTTAGAACATGAAAAGGAAATCCAAAAGTTAACATATTTTTCTTGTTACTTCAGATTTAGTTGCATCATGTTGTTGAAAGCTAAATGTATTTATCTACCTCAGTGGTTTTACATAAATTAATATATAAACAGGAAAGAATTTTTCAGTCGTTGGATTATTAATGGTACCCATTAAAATAGTGTCATAGGGGCTTCCCTGGTGGCGCAGTGGTTGAGAGTCCGCCTGGCGATCAGGGGACATGGGTTCGTGCCCCGGTCTGGGAGGATCCCACATGCCGCGGAGCGGCTGGGCCCGTGAGCCATGGCCACTGAGCCTGCGCGTCCAGAGCCTGTGCTCCGCAATGGGAGAGGCCACAACAGTGAGAGGCCTACGTACCGGGAAGAAAAAAAAAAAAAATAGTGTCATAGTCAGTATGATGTTACCAGTTCAGAAATGAATAAAATGGGATTTAAATTGTTTTGAAATTTCCCCCTGCAATATCAATTTATTAATACCATTTCTTTGTTCAGAAAAAATATTAAGTAACGTGGCAATGACATCTCTGTGCAGCATAACTAATTATGGTGCACTTAAGTCACAATAATGATAAAAGTGTTTCTCAGGATATACAATTTTTCTTTGAGGTAGAGAAAAGTATAAGCAGATTAGAATTCTCTTTATAACTTTTTTAGGCTGTAAGGGTTTACTGGGGGAAATCATGTGCTGTGAGTGGGGTGCTGTGGACAGAGGAGGGAGAGGATGACTACCAGCTGCTATTCTGAGAGCAAAGCAACAATGAACAGTCTAATTCATCTACCAACTCCCTTTTTAAAGTTTTTATTCAGAAAGAGAGGCCCATGGAATCCCTGGAGGGGCTCCTTCTGGATGTGCATGGTGAAGCAGACCTGTGCATTTCCAGGGCTTGACTGTGGTGGCTGTGAAAATCCAGCGTTCAGATCTCCTCCTGAGGGCAGCATGGTTGACTGTTGGCTTGAGCTGAGTCCCATATCTAAAAGAGGTGGGGCTCCTTAATGGGCTACTTTTGCTCAGGACTCTCCATCAACTCTGTTGAAATTTTCTTAGAACTGGGTTGTAATCAGCGACTCTTTTTACCCAATCCTCTTCTCTCCCTCTTCTTCACAGGTGTCAGATTAGCATCATGGTTTGAAGGTTCTTCCCATTTTCTCTAGATTCCTCCTCTTTATTCTTCACAGGCTTTTTCCCCCTACAATAAATGTCTTGTACGTAATTACAGTAATCAGCTGTCTTGGCCTCAGCTTCTCAGAGTACTTGATCTGACATAAGTTTTTGGGATAATATCAATAATTTGGTATTAAATGTGCTAATCATGAGATATTTATTGGATGCTCAGGTGTAGACATTGAATAGGCAGTTATGCACACAAATCTGAAGATGCAAGAAGTGAGAAGAGAGGTCTAGTCTGAAGACAGAAATTTGAGAATTGGCCAAGTATCAGTGGTATTCAAGCAATAAAACAGGATGAGTTGCCAAGGTAGTGATGTAAATATAAAGAAGGAGGGGCCTGAGGATTAAGCCCTGATTGGCCCTCTCAACCAGAAAAGATGAATGGGCAATGAGGTAGGAGGGAAATCAGGAGAGTGGGATGGGCTGCAAGTCAAGTGAAGAAAGTTTTTCAATTATAGTGAAGTCTATAATTAACCTTGTAAATGCTGCTGATGGATCAAGCAATATGAAGTGTGAGAATTGATGACTAGATTTAGCAATTACAGGGTAATGGCTGACCTTGAGAAGAACATCTTTAGAGGAGATGTAGTGGTGGGAGACTGATGTGAGTGGATTATCAAGAAAGAATAGGGAAAAAAAAGTGAATATAGAAATGCAGAGAGTGACTAGAAAATGCTCTCAAGAAGTTTTGCCATAGAGGAGAGCAAGGAATTGGGTGTTTCCTAGAGGATGAAGTAGATTCAAGTTTTTTGTTCATTTGTTTGCTTTTGTTTTTAAGATGGAAAAAATTAAATTATGTTTTTTTCATGATAGGAATGATCTACTAAGGAGGGGGGAAAGAGATGGTATAGTAGGGAGAGGGGAAAGGCATTCTGAAGCGATGTCCTAGAGTTAGAGGGAAGAGTGGACAGTTCAACTCATGATAGAAGGAAAGGCAGATTGAATATGCACAGATGGAGGTAGGTGGATAAATGTGGGTGCCGGCCCTTGTGGAAAATCTTTTCTAACTGATTCTATTTTCTGAGTGAAAGTGGAATCAAAAGGAGGTGTTAGAGGTTTATATTTATCTAGAGAGTGAATAGCTTCAGGAATTGCAGTATGATTGCCTTGCAGCATTAAGAACCCATTTGGGGTTTAGGCATGAATGTAAAATGAGAGCAGTCAGCACACATTGGTTTTTTTCTGTAATCACGATCAGCTCTGCAGGGACAGCACAAATAGGCACTGGGCTGAATTTAGTTAGGGTTTGGGTTTTACCAACTGAATACCTCAATGGAGTTGAGGTCATAAGCAAGAGAGTGATTTTATCACAATGCAAAAGAGGACATGAAGATGGTGAGCATCTCAGTTATCCCATTATCACTAAAGAACACCACGTAAGCAAATGCCAAGTGGAGTTTGTGAGTAAAATTCTCCTTAGGTGACATTTTTATTCCACATATCAGCATGGCTCGAAGACAGGTGCGGGAGTCGGGGTGCTTTTGCAAAGCGAAATCACCGATGGAAGCACTAGAACACATCATTTGCCAACTGATAGCGTCTTGGACTGAATGGCAGGATTGATAAGGCAGAGATATTAATGGCTCATATTTCAAAAGAGCAGGCTTTTCATGTTAAGAAAATGAATCAGTGGAAATATTTGTCAAACCAGTAAGCTTACTCAATGATAATGTTTTGCTTAGATAACTTGGGCCAGCATGTATATTTTTTGCAAGAACTGGTCAAAAGATTTTCATGAGAGCAAGAATTCCACATTGAAACACAGCACTGAGATTTCTACCTCAGTTAGCTTCTTTGTGCATTTAATACATTATGCTTTATACTAATTTGCTTTAAAATGATAAATGCGGGCTTCCCTGGTGGCGCAGTGGTTGAGAGTCCGCCTGCCGATGCAGGGGACACGGG
>NW_020172677.1:1163820-1217876 GCF_003031525.2 Neophocaena asiaeorientalis asiaeorientalis
AAAAAAAAAAAAAAAAAAAAAAAAAATGATAAATGCAACTATTCTTTGTATATATAGGAAAAAAACCCAGTAAAACATGAACAAGATGCCACTTCTACCAAACATACCTCAATAATTTCTTAAAATTGCTCTTTTAGGTACTCAAGCATTCCCTCTGTGCACTCAAATGTTTTTAATTAGTGTTTTTTAAATAGCCTAAAGCCAATAATTCTATTATTTATATGTCCAAACAAATTAAATATTGTTTTATAGCAATAATTCTTAGGTTTTTGACAAACATCAATTTTTTTAGATGTTGGGATATAAGATTAACAGAGTTCCTGCCTTGATTTGTTACTTAAATTTGGTCTGCTTATATGTATAATTTGTTGAACATGCACCAATATTTTATATAACGGCAAGGTTGACTAAGCAGTGATATTTGAAAATTTCTTTATGTATAATTTGTTGAACATGCACCAATATTTTATATAACGGCAAGGTTGACTAAGCAGTGATATTTGAAAATTTCTTTTGAAATGTCCACATCTCAACAAAATTTATATAGCTAACATACCATGTTTCTGGAGAACATGTTTAGAATCTTCTGTGGTAGGAAAAAATATACGTATAATACATATAGTTTTTTCATTTTTTTCACTTTCCAACTATTATTCTTAAGGTAATATTTCTTTTTGTCTAATAATGACCACACGATGTGACAACTGTTCCTTAACAGCTCCATTCCACCTTGAGAATAAGCTGATACTTTTCTTAAGGCATATTGAACCTCTCCACCCATGAGAAATTGGCTTGCCTGCCTGGGAAGGGAATCCCTAAGCACAGGTTGTGTGGGAATAATGAAATCTGTCATATGCCTTTTAGGAGTATCATTTTCAGGGTCCAGCCGATTGGGACTCATTCTTTGGTTCTGTCACTCATGCATGGGCTGTGTGAATTTGGGCCAAGTTACTTCATCTTTTTGTGCCTCAGCTTTGTTGTCTGTGTTCCCCCTCACAGCCTTGAATAGAATGTTAAATACAAGAGAATAGGGCTTGGTCTGATTTAACAAAGAATCTGTAGTGCCCAGCATGCAAATGGGTCCTGAATAAATATTTGTTGCATGGGTAAATATATGAACTATATAACTAGAAGAGTATAGCGATAGTAATTATATAATAGGAATATTTTGAGGATACAGTGACATAAAACATGATGAATACAGAGCACAGTCCTGGATCAGAGTAACTCTCTTACTGGGGGGAGTTCTAGATAAGTCAGGATAAGTTTGCCTTCTGTGTCTAATCTCTATTTCCCCTTCAGATTGTGGATGGCATATTTATATTAGGACAGGTGGCCCTGTGCCATACTCTAGCACCTGGGAACTGTGTAAGAGGAAAAATATTTACTACTACACATATCTCTTAACTCTTTCATAATATTTGGGAGAAGTAGAAACAAGCCAAGGGGATTAAAGGATTTTAGCATACAATCTAAAACTCATGTTATCAATGAAGATGTTTTTAGAAGTTAAGCATGCATACCAGAAAACTAGAGGTAGCATATATGATATTTCATTGATTTTAAGATGCATGTTTTAAATTTTTACATGTCCAAAATCTGGACACATTTTACAATCAATGGCATCTTACAATTGATTGGACTTTCTTTTGTTCTTTCTTTCCTTTTCTTTCTTTTTATTTTGTCTTTCCTCTCTTCCTCCTTTCCTTCTTTGTAGTTCATAATATAATAGGGTATCTTAAATAGATTTAATAAAATATGGTACAGACATATATTAAATTTGTCTTTCTCAATGTTTATTTCTTATCATAGTGCAACTCTGGAAAGGGGCTCTTTTTTTCTACTTTCCCATCCCATGAAAATTTAATACCATAGATATACTCTATATCTGTTTATGTATTGCAAGTATATTTATTTTATGAATAAAAAGAGTAAGATATTTTTGTCCCCCCACCAAGAAACAATTTTTATCCCATTGGGGACACTGTTACACCCATTAAGAAGGCAGGTATGAAAGTGATAAATCTGAATTATTCTTAGTTTTAAAAACCTCATTTACTGGAATATTGGAAATCATAAACTAATTCTTAGGCTTAGGTAGAGCTATTGGCTTTAATTATATAACAAACTGACTAGAAATTTTATTATTATTATGAATGACTGTCAAAATGCGTGTAAAGTTTGAACATTTGCTATTTACCCCAACAGTCAGAAAGCTATCCATAATATTTTTTGTTAACAAATAAAAGATCGTCAATTTCACCCAGTGGTATCGTTCAACATATCATTCTCATATTATGAAATAAGACTATTTAATAATTTCAGTGTATATACATTTAGGATGTTCACTACTTCACCTTTACTTACAAAGTCATGATTTTAAGGACATAACTTGAACACTACATCAATAAAGAGATTTTTTTAAAGACCATCTAGTTTCCATGGAATACTAAGAGATACCGCCTTTATGCTGCACATATGCACTCAGTGGGGAGGATGAAGATGCACAACTCTTGAAGCCTTTGGGTAGCAATCTTCTACCGCAGTCTAAGCAGTTTTGGGTTTCTACCTCCAACCGTAATGATGGCATACAGAGCTCAGTCCATTTGTGATCGGTCATCTGCACCAGAGGAAAGATAGGGACTCAGTCTATGACCATCAAATCAGGCTTTTCTCTTGAAAAGAGAATTGTTATATTCAACTGTTTTAACTGATGGAGAAAGGAGGGATTTATTTACTTGGAGAGTATCTTTAAATGGCAAAGTTGTCCAGTGTGTTCTTAAATGTTCACTTATCTTTTCTCTGGGCTATGCAGTTTAACTCCCATCTTTTAAAATTAGTGGTGCAAAAGATTCTAAAAATTAGTGATGCGTAAAACATTTAACTTTGTTGTATGCACTGCAATATTATTTGGTATTTGACAATTCAGACATGTGTATATTGGCCTGGTTGCGTTAAATGGATATTTTTGAGACTCAAATGTGAAAAAACAAAGTGTTGCTGTTTTGGGGGATGTGAACTATTCTAGTAGATCAAGCAACGTACGAACCAAATGAACACAGGTAGTACTCAACAGAGACTCATCAGCAGTGTACAGACATCCATATCAAGGCTTTATCCATCAAGTCAGTATTACACAGGCTTTTGTAAATAAACTGAAAGTGAATTCAAAACCAGAAATCATCTCCTCCACTGCTCCTAGTACTTGCTCTTTCTCTGCCTTTTAATCGAAGCATCTCCATGATACTCCGGGCATAGACATCTCTCAAGTTAACACTGATATATGAGTCAGTGGCTATATTCTTGGTAAGTTTCTTCAGAGCCTCACGCTGTCTAACAGCTGCTTCCTTGAGCTTTAAGGTGAAGTAGCAAGCAGAGAAGCGGTCGTTAATAATAGCAATGGGCAAGGCCAAGACAAGGATTCCCGATAAGATACACATGAAGGCCACGATTTTGCCCGTGGTGGTGTCTGGTCTGATGTCCCCATATCCCACGGTAGTCATGGACGTTGTGGCCCACCACCATGCACAAGGGACACTTGTGAAGGTTGTGTCGGGAATGCTCTGCTCAGCAAAATATTCCACAGTTGAAAATATAGAGATTCCTACAGACAGAAATAGGAGCAGCAGGCCAACTTCTTCGTAACACTGGGTGATTGTCATTCCAAGTGAGCGTAAGCCTGTAACAGAACAATTGGTGTCAGTCATGGGCACCCCTCCTCTCTTCCTTCGTCCTTCCCTCCCTTCCCTTCTCCTTCCCTGCTACCCACCCACACACATGCATTTCACATTTAATATGGCTCCAGCATTGGGCAATGTTCTGGGGATATATAGATGATAAATTATAATCTTCAGGAAGTTCTTAGTCTAGTTGATGGGGCCAGATTGAGAAGGATAGAAAAATATAAATAGATTCATTCACTCACTTATCATTCATTAAAAACCTACAATTTATACAAAAGAAAGGTGAGAGATGAGTTGGAGGGCAGGCAGGGGACGTTTGATAGGAGTTTGTACGTTATACAATGGGAAACTTTGCAGCATTGCACGTGGAGGGGTCTCTTGGTCAGGTCTGCATTTCAGTGCCTCACCTTAGCACACTTTTCTAATGAAGTTTTATGTTGTCTCCTTATATTTTATGTGTCTGTTTTTCTCACCTTCCTGATAAAGTTTAATACAATTAGGGGCATCATTATCTGAAAGTCAGAGGAAGTAAAAGATGAGAATGAAGTGAAGCAGCAGAAACAAGTTAGGAATCAGTGACAAAATTGACATAAGAACATCAAATGTACATGCGAGGACATTCTCAGAGGTGTAGCAGGAGGGGTTCCTGCACTCCCATGGCACCCATTGAAATTTTTGTCCTTAATACCAAAGCTATAGGAAACTATCTCCCTTGAATACATAGAATTTCTCCTTTCCTGTTGGGAGATAGACCTGAATACAGACTATTGCTCCATTGTGAAAAGGTACAGGGGACTGGAGCCACTAGGGAATTCACTCACTATGAGGCATAGGTGAATTTCCCTTTGCTAATTCTGAGGATTCTGCAAGACAGACCCAGGAGAGTCCAATCCCACCTCTGACGAGACTAAACCCTCAGGATAGTAAGAGGAGCCCATTACAGGATCGTGATTTGAATAAGGTATCTAACTCTAGAGAGATACTGACTAAAGTTTATCCACATTTCGAAGTCATATTAACATGATGTCACAATGATATGGTCTCAGAAGTCCAGAGCAGTGCCTCTTGGAATCACTTTTAAATTTTTATTCACTCACTGGAGACTATTTTACATTAATTTAATTTAAATACATTAAATACATTTAATTTAAATACATTAAAATACTATTTGTGCTCTCATTATTTTGAATTTTGTTCTTGAAATTTTCAGATGTTCTTGAATTATTAGCCAGCTATTTTAAAATACCAATGAATATAACTTTGAGGTTTAACTTCAAAAGACATTTAAAGAATATCTTTAGAATACCTTTCAGGAAACTGGCCTTGATATGTCTGTATTAAATTGCATTTCTGAAATATATTGACAACATATGAAGAAATGCATAGTGTTTGGGAAGGTTGTTTTCATTTCAACATTCTAAACATTTCATTTTGTAAAGAAACAAAGTGGCCTGAATTTCTGCATGTTACATCAATTAACTCAGATAATCCTAAAAAATAATATGAGATAGATGTTATACTTGTGCCATTCTACAGGTGAGCAGATTGAGACACAGAAAGGTAGCATATCTAGTACAAAGTTACTTACCAAAGACTTAAAATTAGGCTGTCTGGTCCACCCATTGTCCTCCTAACCATTATTTTATAATACTTCTCAATTTTTATTTATAGTTAATACATAGGGGAATATGTGATCTATGTCTATATTTTGCTAAATGTAATGCTTTAGATAAAATTGTCAAATATTTATGCAACTGTTCATATCTTTTCAATAAATTAAGGCTTTATTAATCCTTCTACTTGCCTTAGAACTGACAAAACCTTTGAAGAGGTGACATTGTGGAAACATTGACATTATTTTCTTTTTCCTTTCTTTTGGGGAAAAAATGTATTCTTTACTGGGTGTTTTTAAATTGAATCCTGTGAAGAGTTTATAAATACTAGAAGAAAGCATCCCATTATGTGTGTCAGAAAACAAAGAGTGGTACTTCTAAAAGTTGTTGGAAACCCCGTTATCAAATCCCTGGTATATGAGACTAGCTAGGAAAATACACTACTAAAACTATATTAGGAGAAATCGTAGTTTCCTCAGAGATGTGTGGGAAAAAACATATCTGAGGTTAATTTCTCCCTATATTTATAGGGAGAGACAACTACCATCAACTCCTTTTAGGTGACCAGTCAGGCATATATCTAGGGAAATAGGTGGGAATAGGACTCTCTAGTCAAATTATTTATATTTATATGTATCATATGAATATGGCATCCTACTGCAGTGTCTCTTAAAGTGTGGTTCAAGACCACCTACATCAAAACTAGCTTGTTAAAATGTATGCTTCTGGATCCAACCCCCCAAACTAAAATCTGACTCTCGGAGATTGGGGCTCAGAATTTGCATTTTAACAAGGTTTTCAAGGGATTCTTGTTTTCATTAATGTCTAACATAAGGTAACATATATGTGCTCCAGAACATCTAACAGCCGGCTGGGCCGGCCACTGAAAATCATTGCCCTTGGGGATGCAAGCATCATCTTTAATGGATTTGTGTGATTTCCTCTGACATTGCCTAAAATTTTCACATATAATTGTGTGTGTGTGTGTGTGTGTGTGTGTGTGTGTGTGTGTTGTGTAGAGATTTTTCTAGGGAGAGTGTTCTTTAGATCTTCAAGGCTTTATGATACATACAAACAGCTAAGGAATTCCCGTTACCGTCTCTCTTGTGCCTCCCCAATTAGGGACAAGAAAATTCTCAGATACTAGACAAAGCATTTAATTAGTGTATTTTGCTTTCTTCCAAAGCAAAATTTCCATTGTTTCTTCAAAAATCATGGGAGGGCCACCAGTGCCCAGTCATCTCTCTTTCTGCATAGCCAGAGAAGGCCCTGGAGGACTTTCTCTTCTCCCAAGGAACATGTGTGATACTTTCTTGGACACAGAAAAGAAACTGGCTTACGTTCCTATATATCACATATAATCTGTGCATATCTTTTTATGTGCTGTTTATGCATATTTTATGTAGAACCTTCCAGAAACACAGTATCTTTAATTTTTGTACATCTTCTGGGCACCTGGGTTAAAATAAAGTTAACGTATGGTTAAATTGTTTCTCAAATGTCTTAAGGAGAGGAATTGTGTGAGAGGCAGCTTGTCCTCTATACCTGTGATAACAACCTCAAGGTTTTGCTTTTCAGTACCTTTCTGGAGATCATAATTGGGTGAAATATAGGAGTTGGTAGTTTTGAGTATCAATTTAGAGTCAAGAGTCATTTCCCTTGGACCATGGTCAAAGCACTAATGCTTAAAAACAATGGCAAATTAAAAGGCATCAATGAAAACTGAATACCTGTGGAATGCCTGCCCAGTTTGAGCATGCGCAGAGCCCTGAGCAGCCTCAAAACCTGGACGATGCGCCCCACGTTTTCCAGCTCCTGTGTAGTCTGGCTCCCACTCAGGCTCTCTACCAGAAGAGTGATGTAGAAGGGCAAGATGGCTAGGAGGTCTATGATGTTTGGCACCTTTCTCAGGAAGCGGCACCTGTCCCGCACGCACAGGAAGCGCAGGACAAACTCCCCGGTGAACCAGCTAATGCACACGTACTCCAGGATTTCCAGCAGCTGCAGGTCCAGCCAACTTAACTCGGCTGACATCAGAGCCATGTTGACGATGGACACCGCCACGAAGATGATGGATATGACCCCAAAGATTCGGGCAGCTGTGGAAGACCCCGGTTTCTCTAGGATGTTCCAGAGCTTCTGGCGGACGGTGGGGCAAGGTCCTTGTGAGAAGTCCTGTTCGCTCTCATGTTGACTTTCCTGGTCTTCTGTGTCCTTCTTAAAGTCTAAAGTTTCACTCAGCTCCTTTCTTCTGAAGTATCTTTTAGAGAAGACAACTTGGTGATTAGTCTAACTTTTTTTAAAATACAGAAGTAAAGAGAATTAAACTTGGCAGTGAAGTCATGCTTTTTATTTCAGGAAAATGCAGAAAATGTTCATTCATATTTTACCCAGGCTTTCTTCCCACAGTACTCAAATGTTCTCATTTAGGATTATTGTTTTTAAAATGGTACTTTCATGGTAGAAGTTTATACAAAAGAATTTATACATCGCAAAGCTACTTTAGATTAAAGCATTTTATCACCCATTTTTTCTTGTAACAGGAACAGAAGTTTGCGATATGTAATTTTTTTTAAGATGGCTAATGGAAAGGTATTCATGAAGAAATGGTAGTAATAGCAAAATAATAGATCACCAAAGTCCCACAATCATCCACAGTCAAAGAACCAACTTTCTGCCTTCTGTATTTAAAGCAGTTCTTGTCCAAGTTTTAAAAGTTAGTGTCCTAGGTTTGATAAACAATAGCGCTCTCCACTGAAACCTACATCCCTATACATGCATTTTTTGGAGCATAAGATTTCGGACTCATTTATTTAACCACCAAATATTTATTGCAGGCCTGACCTCTCTTGACTTATAAATGAATTAGCATACTGGAAAAAGGAGAAGGTTCAGAAACTTCCAATCAGAAGTTGGCTTTGACACTTTCCGGCCTCCACTGCCACCCCACCTTCTAGCTCCGAAGTGGGCACAGGTATTCTTAAACCTGGCTTGAGCGAGGCTTGTGTAAAGCCTGAAATCTTTCCCTCTGCCGCCCTCTCTCCACCGCGCCCGCTGCCCCGTCCAGCCACCAAGCGCCTCGAGGGTACCTGTCCCTGCAGCAGGAGTCAATGCTGAGCTCGTCGATGCCCCAGTATTGGATCTCCTGGAGGAAGGAGAGCGCGCACAGCTGCTCCATGACGTGCAGGCGGCCGGTGCGATAGTAGTGCAGGACGTAGCGGAATGCTTGCGAGCTCCGGTCGAAGAAGTACTCGTTGTCCACGGGGTTGGCGTCGTCACAGAGCTCCAGGGGGCTGGGCACGGCGGTCAGGGCCCCGGGGCGTCGGCACGAGGCCACCACCACGGCCAGCTTGCCAAGGCGCGTGTGTGGGAAGCAGGACAGAGCCTGCTGCGAGAGCACAAAGCGGCTGCCGCCCACGTTGACCGTGAAGCTGTCCCCGAGCGCCAGGGGCTCCCCTTCGCCCTCGCTGCAGAAGACGCTGGAGTCCAGCGAGGTCAGGGAGGCGCTGTCCAGCGGCGAGTCCGGCGACGCCCGGCCGCGGGGAGGCAGCTCCATCCTTGCCGCCGCTGCCGGAGGGCGCCACAAAGTTGGGGGCGGTGGCACGTCCGGGATTTCCCGGGCTCCCGAGGTGGGTTCCTCCCACCCCCGAACCCTTACTCCCTCCACCCGCCTGTGCTCGTTCTCCCTCTCGCCGCTAGGGAGCTGCGAGTGCGCCGTAGCAGCGCACAAGTGTCTGAGCGCCGGGTCTGGGAGGAGCGGAGGGGTCGCGCCCAGGGAACTGCTCAGGTGTGGACCAAGCCGAGGACATCCGCAGGGCACACTGCCGGTCGCCGTGGTCCTTCCCGGACTCAGTACCCCCTCCCCAGCTTTGTAACTGAGATCTCCAGCCCGGGAGGTGTATGGGTTGAAGGCCTCCCTGCTTGGGGGTTGGAGCGGGAGGGGAGGGGAAGGGGGAGGGAGGTCTACAGTGGAGGAGGGCACGACGAATCTTGGAGGAATGCAAGCAAGGGGAAGGGCAAGACTCACTCCCGCCTGCAGGAGACCAAAACGAAAAGTTCAGAAGGCAAAGGAAGTGGTAACCGGGTCTGAGTCTTTTCCAACTTCAGGATATATATTCCTCTCTCTGCTTTTGCTGCGCAGTTTCACAGGCCTCCCAGGGAGTGGTCGCTGGGGATGCGCGCACGTGGGGGAGGGTGACCTGGGTGCAGGGTCCGAGTCATTTGCTCGCATCCACTCTCATTCTAGTCTGTCACTCACGCTTCGTTTTATTCTCCCTCCTCCCCTAATTTTTGACCTCCTGGTTGAGAAACGAGGACAATTAATGATGACTTTCGATTAAGTCCCAGTGAGTCACTGAGAACTAGGGGTCACCATTGCCAGCTCCCGTCACGTGTTGAGGCACTTTGCGCCCTTCGGTTTAGGCTTTTCTGTCGCTACAAGTTTCCCGGAGAGCAGGTGTTCTGGGGGCATTCTTCGGCACACAGCGGAGCTGTCATTTTAGGAGAAGGGAAGGCAAAAAGACAAGGACTAGAACAGGCGTGGGCTGGGGCAGGAGTTTAAATAGTAACGACGACTCGGTAAAGGGAGAAGCCGAGCGTCGTGCCCAGGTGAGGCTAGAAGTGCATCCACGGGGCCCCTGGGTGTCGCGCCCCGGCCAACCTGTTGGACACGGGGCGGGAGCGAGGAGGAGGGCAGGGTGACTCACCTGCTGCTCCGGGCACATCTGGGGTGCGCTCAGTGGGCGCAGCTGGCTGCGTAGCCTCGATTTGATCCTCGCGATTTACACGTGAGTCTGACTTCACAGGTCCGGGAAGAGGGCTGTGCTCGTGGCTGAGCTCCTCGCCCGCGCTGGTTGTCTAGCCTTGCCTCTTCGCCACGAGCCTCCCGGCTCCGGCCCCTAGGCTGCGGCGGAGGGTGGCCGCCCCCGCCCGCGCACGCTCCCAGCCCTCGGCGGTTCCCAGCGCCAGCTGTGGGGAGAGCGGGGAGCGGAGGGAGGTGAGACCGGAGGAGGAAGTGAGGCGCTCAGTGACTGAATCTTACATTCATCCTGAAGGCGCTTCAAGGATTACTATATTAGATTCTCGTTTCCCGGAATCTGTGCGCTCACAAATGCTCAAGAACAAAATTTTCCAGTTGTATAAATCTGTGAAACTCAGGGTTAGGGCAGTCATGTTAACTGCTTTGTGTGGCACGGTTCAGGGTTGTCCTCATTATTTCCAGAAAGCGTCTGGGAATCCTGCATTTTTCAGAAGTCTTTGCAAGAATGAGTGAACCACACTTAGCTCCTTTTTTTCCTTGTAAGTAGTTTTAGAAAGTATATATAAAGAGGTAAAGCAGGCAGATTGACCTGAAACATAGTTGTTTAGTTCTGGCTTTGTCAACTGGCTGTGGGACCTCTAGCTGGCATTTACTTCAAGGGCCTCAACGCCTTCCTTAGTAAAATTTCAGGTTTTAATAAAAAACACCTAACCTTTACTGGGTGCTTACTTTATGCCAGGAAATTTTTGTAAGCCCCTTACTCATTCAGTACCTTATTTAATCATAATAACAATACTATGAGGTAGAAGTATACTTGGTTTACAGAAGGGAAAACTGAGGCAGAGAGAAATTATGTGATTTACTTAGGGTCACACATTCCAAATTAAAACCCAGGACTAATTGTCAGAGGCTGACCCCATAAACACAGTGCTTGGGACGTATCATTTTTGTGTGATCTTTAAGTAAACCAAAGTGTGGTTGTATTTATTTACTTAGTTTTGCAGCTTTCTAAAGAAGGGCAGGAGTTTAATGATGTATTTTCTCTAATCTTTCAACAAATGCTTGTTGAGCATCCACTATGTACCAGGCACTATTTTAGGTGCTTCAGATGGCTCCATGAAAAAAAAACCAGACAAGATCCCTGTCCTTATGGAACTAACATTTTCCTGTGAGAATAAAAGAACAACTTCAGTGAAATTTATAAAACAGTATATAGTATTTATCAGTTGTGGCTCTTTGGACGGCTATCCTTCTGGTTAACTTTTGCCTCTATAAAGAACTCTTCCATACAGAAAATATGGAGTTAAAAATCATCCAAGTAGTTCATCGTTATGTATGAGTACTGTGAAATTAATTTATTTTAAGGTAGTGAAGATTTTCCCTTACATAGAGAGAAAAATTTCTCCAATATTTCACTTATATATTGGGCGTTGAAAAAACCCAAAAGTTCTTTTAAGCCTTATTCATCCTTTAGTGTGAATAACTTGAATCAAATGATTAGCAGTAAAGTCTCCCCTAGCTTTACAGATTATTGTGAGGAAGGAGGAAAACTTTCAGAGGAGAATGACAGATTTGGGTGAGAAGGGAGATCTTGGACAGGTGACCAGAGGTTAGCAAATGATGACTGAGGCTTGCAGGTCTCCTACGCTGCCACCAGGACCCTGGAATCAGTTGTAATTAGTGGTGTTCTGTAGAAGTAATTGTAACAATAACCACTCTTGAAGTGTAAGGCTCAAGCTAAGCATCTGCATTCTCACAATGATCCCATGAAGTAAGTATTGTTATCCTTAGCCACAAATCTCAACTCAGAGGCGCACAGGCACTAAGGAACTTGCCCAGTTGTATAGTGAATATGTGAAGGAGTATATTAAGGGACTGAAACTGGGGTCTTTCTGACTCCAGATTTCATATCAACTGCTAAGAACCTAAAATTTTCAATTGACATTCAATTTGATTAAAACAGTTTCCACTAATTAAAGTAATTATAACTAGGGATTTCACTGGTGGTGCAGTGGTTAAGAATCCGCCTGCCAGTGCAGGGGACACGGGTTTGAACCCTGGTTCGGGAAGATCCCACATGCTATGGAGCAACTAAGCCCTGTGCCACAACTACTGAACCTGTGCTCTAGAACCCACATGCCACAACTACTGAAGCTCTCACGCCTAGAGCCCATGCTACACAACAAGAGAAGCAATGCGATGAGAAACCTGGGCACCACAACCAAGAGTAGCCCCCGCTCGAGGCAACTACTCTCTCACCTAGAGAAAGCCTGTGTGCAGCAACGAAGACCCAACGCAGCCAAAAAACAAAACAAAACAAAACAATAATTATAACTAGAAAGATGGTTACTAGTTAACTGGGAGCATACAAACACAAATGACCTATTTTAAAATATAGTCTCTTGGGTAGCAAAAATCCCGACCTTCTTCCCTGTCCTGTTCCCTTTAATCTGTTGTCTCTGCTCACTCATTGATTGTCCAGGTTTGAGTCAGAGAGCCCACTGAAAAACATATGACAAATTAGGGGGGAAGTAAATCCATGCAAAGGGAATCCTTCCTGGTCCCTGATCTTGACCTGAGATATACCCTGAAGTATGTCAAGAAATGAAAGAAGAATTGCTGATAAGTAGTTGGGGATGGGGAGGTCTTGCTTTCCATCTCATTCCTACTTAGCATGGGAGGAATGTGATTGTCATGTAGGAGGTAGCACAGTACTGAGACAGGAAAACTCGACAACCTAATGGCTTTGTGGATATTTCCCTAGTCATCAGATGTTATATTCAGGTGATTTTCCATTAACAGTCTTGTGATGAAGTGCGCTACTGGTGTTTGGCTTTATCTATCAGGTCTTCAAAATATCGATAGGAATGTTGAATCCCCAGGTACAACTTGTATTTTTAATTCTTCCAATTTTTATGAATATTTCCAAATTCACTAATGAACAGCATGCATTCTTAACAGTCATGTTTTTAAATTGGATTAAAAGAAAAATCACGATACCTTAAATTGACTCTAACGCAGACAATTATGAAAGTAAAAGTTAAAAGTCATTTGAAGCACGTTCAAAATTTCTATGATTAAAAACCTAGAACATTTTATTCAGGTTTTTAAAAAAGTAATGAAAATGTATTTATATTATTATTGTATTCCGTTATTCTGTGATTTATTTAAATAATATAATATGTTTCTGTGAAATTATTAATTCTCATCTTTTATATGAATGTTTTAAAATGATTTTACATATATGATTATAAGTCATTGAAATATTTTTAAAGGAAAATGTACATTTCTTATTTTTTTATATCCCCAATACTGCAACTTTACATTTATTTTTAATAATTAAATAGGGGACGTATAATGACTGAAAATTTTTGAATAAAGCAATTTATAGACTTCAACTTGAGTAAACTCTACATTTTCATTTTCAACCATTTCATTTCCAACCACATCACTGTAGACTCACACTAAAACCCCTTTAATTTATCATTCATTAACAATGCAGACCATATGTCATGCGAGGTGTGCCTGCCTATCTTTGACTCTGTGTTTCATTACCTAGGGACTGACAACCAGATGAGTTAATTGTAATGATGTTCAAAATGCCTTTGTGTAAGGACAAAATGACTTTATCTTCTTTCTTTTCACTGCATTGGAATATGTTTAAAGGTAAAGGAAAATCTGACAAATTCTATCTATTCATCTTTCATGTGCCTTCTAGGTGCTTGGAATAAATCCTCCCAACTGTATAACAGCCCACTCTAATGCAGAATTTAGCTTAATGTGGGCTTGTTCTGGATTCCTTCCAAGGGGAGGCAATTGTCTTTGGAAGTACCCAAGAACTCATTTTTATAGCCTAGTCTGCTACAGAGATCACGGGATGGGTTGATGATGGTGATGAGATAGTAATATGATAATAATAGATGCTACCTTTACTTATTCAACCTCTGCTCTGTCTTTTATTAGCTGTGTGACCTCAACACGTTTCTTGAAACTTCTACGTCTCATTTTCCTAATCTGTAAAGTAGGAGTGACAGTAGTACTTACCTTATGTTGTTGTTTTAAAATTAAATGAGATAATCCATGTAAGTGTTTAATGCAGTGTCATTATTCTTGTCACTTTTATTATTATCAAAATGTTGCAGGAATATTTTTCTAATACCCCTTACTGAGCACTTACTGTGTGATAAGTGTCATGTTAAGTGTTTAGTCTCATTTCATTTATAATTCACAGAACCCTATGAGGAGATTATTATTATCATCCTTAATTTACAGATGAGAAACCAGGATCACAGCATTTTAATAACTTCTCAAGTGTTATACTGATAGTCAATATAAGCTTGAACACATTTGTTTGATTCAAAGCCTTCAAAGGGCATTAATATGAAAATAATGTGATGATGAGAAATCACTGTTAGAAATGCTCTTCTCTTTAAAAATAATTTTATAAGGAGAAAATTTCTATTCTATGCTTCAAATAATTGAGCGATGACCATACTTCATATACCATGACCAACACATTGCCTGTGATTTCACATTTTAGTAAATTGGATCTTTCTTGTAACCATCATAAAGTTGATAGTCAACTGGATTTGTCATTAAATGATTCTCACTATGCCCTTATGATATGCAAAAGATATAGTCACATTTTTCCTGAGTTACCAAGAAAATATGTAGAATGAGGCACTTATTGTTCACTAGATTAACTCCTATGATTGCACTGAAATTAAACTTTATAAACAAGATTTAAAAGCAGTGGAGCAAAAGCAAGGCAAGTGCTCTGCTCATCATGTTCTGTACACTGTTAAGTGAACCTAATATTGAATTTGAAAATCCCAATTAAAACCTTTTTACCCACCTCTATTGAATTACCTTACGATCACAGAGAGGTAGAGTCATACAGACCATTAAAAACTGTTTCTCATCGAGTATATGCAATTTATTAATATTAGAAGTAAAACTGTATTTAGGCTTATACTTATTCTATTTGGTGCTTTCTTTCATTATCAAGGAACTCAGTAAACTTGAATTCCATCCTGTAGTTGGAAGACAGGTAATCTTTGAAATCCATACGTGTTATAAAGTTTTTTATGTTGTATTTTCTTGATTTTCCTGGAATCAACTCAAAATTGAAAAATTTTTCACTCAGTAAATATTTTAGAAATGTAATTTTCTCAGCTTCAGGGGAGATGTTCATATGTATATACAGATAGAATATATATATTGTATATCATATATGTCATATATATTATGTATGTGAATACACACACATGAAAAACTAAGAGTAAGGAAAGTTTACAATGATTTCTATGTCAGTGGATCACATTATTATTACTCTTTTTTTTTTGCGGTACGCGGGCCTCTCACTGTTATGGCCTCTCCCGTTGCGGAGCACAGGCTCCGGACGCGCAGGCTCAGCGACCGTGGCTCACGGGCCCAGCCGCTCCGCGGCACGTGGGATCTTCCCGGACGGGGGCACGAACCCGTGTCCACCACTGCGCCACCAGGGAAGCGCCACATTATTATTACTCTTAACAAGAAAAGTAGTGAACAATCAGAAGCAATATAAGGAGAATAGTAGAGATAAGTAAGGGGAAAGACAATTTTTCTTTCGAAGTGGTTCTTACTTATATAGTGTAGTTCCTTTAAATAGCATCCTCATGGCATTTTAAACATGATCTAATTAAAGAAAATATGAAGTAATTTTTTAGGACACATATGCTGAAATCTGTGCCAAAGTAGTTTTGTTAACTGGATTGCAATGCTGTATAGAATACCTATTATTCTAATCTCAGTTTAAGCACATAGAACAACATTAATTTAAATAAATATTTTATACATGAAATCCATTGCACACAAATGGGATAAACGCAATACTGTTTGAGTTAAAAAAAATCACTGCTTTTTACCCTTAACTCTATGATCTGCTTATACTTTTTTTGCTGATTCAAAAGAATAGAAAAATGGGTTTTTAATCAGTATAAATTAATTTGATTGATTTGAAAAAAGAGTCCTGCATCGCTGCATATATTCCAGAGTATATTTTCTCCACACAGTGCAATTATATTGGTGGGACCTGCATACAAAAATTTGTTATTTTTTTCAACATGAAAAATATCAGTGAGCCATATGGCATCTTCTTACACCATTGCATCTGATTGACAGCTCAATTATAGACCTGGCCTCCTAGTTCTCCCACAAACAGCTTTCTGGGAAATCTAAACCACATGGGAAGTCAAAGCATAGCAAACTTGTCCTGGGCCTGCTTTTTAAAAAAAATTCTGTGAAGTCAAATTTATCCAGTTTAGTAACCAGGACTGTTTTATTTTCATGGCAGCAGTGAGAAATATCCAGTTCAGTACCATTTATATGATACTTTATTTATTTTATTATTATTATTTTTTTGCGGTACGCGGGCTCTCACTGTTGTGGCCTCTCCCGTTGTGGAGCACAGGCTCTGGACGCGCAGGCTCAGCGGCCGTGGCTCACGGGCCCAGCCGCTCCGCGGCATGTGGGATCCTCCCGTACCGGGGCACGAACCCGCGTCCCCTGCATCGGCAGGCAGACTCTTAACCACTGCGCCACCAGGGAAGCCCTATATGATATTTTAAATGAAAATAAGTCTCAAAGAATTTGTAAAAGAAGAAAAATAAAACAAATAGGAATTTTAAGATTAATTTGGGAAAACATTAAGTTAGCAATATACATTCAATATTTACATGATGCTAGGCCACATATGTTTTGCTTTTGGTAGCAGAAGCTTATCAAAAAATCAGAATAGATAATTACTGATTATATGGAAGCTATGAGAATACTAAGCAGTTTTATGGATGAGATATGTTTACATATGTCTGTAGAACAAGTATTTAAATTTAAGTTAAAGTTAAAAAAAAAGCTAAAAATATACTAGAATTGTTTCCTCATTTGATATTGCTCAATAAATTGGAAAATATCACAAATATCTTTCAGCATAAATTAAAAAAAGACTTTATGTGCAGTTAATTTTTGGCTTGTTTCATTTTTGTTGTGTTAATAGCAATACCAACTGGCAACAAAGGTCTGTGTAAAATTTTTATTGAGTGACTAAAAGTAAAATCAAGAGCAAGTTTTGATGTATTTGCTTGAATAGGTACAGATAGGGGCTTGAATAAGACCCTGATAGATGAGCACGTGGCCTCTTTCAATGTTGTGAACGTGGGCAAAAAAACTTCACCTGCAGTTGGAGCCAAGATCACTGGAGAAATGATGATCTACTTTAATCTCTGATTTGACTGAGAATCTGTCCCTGGGGCAGTAAGAGTCACAGAGTGAATGGGCCTCTCTCCAATGAATTGTGGTGATCACTTATATAAGTACTAGATAAGGGACACTATTAAAATATTTGTTTTCAAAGTTCCAGGTTTTCAAATATAGCTGTGATGGAAGGTGGCTGACCCATGCTTCAAGGCAGCAGTTTTGGGACCCCTCTACACTCTTAAAAATTATTGAGGACCCCAGACATCTCTTGGTGATATGGGTTGTATCTATTGACATTTATCATATTGAAATTAAAACAGAAAAATTTTTAAATATTTATTAAATCGATTTTAAAAAACAGTCTCAAGCCCAATATATGTTAACAAAAGAACACGCTTTTTTGATAATAAGGATATTTTTCAAAACAACATAATTAGTGAGAATAATGACAGCGTTTTACAGTTTTTCATATCTGGCTTAATAAAAGATGGCCAAATCTTCATATCTGCTTCTGCATTCAAACTGTTGCAATTTGAAATTTTTGTTGAAGTTAATGAAGAAAATCCAGTGTCAGATAGGTAGTTGGAAAAAAGTGGGGTATTTAATAGCTTTTGCATATAATTTTGTATATTCTTCTGTGCTACACTAAAACTTAACAGGTTAGTTCCAAAGTGGAATCTGAAACTGTGTCGAGGAGCTTTTCATAGTCAGTTATATTAAAACCCATTGGTCTATCTTGCCCTTGGAATGGATTTTTTTAATCCATGCATGACTTTGTTATGCCCTGCATTGTTCATTTAGAAAATGTTGGTTTCTTAGTTTTGTATATGTCCCCAAAGTAAAACATTTAGTTAAACAACATAAAAAATCTCTTTTGTTAATATCACACCAATTTCATCAGAAAATTTTTTTAAGTGTAGGGAAGTTATCAAACTTATGGTGGTACAAGTAAGCTTTCCAAAATTGTGATTTTTGCTTGTAAGCTCATTTTTTTTTTTTTTTTTTTTTTTTTTTTTTTGCTTAAGATGGAAAAATCAACCTTCTCTTTCAGATTTTTCCAAGACTTGTTGGGTCAGACTTTCTACCACATTTCAGGGTTAACCTACCCATCTGGTTACCCACACTTATTGTCTGTGAATGACGAGAGGTTATTTCCCGCAGACTGAAAGTGAGGACATGAGTTAAGATGGAAAACAGACTCCCGTTGCGGAGCACAGGCTCCAGACTCGCAGGCTCAGCGGCCATGGCTCACGGACCTAGCCGCTCCGTGGCATGTGGGATCTTCCCAGACCAGGGCACGAACCCGTGTCCCCTGTATCGGCAGGCGGACTCTCAACCACTGCACCACCAGGGAAGCCCTGTAAGCTCATATTTTATCATCTGTAACAAATATTGTCAGATTTCCTTGATAGTAGCAGGATCCATTCATTCATTTTTAAGAAATTATTCACAAACATCTGAATAACCAATTTGTCTATCAGTCAGATTTTCAAGTAAACACGGGGATTCATGAGAAAAAAAATGGCTAGTTCAGCTTGTAACTCAAAATAATTACCCAAGTGCTTGTCCTTGAGATGTCCAGGACTCATTCTGAAGCAGGCTGCAGAAAGCTTCAGTTCACTTCCCATTTAGTCAAATAAAACATGAAAAAGGTACCCAAGCGATGAGATTGAATACAATTAATATTTTAATAAAATTTATAACTTTTATTATTGCTCATCCAGGATATTGTTAAGTAAAACCGTCTTCCCCCCTATCCCCGCAAATGTGTGAAGACTATGAAAACAACTAGTACAGTTTGGTTCCACCACTCTGAGGTGCGCTAAAAACATAAGTGCACCTGTTGCTTTTGTACCATTAGTGCAAATGTAAATGCAGTGGGAAATACAAATATTGTCTTGTTATTAAGAAAATAATTTTTTAATTCAAGGACCACTAAAAAGGTCCCATAAAATCCTAGGGGTAAATAAGCCACATTTTGAAAAATTTTGTTCTAAGGAATATGTGTATTTTGCCAACTTAAATACAGGATTTATGTTTACATTGTTCGGGAATTAGAGAAGTATAGGACTTTTATATTTTGTTTTTCAAGGTTTCATCAAAAAATTTCCTGTACCTAATATACACTGTACAGAGATAAACACACACATATCCCAAACATAGATATTACACACACACATATACTCACTCACACAGAAACGTGATCATAGAAATGTTGTCAGATATGCAGAGAAAATGTAATTTTGGCTCCAACTGATCAGCTGTTTCTTATAAATTCCATCACATTGGATATTAGGTAAACCCTACTTTTTAGTTTAATCAAGTAAATATAATATAATGCAATAATTTAATTTTTTAAGGTAATGTGTAGTCTTTTGGAGTAAAAATGCCTAGCCTCTCAAATGTTCTACATCTTTTATGCCTCACTCCAGATGAGCAAGGTATGGCGCGGCCCGGGAAGATAAGATGCTCCTTTATAGTTTAGATGATACCAGTTGAATCAGCCCTGGCTAGTAGGAGGGCTTCCTGGACTGATGACTTCTGGGATGTACATAGATGTGAACGGCTAGAGCCCATTGTTTGGTTGTTTGCTTCCGGTCTCTAGTTCCTCCTCATTTTTCTCTCTTTGCCCTCAGGTTATAAATGGTTAAACAGGCCTCTCAAGCCTTTCGTCTCTGTCTCTCTTCAAGCAGTGCATGGAGCCACTGTTGGCTCACACTTTACCTATCTATAATCTGACATTTATCTCTCTTTAATCTTCTACTTATTTCCGCATAATCACACCTGCCCCAAGTTAGAAGTGGCTGGGCGTGGGGCACCTCCTAGAGCTTGCAGCTTTTCATGAAAAGGAATGGTGAAGAGTTAACACATGTTCCTGGGCTTTCCCATACCTGCTGGAAGTTTCTAAGTGCCCCTCCTGGACCCGCTGAGGTTTGTCATCCGTGTGTATTGTATTTATGGAGGTACGAGAACCCTGAAGCTGATCCATTGATGTTTCTATCTCTCCCCTCCCCCATTTTTTCTTTATAATTATTCATGTTTTCCCCCCTATTTCTAAGTCATTGGTTCTCAATCAGCGCTAGTACTTCCTCCTTAAAGGGACATATGGAAATGTGGTCATGGGCATGTGGAGGCTCTTATCTGTCACAGTGACTGGAGAATGTTATTGACAGTTACTACCTAGGAGCCAGACACACTAAATATGTTTTAACTATAGGCAATAAAGAATTGCCATTCCAAAAATGATAGTAGTGCTCTTATGAGAAACACTGCTCTAGATACAAATTCCTTAGGTCCTAGGGAAGGAAACTTTACAGCTTAACCATGGTGTCTATGACAGAGGCAGAACTAATTATCTGTCTTCTCACAACCCTCCAGATGGATAGATGCCTTGGGTTGACTGCAAAAAACATCATGGACCAGAAATACAAAAAAAAAAATACAAAAAAACCCCCCTACTATCAGTATATGAATATGTACATACATTAGGCATTTGAATTTGTGATCATGTTTTATATTACCATTGCAAAGGGATGACACATTAAACAGAAGAGCTAAATATATCAGTACTTATGCATATATTTTAAATGTACTGTAGAATTACATTGCTTTCTTGTGGTAACTATTGAGATGATGTAGGTCCTTATGGATGGACAACGGCATACATTATGTAAACAGCCTGTCATTTATGTTCTACAGCAACCTTGAAAGGTTTCCAGAAGAATCCATAAAAAGTTCAAATTATTTTCTTTGATAATTTTGGTCAGCCTTCTCAATGACAGAGTACTCTAAGTGATCTCCTTTCTAGCTTCCAGCTAATGATTTTAGCTCCTAAATTGCAAAAAAGTTTTGATGTTTCCAAAATGTCTTTGCAGTGCTTTTCTATTCACCTCTTTATACTTCATCAATCTGGTTTTTCCTTTCTTAACTCATTTTACCAACTGACTCTTCACATGTGAAAAAACAGTTTGCCTGTAGAAAAGCGCTAAATAGAGTGTAAATAATTAACTGTGTCCCTTAGATATTTCTGATACTGTTTACTCAGAATATTCCAAACTTTCGTCTCTGTTTACTAAAATACATATTATGTGCATGGTAATCATACAAAATTCCTAGAACTCTATGGGTAAACACTGAACTTTGAAATCAGAGTTCTCCACAACTTATCCATATAATTTTGATTCTTTAAGTCAATGCACAAGATTAAAACAATTCAGATTGGATATTATTCATTGGAATATGTTATAATTGTAAAGGGAGGCCTTCTCCATAACTATCTTACAGTTTCAATTTATTTAATTTTGCCATATTTTTTTTCTCCAAATACATTCATTAGTGGGCATATGTTATGCCTGGTGAAGAGTAACACGTTTGAATTGATTTTTTTTTTTTTTGGTAGAGAACATTTAAGAACTTGTATGATACGGATATTTCTTGAGTTGTGAATTAATTTTGGAGTGATTCAGAATCAGTGGAAGTTTTGGAGATGTCTTAATTGAGGAAGATGATAATGATGTGTGAGTTAGCACACAAATTACAAATTCCATAGCAATATCCAGTACATTGTATATAAGCTAGATGTGTTCTCCTGCCTCACTGCAGACCTGATGAATTAGCTGTTTTATTGACACCAATATCATGACAGAAACACATGTTACTGTTTAGAATTTTTATATTTGATCGATCATCTCTATCCGGTTCTTTTGTAAAATATCAAATTGAAATGAAAAATGACTTTTTTAGAGATTGACTTATTTTTTGATGCTTCTAGAAGCATTTGTTTGTTTTGAGTTAACAATACATATTTTAAAAATTTTCACTCTTTACAATTTTGGTGACTATTGGGGTTCATTTGCTTTCACCTTAATATTGATTTATGAGAATTTGAGTAGAAGTGCATTTTGGGGTTCAAAGATACCAATAACCATGTCGAGTGGTTCGTTTTGAGTGTAGTCTGGAATTGTAACATACAGTTGAAATTTTTCACTGATGATGCATAACTGGAAACCCCTCCCATAGTTTTGTTCTCTGTACTTGTCCAGTAACCTGCAATGAGGCACAGTTTAGATAATTGATTAGAAAAGTCAGAAAAGTCTTTAAAAACTGACCAAAAAAGGCAATGATTATCTGGCAAAGTTTTTGTGTATTCACCAGAGGACCACAACCCAACTAAAAGGACAGCTGAAATGGTTAAAAGATGAAATCTTAGGTGAGATGGCATGATTAGGTGACTAAGAAACAGTATTTGCTGAGACTTCAACTAAGTAACCGTCTCTGAACAGATGGGCTAGAAGCATTTTCCCTAAGACACATGAGCCCTGTCGATCAAGACATCCAGCCATTTTTTGGTGGGGAAAGCTTGATATGTTAATAGGGACTGGAATATTTGAGGATTAGGTGAGATCATATGTGAGGTGAAATATTTTAAAAGTCAGTAAGCTTTTACCATTATTTTTCTTTCCTGGGCATAAAACACAAAGGTGTTGTTAATATTCAGTGAGTGCTATTTGTATGTTTGACTGAAAAGAAAATGAAGTAGCAAATTCTCAATAGTCACCTCGTTCTGAGCACGTTGTAGACACAAATGGCAATCATTTTCCTTATGATTTCAGCCACTATTACAGAGTCTGTCTTCCTTTTAAATAGATTCTTAGATACAAAAAAGCCAATTGGTCTCTGATTACTGCACAGCTGGCATGCTCAACTGCTGTTCTGTCTGGGCATCCAGTGAATCTTATTTATTGCTTGAAACTCTGCTTCAGCATATCCTTAACATTATTTGTTCTCCTTTTCTTGCTTTGCCTTTTAATGGTTCTACTGTAACTCACCATAGATCTTAGAAGTCTGAGTATCCTTATCTCACCCATCTACCCATCTTTCCCATCTTTTTATCCCAGTGGGGTTTGAAGTTATATCAGGCTGCCTAAATGCTAATTTTAAGAATAGGCCATTTGTTACTGATGATTCTGTCGTGTGTGTTAGCAAGAACAGTCCTTCCTACCTGTTTTTGATTGTCAAGGATGTGAATGGATAGAGTTTTAGGAGCCATTCCTATTAACACTTCCTAAGTCTTCTCAAACCACTTCAGACATCTAAGAGGCATTTTGTAAAAAAAACCAACCAAACAAAAAAAAAAGCTCTTTTATCAAATGTGTTTGCATTTAAAAAATTTCAAATCCATTTACTCCTCTACTTCCTCACTGCTTCTCTAGTCTGAGCCATCAACTCTTGGTATCCACTTAATGCTTTCTTGCTTCCACTCTTGATTTTTACCAAAGTCCTATAGGCCACATTATGGCATTTAAAAACTTCAAATCATGTAATGCTAGTCCCCCAATTAAAAGCCTTCAATCCATTTTCATTGCACACAGAATGAAGTTTAAATTCCTTTCCATGGCCTTCAAGGCTTCTGACCTCTCCAACCATTTGTAACTACATGGGCTGGACATTTTGATCTTCTGCTGCCTGCCTCCTATGTCTTATTTAGTATCAGTTATAAGATGAGGGAAGAGAAGAGTATTCCTAATACCTAATACCTCCTCATGTGTCTCCAGCACAGCCATGTAAGCTTCTGGAGGGTAGTGGTCTTGGCTGTAGTGTTCACCATCATATTCTCAGGGCCTAATACAGGTCCTGTCACATAATTGGCGCTAATAAATACAGACTATGCAGACAATGACTTAGAGACTTTAATATGCTGCTGTGCACTGTAGCAGTTCTCAGAACTCAGGTTTGGAAATATTTGTATATGTAAATTCTCAATTTCCCAAGCCAGAGCTGAGGACATTACCTTTTTGTAGCTAGACTAGCTGTGGGACTTGTTTATTACTCTGCCCTAGAATGTTGCAAAGGTATGTCACCTCTTCCTGGCAATTCTTTTCTCCTAGTTTAGATAATCTGCAAGAGCCTTTAAACCTAGGATTACTCATCAGTTATGAGAGAATATATGCTCCAATCCAGTGCTCTTGGACACCCTTCAAATATTTAGAAATGCTAAGAAAAATGGAGATTTGTCTGGAAAATATCCAGTTCATTACTCTAGATACGCTACATTGTATTCTTTGGTTTTGTTAGGCCATTATTAAGACGTTCATTGGGATCATGCCAAATCGGTCTAGCGTAGAATTTTTTTTAACTGCGTTACATTTTGATGTATCTTTGCTGGTCTATGTGTATGGACCGTATAAGAAAGAGCCTTAAAGCACCCCATCTTTGTGTTTACTGTAAAGATGTTGTTGAGGACGCTGTCCATTCCATTACACTGGATTCTCTCTAGGAGGAGCTCCAATATAACATTCTCTTCTTTCCTGGGTAGAAGAATAGTTGTTATCAATTGATTTATTCTGCTTGTGAACATTGGAGTATGGAGGATTTAGTCACATATATGTATTTTTAAAACATTATCATTAATATTGATCAAGTGCTTACTATGAGTTAGTTATCTTATAAATGTATTTTATATGGGTTATCCTATTTCATTCTCACAATAACCCTATGATATAGGTATTGTTGTTATTCCTATTTTACAGATGAAGAAACTGAGGCAAGAAAGGATAAATAATTGTCCAAAGTCACAAAACTAGACAGTATTGGAATCAAGTTGTGAACACTGCCTAACTTAAGCAGGCTGACTCTCAAGTAGATCTAGCTTATTTTCCTAAACTTTACTCTTTTTTTGTCTTATTTTTAATCTGCTTAAGCAGTCTTAAATCACTGTGGGAAAATGTGGAATATAATAAAATGAAAAAGTTAGATACCAAGATGTTTTTTCTTATGGGCATTATCTTGTATCACAAATCTCAAATGAATTTATAGGCAGGGAATCAAGTAGAAAGTGTTAGAAAGTGCATCTCCAACACAGTAAGCTATTGATCAACTATTATTCTCTTCTAGGTGCATATTTCAACCTTGACTGTATTGTAAATTAACATCCATTTTTCTTAGGTTACTTTCTCAAATGACACCCTTAGGAAACCTAACTTGTTATGTTATTAAAGGTTGTGCCTTGTAGTACTATATGGAGTCACTTATGATGAATGCCTGGTATTTCCATAGATTTTATTGAAATTAACAGTAACTAACAAGATGTTCTAAGAAGTATTAGTGAGCCAATAATCTTTTCAGTTTATAACCATGACAAAGGCTTGCATACAACATTTAAGACTTCTTGTTCTTCAGTTTTATTAGTCATAGATTTTAACATGACTGGTAATCCTGGCTTAACCCAATTTGGCATATAAAATTATTGGGTTAAATACATGAAGGATGTACTTCAAATTACTGCTAGAAAACTTCCCTAATTTATCAATAAGACATCTGCTATCTAAAATTTTTAGAAGATTTATATACATAAAAATTCCACTAAAAATTCTCACTAGCTACAGTATATTGACTAGTCACCTTTAATGATGAAAAAAAAAAGCCTAGCCAAAGATCCATTAATGATGTGTAATATCTGACCAGATTACCAACAACAACAAATTAATTAAAGGTATAATAAATTTTTCTTTGTCCCAGTGCCTACTGCCACCATCTTGGTTTATGCTATCACTATGTTTCTCATGGATTATTATAAAAGTCTCCTTATTGGTTTCCCTGCCTAAAGTTTCACTCTTTGCCAGGGTCCAACACATTCTCCACTTAGCAGTCAGAGTGTTCTTTCTAAAAGGTATATTTGCTTATGTCATTCTCCTGCTTAAAGTCTTTCAGGGGCTCCCCATTCCTCTCAGGACACTTTCTCAGTTCCTCACCAAGGCTCACAAAGTGTTTTAGGATCCAGAGTTCTCTTGTAGTCTTACCTCTCACCCTTTTCCAGTAGCCGTCCTAAACTCCCCCTGTTTCTGAGAATGAATCTTATTCTCTCCTGCATCTAGGCCTTCACACTCTCCATGTAGAACAGCTTCCCCCTTCCATTTTCATCTGCCTGACTCTCACGTGTCTTTTAGCTTTTGACCTACGCATTTTCTCTGTTGAATCTAGGTTAGGTGTTCCTCCTTTAATGTCCTGTGGTCTTCTAGGTTTATCCTACCAGCGCTGTTGTCTGCTTACCTGCCTGTCCTTTTCCATAGAAGACTGAAACACATTTTAAAGAGAGGAAGTGTTTCGAGTTCACTATCTTGTTCTCTGCTCTTACTCTAAAGATCAGCACTTCATAGGCCCTGAGTATTTGCTTTTTCAATAAATGAATGGATTTTATAAATATTATGAGTATAATTTTTTATATTCTCTGTAAATATTTTCTTTAAATTTTTCAGATTATTGATATGTCCCCCAATTGTTCTATCTCAATTTGAGTTCAAATCCCAATTCCCCTCATTTCCAAGTTGTGTGCCTTTGGGCACATTAAACAAAGTCTTAGTGCCTTTCTTTTAAAATCTAGAAAATGGTGGTGCTTACCCAGTAGGGCTGCAGTGAGTAGAAACTGTGACAAAACATAAAACACTGAACATAGTGCTTGGGACATAGTAAGTTCTTCTTATATAAGGTTTTGTTTTGTCTTGTTTTTGTAGCACAAGGGCTATTAACTCTGGCTTTGGGGACGGATGGATGCGGGTTCAAGTCTGGATTGGCTTCTCTTTAGATTATGTGAACTTGCTCTTTGGGAGTCAGTTTTCTCATACATAAAATGAGAATAACAGTCATACCTACCTTAACAGGTTTCTGTGAGCTTTAAGAAAGATAAGGTAAATCAAACACTTAGTACATTACTTGGCACAGAGCAGAAGCTCCAAAAATGCTAGAAATTATTAACACATCTATGTCTCTCACTAGTTAATCACTCCACTGAAGTCACAGATTTTTGTTTCATTTATCTTTGAACTCCTAGCATCAGTATTTTTTTACATTTGTACCTTGCATATAATAATTTGACTACATATAAAATAAAAATAACGCTGAGAAGAGTAAAATGTTAACTTTTTTGTCCACTTACATACAGCTTAATGTGACTTCGTGTACCAGTCAGTTGAAATTGGGGTATCTAGAGCTCGAAGCCAGTTGTACGGGTGTCATTTTGAAAGGTGGAGACATTTTTCCAGTGAAGATAAGCCTATCTGATGACACTATCTTTAGAGAAAGGAATGCCAGGAGCTGAGGAAGAAATGCAGCCAGGTGAATTGGGAAAACATCAAGAAAAAATTTAACCTAATTCTCAATTTTAGCTATGATTAGCCTTAGGGGATAATTGCAGTGCTAATCCAAGGAAATAGAAAAAAAGGAATTTTGTAAGTGGGCCAGTTTTGCATGGTATTATTTGATAACAGGAATTCCTTAGAATAAGGTAGTTTGGTAAATAGGCCCTGGTATGTTTTTCACAGCTGAGGTTTATTTGAATAGACTAGACAATATGCCCAGGAGGCTGTGCATTAATTAGTAAGCTATTAGTGTTAAATTGTTGCTAATTTGGGTTTTATAATTGAAAGGACCTAGAAAACTACAGAGTGATGTTGACAGCATTTTGGGACAGAAGGAAATTTGAAGAAGCTCTTCCATATCTTTCACTAAGAGACAGGGTTTTTTTCACTTAAATAAATTAACTGTTATTTGGACTTCTGTCACCTTTTAAAAATTATAAGTAAATGTGGTATAGGACTAAGTGAAAGTTCACTTCAGAGTTCAGCTTTGCATATACCGCCATTGCTGCCTAAGAGTGCTAAATATTTTCAAAAAATGTAATCAGTCAAAAACAGAAGATTTTGTCAGTTTAACATCACTCATACAAAAACTAATTCTTAAATTTAATTGTGAATTTATAGAGGATAAACCCAATGACTCAGTATGAACATACAATTTAAAAATCAACCTTATGGCTATAATCCTTGACATATAATAAAATTGAAGGTAAATTCTACTTCCAGAGTGATAGTGTGAGGAGGTCTGTGGACTGTGTCCAAGGAAACAATCATAACTGGTGAGATTTACTTTAAAAAGCCAACAATTTAAAGTCTCTGGAAATTGTCCTAAGTGCATAAAGAAAATGGAGAAATACTTATTCAAGAAAATCTACTAAATCTCTGCAAAAAGAGTGATAGTCTATGACACTTGAGCCAAACCCTTCCTTCCCCATTCCACCAAAGCTAGGTGTGATGGAGGCTCCAGTCTGGACAGGTGTGGCCAAGAAGATGGGGGCTCCTCTGCTCCCAGTTCCTAGTCAAGACTGTGGAATCTCTCCAGGAAAGGCAGGCCACTGGTATTTCTCATCATCCTCACCTCCATGTTGCAGAGGGTAAATTCGAGGACAGTGTGGCCAAGAGTCAGGAACTCCCTTCCTCCACTGAGTCCCCATGCACAGTGGGGAGACTCTATCCCAGGTGGGGCTGTGCAGCAGGCTGGGAACACTGGGGCCTCGATCGCCCCTGCCACAGCTCACAGGTAGAGTGGAAGTTCCATGTTGAGAGATAGAAGCCTAGAAGAATGAAGGCTACCACCCCTGCCCAGTGCCTGATCCTAAAGCAAAGGGGTCACTCAGAGAGAATCAGGCCACCGTCCTTGCTTCCTAGCTCTGGAGCAGAAGCTCAGAAAGGCAGTGCATAAGAGAGCTCCAAGGCTACCCCCAAAGGAACTGACTTTATTTGAAACAGAGTGTGGGGAAATCCAAGCCTAGGGGTACCCTGAAAAAGCAATGGGGATTTTGATGGTGAGTAATTAAGAGGAGGCTGGTGGCTCCACAAGAACAAATATACTTGCTGGGGGGAATGTAAGATGGTGAAGCTACTTTGGAAAATTGTCTGGCAACTCAAAAGATTAGACATAGAAGTTACCCTTATGACTCAACAGTTTCACTCTTAGTTACACGAGAAGAGAAAGGAAAACATATGTCCACACAAAATTTTGTACATGAATAGTCATACCGTTATTCATAATAGACAAAAAGTGGGAACAGCACAATGTTCACTAACTGATGAAAGGATACATCAAAGTGGTACATCCATACAATGGAATATTATTCAATAAGAATACAGAATGGAATATTGACACATGCTGTTACATGGATAAAACTTAAAAATATGCTAAATGAAAGAAATCAGTCACAAAAGACCACATATTGTACGATTCTATTTGCAGGAAATGTCCAGAATAGGAAAGTCAAGAGATCAGAGCAAGAAAATGGATTAGTGGTTGCCTAGGGATTGGAAGGGGTTAGGAGAAATGGAGATTGACTACTAATGAGTATGGGATTTCTTTTAGGATGATAAAAACATTCTAAAATTGATTGTGGTGATTGCACAGCTCTGTGAATATACTAGAAACCATTGAAATGTATTCGTTAAGTGCATGAATTGTAAATTATGTGAATTATATCTCAAAAAGATGTTATGAAAAAGAAACTAAAACTTATTCTAACAGAAAAATGGCTCAAATGGCTGTTTTGCTTTTCCTCACCTGGTCGATAATCAATTAAATGACCACACCCCTGTGTCCTGTATCAAGTCACACTGTTGATTGAAGACAATTTTTAAAATTTATATGTATATATAAAATCATCATAGTGTACCCCTTAAACTTACACAATGTCTTATGTCAACTGTCTCTCAGTAAAGCTGGAACAAAAATAAATTCCAGGGTGGGGGGATTACTGGATTTTTTCAATGGTAAACTATGCATTGCTTAGAGCACGTCTTTCTGGGTTATTTGATTATGTGGGCTTTGTGCCTTTCACTTTCTTTGAGCTATTTTTTCAAACTCTGTAACTTGTAGAAAACGAATAAGGCAAATAATTCTTGCTTATGGAAATGCAAATTTTGTATGGTGGAAAGTAATTTATTACTGCCCTCTGGTCACTTACCAGTTTTGTCATTTTTGCATTTATTAGTAAATTCATGTCAACTTTCCTGATGGGCTTTTATATATGTCTGGTCTTTGATTCTCCTTTGAACTGGTAATATCTTTCTGGTTCTCTCATTAATTACCGAGTTAAGTAAAATCTTTGACAAATGTTCATTTTACACCTGTATGAGAGTCATGAATTTACTATTTAAAAATTATCCTTTAACAGCAGTTATATGACTACACACAATTGCCAAAACTCATCAGATTGTACACTTAAAATGGCTGAATTTTATTTTATGTAAACGACACCCCAATAAAGCTGGAGATACACTGATTTCAGAGAAATCCTGTGGAAAAATGAGTTGTTCAGGGCTTGCCTTGGCATCTCTATAGCACTTGCTGGCTATTAAAACAGCTAGTTGTCATGACTCTGGCCTCTGCAATATTCTCCCCTGCTTCTGAACATTCCTCGTTAGTAGTCTCTTCATGTGACCTGACTTCCATCACGCATTCCTTTAATGTCAGAATTATTTAAGAATTTCTCTTAGGTCATTTTCTTACTCTAGACACTTTCCCTGGATGATCTCATTCCTTCTTCGATATATTGAAGTTGACTATTCTCAAACTCAAATGAAGTCACCCTGCTAGTAACGGATGCTTACTGAGAATGTTTATGTTCCCTATACTTTCCTATGAATTTTATAGGAGATTATGGAATTAATTTGCCATGACCTGAATAACTCAAAGGAACATCTGTCATTCACTGCCACTTTATCAGTGAGGAATCTGAGACCTAGAATGTTTAAGTAGCCCCTTTAAAGTCACAGAGCAAATGACTGATGAAGCCTCAGTTTAAATACAGGTGGTTTTGTGCCCAGATGTCTAACCACTATGACATACTGCGTCCCTTCACCTTTCCTGGAATCCCAACCTACTCTTTTACTATTTTCAAGTATCTTTAACATAGCTGTTATCTTGGTTTTATTTAAATTCAGCTAAATTAGTCAACTATAGAAATACAAAACTTCTGTAATATTTCCCAATTGTAGAATGTATCGTTTTCCAGTGAAAAAAATTATTTTCCAAAGGATGGCTTATTTCCATGGCAACAGATTTTTTTTTCATTGACGTGTAGAAATAAACTATTAAACCAAGTTCTTGATCTTTGTTTAGTTACCCAGACTCTTTCTTTCTCTATTGTATTTTGTACAAATTAACTTACAGAAATATAACGGTCGTGGTTGTAGACACATCATTTACACTGACTCCAATTTCAGTCATGTTTTGCTCCTTAATCCAACAGGATGATAAAAACTGTAACTTTTATGGCAATGAGGATTTTATGAACTGTTATTAATTATTTGTGTCAGAAGTGCAT
Source organism: Neophocaena asiaeorientalis asiaeorientalis (assembly GCF_003031525.2). NCBI lineage: Eukaryota > Metazoa > Chordata > Mammalia > Artiodactyla > Phocoenidae > Neophocaena > Neophocaena asiaeorientalis. Next base: position 1,195,255 of record NW_020172677.1, read on the forward strand.
TATGCACTAAAATTTCCAGGGAAATACAAATTAGACCGTACTACTTAACATTTGTACAGTGTAGTACGATAGTGCCTTTTATTGCATTCAGAAGCTGCATGTCACCTAGCTTCCATGTCTCAGTGCCATCTGTTGAGGTTTCTGCAGAATTATGTAGTGAACACTTCAGGCCAGAAGAACTAAGCAAAAATTCTGGCACTACCATTTCCTTGATATTGGAAGGAGGCAAATTATTTAGCATATCTCAGCTTGGTGTTGTTATGAAACCAAGCTTGAGTCTGCTCACCTGATGTGCGGCGAAGCCAATCTACTGACACCACAACTGTGGTGAAGGAAAGTACAGCATTTATTTCATGGCACCAAGCAAGGTCGCTCATGCTCAAAAGACCTGAAGTCCCCAAATGGCTTTTAGGGAAAGGTTTTTAAAGACAGTACGAGGAAGAGGGTCACAAAGTGTGTGATCAGCTCATGCACATTTGATTCTCTGATTTGTTGATGGTGAGGTAACAGAGTGATGTTTCAGGAATCTCAATTATCAAACTTACGGTTCCAACTGGTCTGGTGTCTACATGCTGGTGGTCAGCATGCAGTTAACTTCTTCCACCTGGTGGGGGGTTTTAGTGTCTGCAAAACAACTCAAGGATATGGCTCAGGATATTATCTACAGCCGTTGAGGAGAAACTAAAAGTCCTTGACTTTGTTTTATGGCTAAACTATTATTATTTTGCCTTGCTTGACTGTTTTGTTTCTGCATTTTTTCACTTTTTGGATGAAAGTTTTCTTTTTGGAACTCAGGGAAGGCCTAGAAGGCTAATGCTTTTTTACAAACAAGAGGGGTGGGTACACAAGATGGGGGTGTCTCTCCCTGGTGCCCTGCAGGGTCCTGCTGGGTTTCAGTGTCATAACTATTGACTAGGAAATTTTTCTTTTCTGTTCTTTCACTGGAGTCAAGATTAGGAGCAGGTGACATTCAGACATGAAAGCTGTAAAGGGCAGCCACTAATTTAGGTATTCGAACAAGTCCTCTCTGTTATTTTTTAACTGAGTGAGACTGATGGAAATATAAGTTAACCAATAGGGACAATGGAAGGAATTTTTTATATCATCAAATTGCAAATTATTAAGACAACTAATATTATTGATTTTCTACTCTGCCAAGTCCTTTTGTCTTGAGTGTTTTAGATATACTTTCTCATTTAAACCTTAGAAGAAGTTTTTGAAAATTTACCACTAACTCCATTTTGAACTCTGAGAGAGGTGATATATAGTAGTGTTGAGCATGTAGATTCTGGAATCATACTTCCTGAGTTCAAATCCTGGATATGCCATGTACAGCTGTGTGACTGTATCCAAGTTACTCACCCTTCGGTGCTTCAGATTCTTCATCTGTGAGATTTTAAAAGTTATAACTTATAAAGTTTTAATGAGAATCAAATAAATTAATAAATGAAAAGTGCTTAAGACAGAGTCTGGCATGAAGTACCCAGTCAAGTTATTATTATTTATTAATTAATGAATTCACTGTGTCACAGAGGAGTGAAATGACTTGTCACTTTGTTGGCACTTGGTTAGAACATGTTTTAAACCCAGGTTCACTGATTCCAAGTATGTATTATTTCCATAACTCATAAGATAATTCATTGTTGTTATCTTACAGTGGTATTTACTATATATAGTATAGTGGGAAGAAAATGTAGAAATGGATGAGTTTGTTTTTAGCATTACCCTTTTTCTGACCCCCACAAAAGTGTTCCAAATAGTCAAAAGAATGAAAATGTTTCATGGGCTGAAACAGTTGGAAAATGCTGCTCATGAAGAGAAATGTCTATTGTGCTAAGAAATGGTAAAATGGCTTAATGACCTTATATAAGATTTAAATCATGTGGTGCAAGGACAGAACCCAATGACAGCTTATTTTGTGTGCTCTACATGCAGGATGCATGTTTACTGCATACCTTGATTAAATTAAAAGCATATGAGTAACCCAGAATATTTGGTTACTAGAATTCCTGAACCCACGGTGGTGATGATTCATCCAGATTCTGCATCTTAGTACTTTCTCCTGAAACAATATATTTCACCTTCCCACAAGAGATCAAGTATCCAGGGGAAACATTTTCTTTAGTATGTCATGGGATTGACTGGAGGAGAGAATTACACAGGTTAAGAGCTGAGTGTCTTTGAAGGTGGTATGAATAGAAAATTAGCATTGCTGACTGAATGTTAGGAGAATGTAGGGGCAACAAAGAAACATGAGGGAAGGAAACTTCCATTAATAAAAAAGATATTACCTTCTATGATAATATACCTCATAATCCTCTTAGAAAGACAGGGGTTTGGTGGAAAGAATAAAATAGTCAGAATTCTCACAGTAAATTCAATACCAAGGGATGGAGATATGACATCCAAGAGAAGTACATGCTGAATATTTTCAGATTTGTTTCCAGGCAACATGATAATGTGTAATGTAAGCACAGCTTCATCCGATCTGATGAAAATATTCAATCCCTTGCCACCCTTTCTATGAAGAAAATATATCTCCAGATAGATATTTATCTCTAAATTAAATTCTTTGCCCCCCTTTCCATGAACAAGATATTGGATCTATGTTTTCACCAATGTGGCATCTCAAATGACCTTCTTTGAAGGAGAGTAGGTCAGCATTTACTTAGTCAGAGTGAGCCTCAGTGATGGAGTGTAGAAATTGATCCTTCATAGGGTGGACTGTGGGTGTTAAGGAGAGATTGGACTTTGCATATTTCAAGTGGCTTCAGGGTAGCAGTTGTCTCTAATGGACCCACTGGAGTTCTTCTAATGAATGTGATTGATGTGGCATTTAGATGCTTGTATATTTGGGAGCTTTCAGATCAAATCAGCATGACCAGTTGCCAACTTGACTTTGGAGATTTCATCAATAATTACATTCTTATGAAGGGCTGATGTTTCCTATACAACTGGGCAATTGCATCATCGAATCTAGTGCTCATTAATATATTTGACTTGCCAAATATGTTGGAAGGATTCCTTGAAGCATAACTGAGTAATTACATGTTGGAATTTGGCTTGTGGTGTTTCCATTTCTCTAGTCATTGGTAATAATCCACTCTCTGGGCTATAAGGCACTGCCCACAGGTAGGAGGTACTAAAAGTGATATAAGCAATAGGCTCACTTGAAGTGGTAGCTAAAGAGGGTGAGCACTGTTGATGGAATAAGTAAGCCACAGTCATTCTATATTGTAGGTGCATGTTTTTAATAAAATTAGATCTTTGGAAAGCTCTGATTGTTTATATTTGCTATATCACATTAGATATTTTCCTAGGCATTTTCCCTAGGGATTTCTGTGTGGCTCACAGTTTTTGCCATTTTTCAACTCCAGAGAGTTAGCAATCGTTAGGAGGTTGGTATGATTCCTTCTAAACTTTGCTCTGTAGATAAACAATCACACGTGTGCTGTTTTGTTTTCACATAAGTGGGCCCATACTTTACCCACTGTTTTGATATTTGCTTTTCTCACTAACATATTTTGGACATATTTCCATTTCAATGTATGTGTGTTTATAGTATAATCTGATGGATGCATAGTACTGCACTGCAGGGAGATACACATTTTAAAATAGGGCTCATTTTACTTAGAGTTAGAAAAATACATTTTGAGCCAACTGATGCAAAAGTATCAATATATTATAACAAATAATCAAGAACAGGGGAACAGTGCTGTGGTCCTAAGAGCAAGCTGGATGCAAGGACTTGAGTAATATCGTACTCCACACTCACGGCTTTTATACAGGCATCTTCTTCATAATCCTCTCCCTACCCCATTTCCCAGCAGAATGGCTTACTTTGATATAGCCCACAGGGCAGAAAGTACTTACAATAATAGAACTCAAATATGCACATTATAATTGCACATGCACAGACTTTGACTTTTTACTCTCAGTTTCGATTCTAAATTCCAAAGGAAAGCTCCGGTTTGGGCCAAGTGGGGCCAACCCTGGTCCAATCAACTTAGATGAAGGAGGGTACCGCCATTGTGTGAAGTGGCTGCTAGAATTCTTTTGCTATTTCCAGGTACATGAGTAAAGAATGGGTCCTAGGAAATAAAATGATGGACAAGCGGCTCAGCGAGAGATTAATATAATATTTATTTATCAATTCACAACTGTTAGGCATTTAGGTTCAAATATTTTTTATTGTAAATAATGCTACAATAAATACCTGTAAATATAAATTTGCACATTTATGTAACTCAATACTTAAGATAAGTTTTGGAAATTGAAATAATAAGTCAATGGCATGCATATTTTACAATTTTATAGTGACAAAGTTTAGATTCCCATCAATAGTAAATGAATATGAATTAGGGGGTTTCTCTGCAAGCTCATCAACATCGAGCATTATCAATCTTTAAAAAGTGTTTGCCTACTTAGGTGGTAAAGATATCTTGGTAAAGGTAAAAAAAAGTCTTGTTTTAATCAAATGTTGTTAGCTATTAAACATTGTGAAGTTTATGTATTTCAGTGCTGAAATAGGGTCTCTCAATATAAAAGTATTTAAAGGCAGCCCTTCCATCTATTCAACTCTCCTGCTTTATATCCCAGTGGAATCAGCCTATGCTTCCCAAGACTGAATTTCCTAGGAAACCATGACTAATTCCTAATTTGGAAGCTTACACACTAAACATAGCAGTCCCTCTTCTGTCAGCACTCCTCCCGCCCTAAGCTTTGCTAACTCCCTTGGACGTTTACCTTTCTCATTAAATTGTTTGCTCCTTTTAAGACAGAAATTATATTTCATTCACCTTTATAACTTTCTCAAACCCAGTGTCTAGCCCAATGACAATATGTATTCGTATGTAAACTGATTGCCTATATGCCTTGGGCTGGTGGACTTTCAGGAGATCTGTGTCTTTACTTTGGCCACTGTACCAAGCTCTATGGCAGGCAAATGCTTCTTCTCAGGACCATAGTTTTCCTACACACACAATCACAAAGTTCAACTAGATAATCACCAAATTTTTTTTTTTTTTTTTTTTTTTTTTTTTTTTTTGGAACTGTTGTGGCCTCTCCCGTTGCGGAGCACAGGCTCCGGACGCGCAGGCTCAGAGGCCATGGCTCACGGGCCCAGCCGCTCCGCGACATGTGGGATCTTCCCGGACCGGGGCACGAAGCCGTGTCCCCTGCATCGGCAGGTGGACTCTCAACCACTGCGCCACCAGGGAAGCCCCAAAGTTTTTTTTTTTTTAACCTAAGATTCTATAATAATACTTTGCTTTTTTAATTACATGCAAAAATTTTCTGTATTTACAAAATAACAGAATTTATGTAATACGTTGTCTAACCTCAAATTTCCATCTAACAAATCTACAGAATTTATTTCAAAGGTGTATTACTTACAAAATGGAATATTTTAGTTAGTTGTCACTCTCTGCAGTGTGTTAGCCCCATCTAGTGAATGGTTAATGAATTCTCAAAAGCCAGTAGCATGTGAACATTTTTAAAGCTGCTGCTGAATCATCTGTCATCTTGTTTCCAGTCTTTGAGCCCTTGCTATTTCAGATCTAACTAAGGTTGGAAGAGGAATTGATTGTGAGAATAGTTTGGGAAATGTTTGAATGCCTTTGTAGAACAGATTTATTTTAAGACTGAAGCAATATAAAGAGTTGTGATCTATTTCTCAATCCCCACCTTCCTCTCAATGCCGGTTTTAATTTTTACCAGATAAATAAATGTACATAGTTTAAATAGTTGTATAATTGTATAAGATTAGATACAGAAAACAGAAATTGCCTGCTGCTTTTTCCCTATTTTTTCCTTAAAGTAATTACACATACCTAATTTTGGTTGATTTTTAATATTTACTTCCATGCCTTAAATAACATATTTATTGCAACTCCTTGATTTTTTCTGTTTTAGCATTAGAGAAGAAGAGGAGTTAGCTCTCTTTCCTTTCCGAGGGCATATCACATATGCCAAGACAGATAATATATGCTGAGACAATTAACCCTGGATAACTTTCCTTTTCTGCTCACCTTTTTTTCCCAGGAGTAGTCATGCTTTATCATTTGCTTGGTTTTCTATGTATTTGTCACAAATTCAGCCTCAAATTTGTTGCCTATTAAAAATCAAGGCTGTGGACACATTAAGTATTTTATTTATTCTATCTTCCTGAAAAAGACTTTCCTGGGGCCTTTGGACTTGCTCAACCTGGTTTGGTTTCTTCTTCTTGTCCATGTTGGGGCTCCTGTTTCCTGTATCATATGTTTCCTCTCTCTTGCTTAACTCATATTTTGATGAAATATACCTTTCAAGTGCCTGGGAAATGTATTTTTGAGACTTTGTGTGGTGGATATAGTGAATTGTCATTCAGCATTAATTTTAAACTTTTTTTGGTGTGGCTTCAGTCTGGAAAGCTAGAAACCCCCTTGCCCAAATTTCCTCATAGCAGGGTCCCAGAAGCGCTGTAGTTTGTGCCAGTGAGATATTCACACAGGTTTTGAAGGTGTAAGTGAGGAAGGTGCCAAGCTTTGCTGGCAAGCATCCCTGTGGACAGGTGTCTTTTGATCATGGAAGCTCCTCAGTATGCTGGCTTTTGGGTACCAGAGGAATCAGCAGTCTCTTTGGTGCCCTGGATTGGCAGCAAAGCTCTCAAACTCACTCCTGAATGCCCAACCTAGAGTCTGTTTCCTCATTTAACCCCCTGCAATATGGCTTAAAACTAACTGGGGTGGATTCTGGTTTTTGCATTGTACCTTGAATAATAAATCTTACATGTACAAGCTTGGTTAGATATAGAATTCTAAATTTGAAATAATCTTTGTTTACATTTCTAGTGTTTCTGCTATGAAATATAAAGCCAACTTAGTCCCTGATCTAAAAAAGAGTATGTGACTTTTTCTCTCCTTTCTCTGGAAGCTAAGGGAAATTATTCTTTGTCTCTAGTGTTTAGAAAATTCAAGATAATATAACCAAAGTTGTCTATTTCCATCCATCATGTGTGCTCTTGCTAGGTCCTTTCAGTGTGGAAACGTATGACTTTATTTGCTGGAAAATCTCTTAATTGCTTTAGTAATTAGTTTCTTTCTCTGGTGTTCCTCTGTTCTTTTATTTTGGAACTGCTATTTTTTTTTTTTTTTTTTTTTTTTGGTTATTGAACTCTTTGGACTGGTCCTCTAACTTAGTTTTATCTTTTTCTCTCTCATTTTCCATCTCCCCTTTAAAATTTTTCTTCATAGGAGACATCCTAAATTTTACCTTGTAACTCACATTATTAAGATTTTTTAAATGTCTATTATATTTTTTAATTTTAAGAGCACTTTTTTTTTTTTTTTCTTGCGGTACGTGGGCCTCTCACTGTTGTGGCCTCTCCCGTTGTGGAGCACAGGCTCTGGACGCGCAGGCTCAGCAGCCATGGCTCACGGGCCCAGCCGCTCCACGGCATGTGGGATCTTCCCAGACTGGGCACGAACCCGTGTCCCCTGCATCAGCAGGCGGGCTCTCAACCACTGCGCCACCAGGGAAGCCCTAAGAGCACTTTTTAAAAATGATCACATCGTTCCATTTTGGTAGCATCCTGTTCTAATTTTATTACTATAATATTTTCTTTTCTCTTTAATATATACATATTATCTCTGCACAGTCCCTGTTTCATTTAAATTGCTTTTTTTCTGCCTTTTGATTTTGCCTCGATCTTTTAGTAGAGGTTTCCCTTATGTGTCTGATAATCTTTGGTGGCTGCTCATAAGTAACGCTGAGGAACTTAAAGGTCACACTGAGAATACGGTTGGGTTTGTCCACTGTGAGCTTCACTGCAGGATGTTCTCTGGCAGGGCTGCTTAGCCACAATGTGTATATTCCTCAAAGCAGAAGCTTCCTATTTCCCTCTTAGAGGGCAAAGGCCTAAGTGTCAGCATTCTGGGATATACAAGAAGCAAGTGGGTCAGAGTCCCAGTACCCTGCATGTGTTCTAAAAATAAGGAGATTAAGAACAGCAACCCTGTCCTGAAAGACCCCATGTGTTCCCTAATACACAGGAACTCTCTATTTTACTATTGCAAAGGGTAAAACTAGTTTTTGCTACTGTGAGGGAAGGAATCTGGAGATCTGAGTGTTTCTTAAGCAGACTTTCAATTAACCCTCCTTATTAATCACTCCTTTTCACCCCAACGTCCAGAAAAGTTGGCTGCCAATTCCAGAGCTCTTTGGTGATTCTGCAGTGTAAATTGAGTTGCTTCTTGGATTTCCTCATTGTAGTTTAAGATTTTACTTTCTCAAATGTGCCTGCTTTTCAATTTCCAAAAAATTCATTTCTGCTTTGTCCCCTCTCTTGTCCTCTCCTACCTTGTGGATTTGTCATTTAAAACAACCTCCTTTTTGTAGGGATTTGGGAAGGAGAAAATAGATGTGTGTCTTTTTTTTTTTAAGATTTATTTATTATTAATTTATTTAAATTTTTTTGGCTATGTCGGGTCTTAGTTGCGGCATGTGGCATGCTTCGTTGAAGCATGTGGGATCTTTTGTTGCGGTGTGCAGGCTCTTCGTTGTGGTATGTGGGCTTCTCTCTAGTTGTGGCGTGCAGGTTTTCTCTTCTCTAGTTGTGGTGCGCAGGCTCCAGGGCACATGGGCTCTGTAGTTTGTGGCAGGCGGGCCCTAGTTGAGGTGTGCAAGCTCAGTAGTTGTGGCGCGCAAGCTCCGTAGTTGTGGCACGCAAGCTCAGGAGTTGTGGCACACAGCCTTAGTTGAACTGTGGCATGTGGGATCTTAGTTCCCTGACCAGGGATCGAACCCATGTCCCCTACATTGTAAGGAGGATTCTTTACCACTGGACCACTAGGGAAGTCCCTAGACATGTGTCCTTAATACTGCATGATCCTTTGGTTTAATTTATACTAATATGATTCTTGAGATGGTACATCATTTCATAGATGAATGTGTATGTATACATGTGCGTATAGGCATGTGCATGCACATATGTATATTTAGGTGATCAATTGTGATCTTGGATGTCAGTGAACACAGATGGGGGAGGTAGTTTGGGGAAAGGGGTTTATTACGCTGAGTAGTGAAAATAAAATAAAAATTAGGGAACAAGAAGAAATTTATCTACTCCTTGTCCTAGCTACTCTCTTTTAGGGGCTTAAGCAGTTTTGGAAGAAAAAAAATATTGTATTTTTGAGTGACTAGTCTGTGACATTTAATATTTTACTTGAAAACATTTTACCCAAGTAGGCAAATGTTAGCTTTGCTGTTTTTCTTAACTTCCAAATCTAATTGCTATCTTTCAAACCAGATGTCCATTGGTGGAATAAACCAGTGGAGAGTATGTTTTTGCAACACTTTCTCACTATTAAAACTTTTGGAATCTCACATATTAGCTACATGCCAGATATAGAAGCTTACCACTTTCCCATTCAATTTTGCTTAAGTACTAAAAATTTGAAAGGTCAGCATGTACTTTCAATAAATTAGAGTATAATAGTAGAATATTACATTGAAAAAAATTACGTTTTAAAACCTTGCTGCTTACAGCCTTTGAAGAAACTATTGGCACAGAATGAAATACTGGATATTACTATGTATAAGTATTGTATCAGTTAATCCAAGTGAGAAAAAGATAAACTGCTATTAGAGTGCCACCTATGCAGCTAATATAAGAGCTAAATTCTTAAATTCTGCAATAAAAATGTATAAAAATTTTAGCCTATGTATTTAGGGCAGGGAAAGGTGCATTTTAGTCATTTTAAAAATTGCTAAGTATTATCACAAAATGCTATTAAGAAATCGAATCCATTCTGTTTCAAAGTAAATGTGGGAGATGGAGTTATTGGCTTCAAGGGGAAATTAAATCCCCTTTTCTATCAGCAATTTGGTATCTATTAAAGAGATGTTTCTGTGTTTATAGGCACTCCTATGCCTATTACCTTACGAGTGGAACTTTAATAAATAAAAGTTCATGAGTTGAAGGAGATTGCACAGGCTATTAGGCTTTTAAAAGGGAAGTTTGACTCATGTAGGTTAAGGCTTCTAGCTTGCTAAATGTGGCTTAGCTTAAGATGAACCTGATCTGTGACAATCTTGTGCTTCATTGTGGGATATTGTATACAAATTGAAGATAACTTCAGGATGGAAAACACTAGCTGTCATTTACTGAGTACCTAGTATGTGATAGCTGTGATATTAGGCGCTTAATTCTACCATCATTTAATATTTATATGTATATCGCTATTTTACAGAAGAACCCGGGGCTTGGGGAGTTTTAGGGTGTTTCTCAATTTCAAACTGTCAGAAAAAAATAAGGTGAAGTTTGAACTCAGGTTTTTTTTTGTTTTTTGGTTTTTTTTTGCGGTACGCGGGCCTCTCACCACCGTGGCCTCTCCCGTTGTGGAGCGCAGGCTCCGGACGCGCAGGCTCAGTGGCCATGGCTCACTGGCCCAGCCGCTCCGCGGTATGTGGGATCTTCCCGGACCGCGGCACGAACCTGTGTCCCCTGCATCGGCAGGCGGACTCTCAACCACTGCGCCACCAGGGAAGCCCTGAACTCAGGATTTTTTGGTGCTCCCGTAAATCATTAAATTATCCACACTTGCATCTCTGGACATTCTAATTTACCTTTTTTTGGACACATAAGATTTTATTTTGCATGAAAGTAGCTATGGAATGAAAGTGAAGGGCTGAGACAAAGATCATATCACAGATGCCAAACATTTAAATAAAAGTGAAAAGTTTAGTTTCTCATTTGAATATTTTGTCAGTATTGTATATAAATATTCAGACATTTCCAAGTACCTTATGTGGTAGAATCTAGACAAACATGAATGCTGGACTGAATTTAGTACTTTTGTTCAGTTATATTTTATTGTGTTGTATAACCTAAGATATACATTAATAAGTAATTTTGACATGTGTATTAACTAACTTTATGGTAGTACTCATTTTGCAATATATACACATATCAAATCATTGTGCTGCACACTTTAAACTTATACGATACTATATCTCAGTAAAACTGGAAAAATAGTTTTGACTGACAAAAAAATGAATATTAATTTTATAATTTTGTTTCTTTACTGAACCATGAACACATAAAAGAAACTCTTGCTAGCTTTGTTTTTTCTGAGTAAAGATAATGCCTAATTTGTACAGTTTATGCAGTGATACAGCCTTATATAAAATCCAGTTATTGTGAGTCTCCAGAAGAATGGGAAATACATTGTGTTCGTAAAAGTTATCTTCCAACCAAAATATAGAGAAAGTCTCTATTACGCTAGACAATGCTCTAAAGTTAGTCTACCAGAAGAAAAAGGAGGAAGGCCATCAGCCACAAAGATGCTTGTGGCGACAGGAAAGGAGGAAATGGCCCAGAGAAGCAGGGAAGGGTTAATCAGGCAGTTTGACCAAGGAAAACAGGATGGTCAGAACTCACAATGATCCAGTTAGAAATGGGGTTGCAGGGAGGGAGAACAAGGGAGAAATCTAGAGTCTCCGGGAGTTTGGAAGGGATTGGGGCTCTAGGTGCATGGCTACATGTAACACTGTAAAAAAAAAAAAAGGGCTAGAGAATAGAATTGAGTTTATTACTCATTGTGGCCAAGTTGGAAGTGCGATAAGTTGAAAATATGATGCTTCCTAGAGTCTGGTTAAAAAAAAAACAAAACGTGGTTGCTATGGCCTGTTAGAAGGTAATAGTATGATTACTGAAATTATGTTTGTAACATAGTAGAATTGTATTATGACTCATAGAATTAGTCGAGGAGATATGTATAAACAGCTTTCAAGGCTTACTTGTGTGTATTCTGTGTGTGCTAATAGAATTCATTCTCATAATTCTTCATAGATGGAAAAGAACAGAATGAAGTGAAACTCGTATTTTAGAATGTTTCTGATCGTATTAAGTAGAAGAGATGAATTTGGTGAGGGAGCTGGGCTTTCAAGAGCTCCCCAGAAGGGGAAGTCTAGGAGCAAGACTGTTTTGCTTTAGCAGCACCAGTACATTCTTGCTGGAGGGAACCACGTGCAACTCAGTGGCTAAGAGTCAAGGGGGAAGTAATTGCTTACACAGCCTTGGACTCATGCAGAATGAGATTTTCCTTTCTGGGCTCCTCTCTGCAGCAAGAGGTTCCTGGGATACATCTTTTAACCCCAATCTTCTCTTCCATCATGGTCCACAGCAAAGACTTAAATACCTCCATTTTCTGGACATTGGTTGAGCGTCTGGTCACTTGCTTTAATCCCTTTTCTGCTTTGAGCACTTGGGACTGGAAGTGAAAGCCAAAGAATCCAATGTTTTAATTTTTTATCGTGTTCTGAATGACAGAGGGAAGAACCGAACCCTAGGAGGTATTTAGGTAAGGTTCAGATTTGTGGGCGAATGCTCACATGGTAAGTGACAAAAGTGTCCTGGCAACAACATGGGGTTGGGCATTGGGAGGTCTGGTCCTGCTGTCACTTGCTGTTCAGTCTTGGATCAGGATGAACTGTATCCGGGACTCTCCTTGCTTATTTGCACAATAACTGGGCTCACACAGCACAAGTGATTATGCACATATCTAAAATTGTAGATATGTTACAGTAAAGCAAAGATCCTTATAGTAATCACAATAGATGATAAAGACTTTTTGCTAGCATAGATATTTTACTCTAGAAATTCTAAACAATATAAGGTAGTCTTTCTTAACAAAATACATATAATATTTTAATGATCTTTTAGGAATCAACCCCACAAAGATGACCTTCCTTCTTGCAATCATGATCAGGTAAAAATTCTGATAAGACCTACCAATGAAAAAGAGATAATTACAACATAGAATAAAATTAAAAAATTACTTTGAGGGTGTGACATGAAATTCCAAGAAATTGAGCAAAAATTCAAAGGAATAATATATCACAGTTGTTCCCATATTGTCTGTGGACCATGTGCATCAGAATCTCCTGGGGTAGCTGGAGGAAGAAAGTGAGTCCAAATGCAGATTCCTAGGTCCTAGATCAGAATCATTGAGCCAAGACCTCTGAAAGTGGAACCCAAGAATCTGCATTTTCACAAGCCTTGGAGATGATCCTTATGGTATCTAATGTTTGATTGTCAATGCATTCGGCTTTGAGATTAATCTACCCTAGTTGCATATGTTTCTTTTTTTTCTTCCAGTGTTATTGAGATACAGTTGACATATAGCACTGTATAAGTTTAAGGGGTACAGCATAATGATTTGACTTACATACATCACGAAATGCTTACCACAATATGTTTAATGAGCACCATCATCTCAAATAGACACAAAATTAAAGAAGTAGAAAAAAATTTTTCCTTGTGATGAAAACTCTTAGGATTTACTCTCAACTTTCATATACAATGTTCAACAGCGTTAATTATATTAATCATGCTGTATATTACATCACTAGCACTTATTGGTCAATGCATTTGGCTTTGAGATTAATCTACTCCAGTTCCATACATTCCTGTGTATTAATTGCATACATTTAGGAAATATGGTGAGAGAAGGCTCTCATTCTTAAAAAAAAAAAGGAATGAGCATCTTTAGTTTATACCTCCTGTGAAGAATTTTAATTTGATCTTAGAAAGAGTGATTACTTTTTTCAGGTAAACAGAATTAGAATGACATCTTGGCTATATAACACTGATGTATTATGCGTATATGTATTTCCTATGTAGTTCAATAAATACAGAGGAAAGAAAATGGCTTTGGAGGCAAACAAAGGATTCAGAATCCCTCTTAGTGTCTTAGTTTTTTTCCCCTGCAAAACAGAACAATTAATAACAGCTTGAGAGTTTTGTAAATGTTAACTGAAATGGTATATGTGAAATTCCTAGTCTAGTGCCAACACACAGTAGACATTCAATAATGCTAGCTATCCTTATCTTATTATGCTTTGTATTCAATGATAGCATCAATGAAATAGTGTTAGCCACAGAGAGCAGTCTTTTGTCTGCCCAGTGCACACAGGTGGGCATTTGTGGAACTGTAGCTATAGTGACTACCTGAGGACCCTGCTGCAATATCACATTTCCCATTGTCATATTGTCTGAAATTATGCATCAGAGCTGTATAAACTTTAGACTCTTTTCTGCTAGAATCACCCACACTATTAAAAAAATTGTTTGGGTTATCTGATTGTATGTCTTATTATTAATACTTTAAAAATGTTATGTCTAGGATTTCAGCTTTATTGATCTTTGCTGTAATTATTATTTGATTGACTTGTAGGTGAATGTAATAGCAATGCTTAGAAACAAGGATATTTTCGTTTAGAGTGTGCTAATGTCATATTCAATATGTATACAATCAAATCTCAGTCATCAGAAATCAGCATGTACCTTATGTATGTTATCATAAGTCATAGACAAGGCTCAAGAGATTCTGCGTTTGTCCTTTCTCACTGCCCTTTCTGTCTCTGGGCAGAGGCTCAATCAGTAAGGGCTACAGCCATTTAATATTTTCAATTAAGTTTTTCGACAACAAAAAATGAAACAAAAGCAATTTTCAATTATCTTTGGTCAGTGAAAGAATATACAAAACTAAAATGAACCATCTTGAAGCATCTTTCACATTCCCTCTGTAATTTCATTAACAATTTTAAGAAATGTTTCAATAAAATTTTGAATAATAGAGAATCTAGTTATGCATAGTGTAAGTTGTTATTCATATAAAGTATCAATCTTTGGTATTTATCTGTTATCAAACATCCATCATTCTGGAAGATTTCAGGATTAATTAATAATAAATCAATTCTCAGATGAGAGAAGGCAATTTGAGTTTTTAACAAAATCTGATGTGATCCTGACTCAAGATTTGTCCTAACAATCACAGCATTTCTGCAATGTTCTAATTAGGTGTATGTCTGTATAAATCCCTTTTAAGTAAGTACATACAATTGTTATTTTTATTCTGTTTGGAGATACAAAGGGTTTTAAACCTGGAGTGCCAATTTTCTGCATCCTTGGCTTCCTTAGAATTATTGCTTTGTTGTTAAAATGTGCTTCATTGATAAAAGACTCTTTCAAGTTCATAGGGAAAAAAAGCCTGTCCCATTCCGTTTGAAAACTTTAACAGATATTTTCCAATTTAAAGAAATTGACTTTTTGAGCCTAATTCAGTTGGGCGAAATATAAGAATTTAAAAGTGGAATCCAATTATCTCTAACTTGTTCCCTTTGTTGAAAAGTTTTAAATTGGAAAATTTTTGAGCTTTTTCAGAAGGCACATTTAAGCTTTCTGATGACAATAAATGCAAAATAAAAATAATTTAAAAAGGAAAACCTTGATAGATTCATCATATCTCCTTTACAATTGAGGTCTTCTATATATGCAAAACTAGTCTCTGGTCCTGACATAGTCATTTATAATATCTTTCAGTCTGTGAATTTTTTTCCTGTTTATTGCAAATACAATAAATCCATTAACAGAATTCTGTCACTAGGTGGCTCCATTTAGCTTTTTAAAAGCAGTCTTCTATGAATACCTCTGTTTTTGGAGCATTTCTTTTTCCCTACTTTATCTTATATTATGATTATTTTTTTGCCTTTGTATCACATACACGCTGTGTAGCTTGGTTGCAAACCATTAGCTGTATGAAATTAGAGCCTATGTGCAATGTGCTGCCAACTCCTCTGCGGAGTCAACAAATAATGAAAGGCGACAGATGACAATTCAACAGGACTATGGTTATTGGCAGGATGCCATTGCTCAGTGCCTGGATCCTTAGCAAAATTATTTCCAGCCTTATTTTCTCACTTCAGAGCTCCATTTGAGCATCAAGTCATAGTCCCTGTAATGAAAGAAAGGCCCCAAAATTTATGGAAAGAAGGATGGATTTCTTTTTAAGTCCCTGAGAAGTTCCTGATCTGAGAGGAATGGTGTAATCCAGTGGAAAACGGCCCAGACTAGGAGTTGGAACCCATGAAGTCTTGTTTGGGTTTTGGAAGGTAGTTAATTCAACTATCTTCCCTGAATTTCAGTTTCCCCATCAATAAAATGGAGGGGTTGGACTAGATGATTTTTGTAATTTCTCCTAGTTTTAATATTTTAAGATATCTGATATGCCCAAAGGGATTCCTTAAGCAGCAGGGGTCTTGTTATGTAGATACTATTTTCTTTCTTAGGTCATAAACTCCTGAGGAAGGGGAAATGTCATAATTACTATAGCTCCAGTGCCCAAAACTGTGCCTGGCACATAGAAGAAACTCAATATATACACTTAATTGAATAAATAAACTGCCTAAAAGTACTGAATGATGGAGATGACACGGAAGTGTTGGCTCTCCAAAGTCCTACTGCATCTTATTCTGTCTTTGACTGGGCCTGGCCTCCACTTTCTATTGTTAAAGTTACAGGTGCCCATTGATGAAGGCAAGTCACCTGAGAATGCATTTGTTCTTTCTGGAAAGAAAGTGAAATTTTCTAGGCTTTCTCTGTTAACATCAGTTTGTTATTTAGATGGAATGGTTGCCACTGTAGATGTTTTAGAAGGCAAAGGCCATCTGTAGCAATATATTTAAAGTTCTAGAGCATGGTAATGATAGTCTATGGACAGAGGACACTACTCAAGTCTGTTGACTCTGAAGCTGTAGGGCTCAACATGAAGGAAGGGGTTTCGAAAACAAGGTCCTAAGTGAAAGTGAGGTATTGAAGAGAAGGGTTGAAAATTGGTGGAGAAGTGAAAGGATGCTTAGTGGATTTTAATAGAATGGTCAAATAGGGCATAGATAAATGCAAAATATTCAGCATGCACAGAAGAAAGTATTGTTAAAATAGCACTTTTGTGAGGAGTGTAAGAATCTTGACAACATGCATTTAAGGCTAAATTGAGCCAAATATCTAATTCTGAAACCATCTGAAGGGGACTTCTTGATAAAAACAAAATGATTAAGTCAGAATCTGACAATGTACCATTCACAATACAATTATCTTAAAATATATATACAAGAAGTTAAAATGCTATCCAATGTGCTTCTGATATTTTTCAATTACAATCATATCTCAGTCATTAGCTATCTGGAAATGGAAGTGTTTATGTGACATTGCAACCTTCTACTTGGTCTCTGTCTGAGATCCTCTGTGTTCTACTATGTTATAGTGAATTGGAATGGTTTTATCGGGCTTGATATTTCATGAAGAGGAAACATTTCAACTAGGTTTGATGCCCCAGGTGCTTAGGAGTCTATAGCTTTTACTGGAAAACACTCATCAGTTTTCTGTAGTAAACTATATGGGAAAAGAATCTGAAAAAGAATAGATATATGTATATGTATAACTGAATCACTTTGCTGTGCACCTGAAACCATCACAACACTGTAAATCAACTAGACTCCAATATAAAATAAAAATTTAAAAAACCTTGTTGACTGCAACGGCCCCACAAGGACTCACCGTTGAACAATGCTCCCTGACATGTAGGTTATGATGGAAGCATAATAAAAGGTACTGTTAAGGGTATTGATAATTTTTTAATGGGAAAATATTCATGCTTTGACAGAATTCTGGGAATTTTGCTTAGATATGTCTCAATATAGAGCATTTGGGAAATTTTAATCTTGTGTCAACCAAGTATCTTCTTTTGATGTAAAGGTATTTCTCTTTGACTCATGCTATTTTTATATGTCTTCTGACTGAAGTGCTTTGCTATGGTTGGAGAGGATAGCACAGAAGACACCCCCCCCCCCTTAATGATGAGGAATAAACGGATTTTGTCCTATTTGTAAAACTGTGTTGTCAATATGCAACAAAATAGAAAATGTATGTACTATATAATGTCAATATAAAATATAGAGCATACAATTGTATCTATGATACTATAAACATGTAAAAGTTGAATATGCCACAAGGATAGGAAGTAGATGATGTGGACAAAATTTTAACTTTGTTCGTTTGCTTGGGACTATGAGTGATTTTCTACTTGGATTTCTGTTATTTCAATATAATCTTTATGATAGTTATTTAAAGCCATAGTCTCATCTTAAAGGCAGGAAATTGTATGGAGCATAATACTTTATTGCATTAATTGATAAACATGTTATTCTCATATCATAACATTTAAGGGATACTCAAGGTTTTCCCCATTTCCATTTCTTCTCTGAAGAGAAGAAACTTTGATATGGCACAACGGAAACAATGAAATAAAGGGTAGAGCTTCAGTGAAGGTGAATGTGAGACGCTGATAGAACTGGACAGGGATAAGTTCTCTCTTGACTCAACTTCCCATTGTTTATTGTGGACCATCATCTCATCCATTGGCTGTGAAATGAGGGGTTTGCAATAATTTTCAAGTTGGACTTAGTAACGTAGACTTTGGAATTCATGCATGATTTGAATGCCTGGGTTCAGATGAAAGAAGGCAAGAAGAAGCTATGTAGATCAGCTTCTAGAGTAGGTGATTAGTGAAGGGCAGGAGTAAATGAGTCTCTGGGTTTGTTATATGACTCAGTCTAGTTCACCCGGGCAGGGAGTAGTATGGGAATCTCTCTCTCTCTCTCTTTCTCATTCACACAACTACCCACTCACATGCTAAAAGCACATTTGGGTAACCCAGCCAGAGTGGCAGTGGTTATAAAGTTCCCTAATCAAGGACTTGGAGATTTGGGATCCAAGCCATCTTTTACCATTACCTTCCTATTGAAATGGAATCTTCTTATGCATATTACATTGATCTTTTTTATCCCTCTTACACATTGCAGAACTCCCCTTAATAGTGATACTTTTGACTGCAATGAAGCTACCACATATGTTTACTATAATTATATGAAAAGTTACAAACATCTTACTATAAAAACAGTTAAGCTACTTGATTTTTTTCTAAAGAGAATTATTAGAAAAACAGCATAACATGGAAGAAAAGGCAAAGGACTGGGAGATAGGAAAGGCTGATTCTAGTCTAATCATTGTTATGACCAGCATTATCATTTTCACTTGAATGACTCAAGTTCTCTCATGGACTAGTTAATCTCTAGGTAGGGTGATCACACAGGCTCTTTTGCCTGAGACAGTCCTGGTTTACACCTGTTATCCCAATGTAATTATTAATAGCACCGTTTTCACTTTCAAAAGTGTCCTGGTTTGAATGATAAAGTACATGGTTACCTTATCTCTAAAGGTCCTTTCAACTTGACTATTCTTTGATGTTGCCTGGAGATGAGATGTGGAATCAATTGTCCGAGAGCAAGTCATTGAAATTCTAGTTCTTTATTTTGAGCAGTGGTGAGAGATGAAGGTATTGAGTTTGATATGGCCCAGATCATGAAAACCTGATATTCAAAGACTTTTAATTTTATCCTGAAGTCTATGGGGATATATTTTAATCAGGAAAGAAACTGAGACATCACTTTGGCTGCATTTTTGAGAATGAATTTTAAGAGACTGTTGCTGGAGATAGCAACCTTGTTAAGAGATTATTACAATAGTTCAATAAGAAATGATGGAAGTCTTAACCAAGATTATGACAGTAGAGGAAATAAAAATACTAATTAAAGAGATATTCAGGTGGTAATACCTGTAGGATATGGGGTATGGTGACTGAATAGGGTGATTATGGGATAGGCTAGTCTAGGGTGACCTCCCCCTGATCCTAACTATTTGTTAAATGATTGGATGAATAGTGATACCATTCATGGAAAGGGAAACCATCAAAGTTCTGGACTAAAGATTTGATGAGCTCATTGCTGGAATTGTGGAATCTGGTACATTTGTGGGACACAAGGCGGAAATATCCAGTAGACATTTAGATATAGGACAAGAACATTAGAATACCGGATTCTGGCCTGGTGATGTAGATTTGGGAGTGATTAACACATTCAAAGAGCCTGGAAAGCATCCAGGGGAATATGGAGCGAGACAAAATTGAACCGATGAAAGAAACATGGGGTCCCCTAGCATGAAAGGAAAGAGCAGATAAAGAGAAGTACCTGAACGGGAGACTGACAAGGAGCTCCAGAGAAGTAGGAAAAAATCCATGAGAATGATGTCATATAACCACAGAAGTTAAAGACTCCTTTTTTAGAGCACAATTCAGAGCTTCAGTTTAGTAGTGCTCAAAATTTTTGGTCTCAGGATTCCTTCATACTTAAAAATCTTTGAGGACCCCAAAGAATTTGTAAACTACAGCTATTGATGTTTATTATATTAGATATAACATTGAGAAAGTTGAAAACATTTATCAATTATCTAACCACAACAATAATAGATTCATTTAATGTTAACAAAATACATGATTTTTGTGAAAATAACTACATTTTCAAAAAAATTTTAGTGAGATGAGTCAAATTGTTTTATACAAATCTCTTTAATGTACAGATTAATATAAGGCAGATGAATTCTCGTATCTGCTTTTGCATTTATTCTGCTGCAATATGTTGTTTGAGTTCAGGTATATGAAGAAAACCTGGCCACACATAGCTATTTCGCTGGAGAAGAGTTGAGTATTTTCATAGCTTTTTATGATAATTGTAAATATTCTTCTTTGATATTACACCAGATATTACACCAGAACTTGACTGGTGATAGTTTCCTGAAGGTTAGTTACAATGTGACATCTAAAACCATATCAAATAACTTCTTGTACTGTATCACATTAAAATTCCTTGGTCTATCTTGAACTTTAAAAGAATACTTAACCTTGCATCATTTTGTATCATCTCTTGTAGGTCATTTGGAAAATACTAGCTTACTAGTTATGTAGATCTTTCAAATGTTGACATATTTTGATATATAATATTTAAAAATTATGGTTATCAATATCACTGCTGTTCTTATCAGAAAAGTATTGGGAAGCTGTCAAGCGCATGGTGGCAGATAAAGTTTTCCAATATTCTAATTTTCTCTCGAAAGCTCAAATTTTATCATTGGCAAAACATGCTGTCAGCTGTCTTCATTGAAGAAACAGTTCACTACGTTCGTTTTCACAAAATGTCTGACAAGTACTCAAATCCAAATCACCATGGTCTACCTGTTAGTTGTTTTTTCAAGTAAAAATTGTGTTCCATGAATAAAGCAGCTAATCCAGGAGCTTACAATTCGATTGCACAAGAGTTTCCCTTTGGTGTCCACGAAAGGATACCGAATTGCTTAATATGCCCTTTCTATTTTGTCATATAGAATGTTAAAATCGCATGTGCTCTAGAGTTGGGATTTAATAAAATGAATATTTCTTACTATTTCTTGAAGGGTATTATTCAGTGAAATGACTTTATTTTGTATTAACTGTATGTTGTAGTGAAAAACTGTGGTACAGTTTGTGACCTCTGCCTTGGTTGGTGATAAGGTGCCAATGGTTCTACCAACATTGATTTTACACAATCAGTACAAATATGAACACAGTGAAAAGTGCCAAAAATGTCTTCATAATATTGTGAAAATAGTTTTGATTTTGCAGATGCTCAGAATGGGTCTTGGAACCCCAGGGGTGCTCAGACCACACACTGAGAACCACTGCCTTTAACTGACCTCTGAGAAGGCTACACCATCGAATGCTGGAGAAAAGTTAAAAACAAAACAAAACAAAATACTACCTAAAAACAACTAAAGGACTCCACTGGATTTTGCAACAAGGGCCTCATGGACAGTCTTCTTGAGAAAAGTTCTAGGGTTCATGTTTTCCAGGTTAATGTATCTTCATTAAGTACCACGTGAAGTGATATAAAGAAAAAATATTCTTTCTCCCACTTCAATGAATGTATTGTATCCATTTAAAATAGAAATGCTTAAATGTATGAAGGCATTAATTATGGTGATCATCAAACCTGGAAGAGCATATCAAATTTCTCTGACTAGGAACTAAATGTGTTTTCCTTCTTTGAATTACAGATCTAGCATGTAGAACAATTTGGCATGCCATTTATAACAACCAGGGGTAAAAAGCAAATCCCAAGAAAGGGATAGTCAGAAACTCTATACCCAGTGGCTACAATGTACAGAAGTCAAATGTAATGGTTCAATATATTAAGAACCTACTTTAAAATGATTTGAATAAAAGGATATAAGGTTATTTGGCAGATTGTAGGACATATGGGCCTTTTTACACATATGAAGGGCAGGCAGTATGTTAAGAAAGTGACATTTCTTGAGCATCTTCTCTGGGCCTTTCTCTGAGTCAGAAATATTATTCATCTCATCTTATATAAAGCCCTTAAATCCCTTGAAGCCAGGTACTATTAACTCTTCCATAAAGACCATTAACCCTATCTAACCCCATAAACTTTATCTTAAACTCTTATCTAAAAATGAATTTCATCTAGGTTAAACAACTTGCAAAGTTAATGAGATTTTGACTCTTGATTAATGTTATCTGAGTAAAATCAATTTCTTTATGAAGTATGATTTCTTCTTCACTCAAAATAGTTGTTAAGCTTTGGATTCTATATACAGCATACTGTTCTATAATACTGGATTACATTGTTTCAATTTATAAAGCACTTTTTTTTAACATCTTTATTGGGGTATAATTGCTTTACAATGGTGTGTTAGTTTCTGCTTTATAACAAAGTGAATCAGTTATACATATACATATGTTCCCATATGTCTTCCCTCTTGCGTCTCCCTCCCTCCCACCCTCCCTATCCCACCCCTTCAGGCTGTCACAAAGCACCGAGCCAATATCCCTGTGCCATTTACAAAGCACTTTTGC
>NW_020172677.1:1217894-1231423 GCF_003031525.2 Neophocaena asiaeorientalis asiaeorientalis
ATGTAATTGTAGGGAAATGGAGGTTAAGTCAGGTAACCTTTCCATCATCTCACAGGTATTGAGCCCTGACTGAGCAGATCCAGAAGCCAAGGGATCTGCAATGTCATGAGAAGTTTAGTAAGTTAGTAAAGACAGTAACTTTGCTGTCCTCGAGTTAACATTTCTAGTTTCACTTATAAGGCAATAGTGATTCCTATATTGTTACACCCAATCATTACTGAATAGATTCGGATATGTTTATCAGCATTTATCTTATCATCTGGTATCTGTCTGATTTACTTCTAATTTTTGTTTGGCTTTAGACTGGATATTATGTTTCATTTCATTATGGAACGTTTCCCATCAATGTTAAATAAATGCTCTCAGGGTTATGTAACATCAAAATTCAATGATGCTTGGCAGCATTAACCCTCTGTTAGCCTTTATGATATCTAAAAATAACTGCCTACCTTTACTGTTGCTGGCAACTAAACTGTCATCTAGGTGTTTACATTAAACTTTTGCTTTTGGATTAACCTTCAATCCTTTTCTTCCTCTGCATGACCTAGTGTTTCCTTTAAGTCCAGATTTTTTTCTAAAATCACTTTCCTACATAGAACATTATGGTATTGGTTTATTTTTTTGAACTTCATTTCCAGCTTTTCCAATCAGTCCAACATGATTTTGAGACATGTCTATATTTGCCTTGTCTCCTTCCATTCATTTACCTGTTAGCTATGCCTCCTTTCATGTTTATGTTTTAATGAGCCCATGATCATCTTACTCTTCTGTAGCCAAATTCATATCTTCAAACAGATACCACAGCATATGCCAACAAATATATAGCATTTTCAGAGGAATGGAGTATAAAGAGAAAGTGATTGGCATTTCAGGCAGCTGGGGAGGAGTGAATGAAGTCACAGAGACAGGGAAGTCTGGGACAGGTACAGAGACTGAGAATTCATTTAAAATTTGATGAAGTATATGTGATTGAAATTAGTATAATATTCTGAAAGAGAATCTTTAACCTTAGTTTTTTTTTTTATATTTTACCCTTTGCTTATTAAATATTTACAGGCAATCAGTTATACAGCATTTGGGTCTTCAAGAAAGCAGAACACATAAATTTATATTCTTTTTTTTTTTTTTTTCAGTACGTGGGCTTCTCACTGTTGTGGCCTCTCCTGTTGCGGAGCACAGGCTCCAGACGTGCAGGCTTAGCGGCCATGGCTCACGGGCCCAGCCGCTCTGCGGCATGTGGGATCTTCCCGGACCGGGGCACGAACCCGTATCCCCTGCATCGGCAGGCGGACTCCCAACCACTGCGCCACCAGGGAAGCCCAGAACACATAAATTTAAATAGCATGTTTTGATTATTTATTCTCATACTGAAAAATGAACACCAACATACACATGCACCAAATAATTTCTTCCCAAAATATTTATCCGTCTTTCCTGGAGTATAAAGAAGTAAAAAAATGAAATACCACAAATATAAGATAGATGCATAAACTTTAGCCATAGAAAAGTACAGCAGAGAGGACTCCCCTGGTGGCGCAGTGGTTAAGAATCCGCCTGCCAGTGCAGGGGACACGGGTTCGAGCCCTGGTCCAGGAAGTTCCCACATGCCGTGGAGCAACTAAGCCCATGAGCCACAACTACTGAGCCCACGTGCCACAGCTACTGAAGTCCGCGTGCCTAGAGCCCGTGCTCCGCAACAAGAGAAGCCACCGCAATGAGAAGCCCGTGCACCGCAACGAAGAGTAGCCCCTGCTCGCCACAACTAGAGAAAATCTGCGTGTAGCAACGAAGACCCAACGCAGCCAAATAAATAAATAACTAGATAAATAAATAAATAAGTAAATTGAAAGAAACCCTTACATTTAAAAAAGAAAAGTACAGGAGAAAATATTTGAGAAATCAGTGCAGTTTATAAACTGTGTATGTTCCTGATGTGAGTTTGCTTCATTAAGAGTGGAAGAAAAAATAAGTGCATTAGCATTGCTCAAGCCCTAATTAAAACCCTGTTGGGTATTTAAATGTGGGCTCCACAATATTCAAATATTGTACACTGTGGGACCTTAGAAGTAGTCTAAGGAAATACTTTCCAGAATAAAAGATTGCTTGATGTTGAAATAATTTGTGCTAAAGGCAACGATTAAGATAGCTGGGATTCTATATTGAACCACTGATGAACAGTGGAGGGTAGAAATAAGAATTTAAAATAGTGTCAGTAGGTTTCTTTAATTTTTACATTTATGGCTGTAACAAAAAGTACACGAAAATGAAACTATGACAACATGCAGTAGCCATTTATTACAAAAGAAAATGAGACAAAAATTACTTTGTGTAAGGTTGCTCTTGAAAATTCTTGTTATTCATAAACTGTCACTTTAAATAAGGGACTGATTCCATAAAGTGAGGAGACTATTACTTGTAAAGCATTAAGACACACAGCTGAATGTCAATCAGTCACCACAAATTTTCACCTTTATCTAGAGTTTGACACATGTTGACAATTTCTTTTATTACAATTCAATTCACAAGTCAAGATACTGACCAGAAAATGTTTTAGGTCAATAATGTTGAATATTTTATTATAAAAGAAAAATGTTTTCCACAACAATCCTAGATGGGGAAAGGAATGATATTTCCTTACTAATGTGAAAAATTTCGTGAATGATTATAGACTTTAGATTAATAGCACCAGATAGGAACCATCAAAATTGAATTTAGCACTTTTTTTTATACTGAGTGGGAAAGTAAACAAGATTATTATTCAATTAAGCCATTATTACCCAGAAGCAACAAAGAGCAACTGGACTGTAAATTTCTTAAGGATTAACGGTGTCTTGACTATCGTACATTAAATAACTATTTGAAGTTTGTGTACGTATGTCTGTATAAGTGAAATTTCAAAGACCTTGTTCTATTACATTACTGGAAAGAAGATAAGCTTAGGTGCAGGTCAAAATTACATCATGGCTCCTAAGTAGGAAACAATAATGCAAAATATACTTGGAATTATTGACTGTATCCAAGAAAATCACACGTAGTAGGGCATCTCATGCAACAGCAGGGTGGTGGGAAGGAATTATACATCCTGGAGGGAGCACAAACACCAAAGTATGTATAGGTTTCTACTTTGTAATTCATCTGGAGTTTTTTTCCTTAATCTTTGTATAACTTTCATTAGTGGTGAAGTAGAGGTCTATTGACTGAGGTAGTATGCTACACCAACTTAAAAAATATTTATAAAATCACTTCTTTTGGAAAATGTAGAAAAGATGTTTCCTGAAATGGAGAAACAAGCTCCTCTTATAAGGCTGATTAGCATATGTACAGAACTGTGGGTCAGACATGGGGAGACATTCTTTCTGTTCTTTCTAAAGTTCTGTTCTTCTGTGATGAAAGGCACACTGCATTTGGGAACTGAATAAAAATTCTAATTTTTCTTCACTTCAAGCTTTATTTTATTCAGTTTTGCCTTGTAGAGTTAGGGGGCAATGCGCCTGCTGTTATGAGGCTCATTTTCTAGAAGTGAATCCCTACATCATAATGAAAGCAGTCATAGGTTCAATGGTATTTTATAAAGATGAGACATTAGCATAAGTGTGATAACACCAAAATTAATCAAGACAGTTATAACTGAGACAAAATAGAGAGTGGAATTTCATTATTTTTTTTTTTGAAGTTATATATTTTATTAATTCCAACTGGAAATAAGAAACATTTCAGTCAACCGCGCTAGGATAAATACTGAATTATATTTCTATCCTCTGCATAGGAAATGGTAACACAAAATCATTGTCAAATGAAAGAATGATGAAAAAACATACAGCCGGAAAATGTAGAAAAAACATTATAAAGGAGTGTTAACACAGTTAACAAAAATGCTATGGTATTTTTACTGACTTTCGCGACATTTGTGAGACTTTTCAGCTTTAAAAAATTTGTAATTTATTGTGGTTCCTTTTCTCATTCTAAAAAACATTCACATTCACACTCAGTTTTGCATTCATAGTTTTGAGGACCCAGCTCCCAGATTCTATGTTTCAGGCTTTATAAACCTGAATATGCCCCTGCATATTTTACTGTATTTAATATGTATTCCCTGCTGTGGTCAGGGAGATTGAATTTCCTCTGTTAATTAGCCATTTATACTTCTTCTTTTGGGAATTACCTTTTTTTTTTCCTTTATAATTTTTCTTTTGAAGGGCTTTTGCCATTTTCTTATTAGTTTGCAAGAGTTCTTTGCCTTAGGCTACCAACTTCTTGTCTGTTGGGTATAGCATAACCTTTTTCTTTCTTTTTTTTTTTTTTATCATCTTTATTGGGGAATAATTGCTTTACAATGGTGTGTTAGTCTCTGCTTTATAACAAAGTGAATCAGCCATACATATACATATGTTCCCATATGTCTTCCCTCTTGCGTCTCCCTCCCTCCCACTCTCCCCATCCCACCCCTCCAGGCTGTCCCAAAGCCCCGAGCTAATATCCCTGTGCCTTGCGGCTGCTTCCCCCTAGCTATCTACCTTACTACGTTTGTTAGTGTGTATATGTCCATGACTCTCTCTCGCCCTGTCAAAACTCACCCTTCCCCCTCCCCATATCCTCAAGTCCGTTCTCCAGTAGGTCTGCGTCTTTATTCCTGTCTTACCCCTAGGCTCTTCATGACATTTTTTTTTCCTTAAATTCCGTATATATGTGTTAGCATACGGTATTTGTCTTTTTCTTTCTGACTTACTTCACTCTGTATGACAGACTCTAGGTCTATCCATCTCATTACAAATAGCTCAATTTCATTTCTTTTTAAGGCTGAGTAATATTCCATTGTGTATATGTGCCACATCTTCTTTATCCATTCATCCGATGATGGGCGCTTAGGTTGTTTCCATCTCCGGGCTATTGTAAATAGAGCTGCAATGAACATTTTGGTACATGACTCTTTTTGAATTTTGGTTTTCTCAGGGTATATGCCCAGTAGTGGGATTGCTGGGTCATATGGTAATTCTATTTGTAGTTTTTTAAGGAACCTCCATACTGTTCTCCATAGTGGCTGAACCAATTCACATTCCCACCAGCAGTGCAAGAGTATCCCCTTTTCTCCACACCCTCTCCAGCATTTATTGTTTCTAGATTTTTTGATGATGGCCATTCTGACTGGTGTGAGATGATATCTCATTGTAGTTTTGATTTGCATTTCTCTAATGATTAATGATGTTGAGCATTCTTTCATGTGTTTGTTGGCATTCTGTATATGAGAATGGTGAAGGGCTTTTTCAAATAATAAAATATTTTAATTAACAAATGTCTATGAAAGGAGACATTACTCTCCCATTCTGGCCTGAAATGATGGGAACATTATCAATGTCTTCATTTGTTTCCACTCTCTGTATCAAATCAGTCACCAAGTTTTGCTGATTCTTCATAATATTTTCTTCCTTTCAATTCCCACAATGTATTAAGGTTTCAAACAACACAAATTTATCATCTTACAGTTGTGGACGTCAGAAGTCTGCCGTGGGTCTTACTGGGCTAAAACAGAGGTGTCAGAGGGTTACGTTCCTTCTGGAGGCTCTGGGGAAGAGTCAGCTTTCTTTAATTTTCCCCTTTCTAGTGGCTGTTTAGATTCTTTGGCTCATGGCTCATTCTTCTCTCTTATAGCCAGCAAGTAAGATGTTTAAATCTCTCTCCTGACCTTGATAGTCCTACCTCCTTTTCACTTTTATAAGGAACCCTGTAGGGCGACCCAAATTATCCAGAATAATCTCCCTATCTCAAGATGTGTAATTTAAACATCTGCAAAGTTCTTTTTGCCACATAAGGTAACACATCCATTAGACATGGACATCATTGGGGGCCTTTATCCTAGAGTCCACCATCTGACCCCAAACATTCACATTTTTACCACACGCAAAATGCATTCACTCTATTGCAACATCCCTAAAAGTCTCAACTCGTTACAGCATCAACTCAAAGTTCACCATCTAAATTATCAGATGAGAAGTTCCAAAGCTCGTTACCTAAAGCATCTGAATCAGGTAGAGGTCTGTTTATGATGATTTAAGCATTCTCTAAGAAAGCATACTCTTTTCCTCAGTGCTCTTATCAGCAGTTGTTAACATTCATATTTCTACTAACAGTCTGTTCAAGGCAAACTAGGCTTTTAAAATCATGCTCCTCAGAATTCTTACAGCTTCTTACCATTGCTTAATTGTAAAGGCACTTCCACATTTGTAGGTACTTTTTACCGCAGCATCCCACTTCTGGGTATCAACATCTATATTAGTTTCCTATTGTTGTCATAGCAAATTACCACTAATTTAGTGGATTAAAACAACACATCTTTATTATCTTACAGTCACCACTATTACTTTACATCATAATCTTACTACATCCTTCTTAGATTACTGAATAAATGTTCTTCCAACCACTCATTTTGCCTCTGCATTTAAAAAAAAATTTTTCACTGCCACCATCAACAAAAACAGCAGCAGTAATGATAAAAACCGTTGAAACTATTGGGAGCTCATAATGTGCCAGACAGCCTTCTAAGTGTTTTATAAAGATTTTCTAATCTGTTCCATACAATGGCCTTATATAGTAAATAATATTCATATATCACTTTATAGTTAAAGAAATCGAGGCAAACCAAGATCAAGGAATTTGCCCAAATCATCTGCTTTGTAGGTGTGTGAAAGACGTTCCCTGCCTTATCAGAAAACAAAGGATGCTAAGGCCACCAAGCCATCAGTCACTACCACCAATGGTGTACCACCCCCAGCAGTGCAGCCTGAGGGAAAGAACAGGCTACTGGCCCTAGATAGTTAAGGTGCATGTCAAAGGAATGATTTCAATGAGCCCAGACTTTTGTATCTTCCCTTATACATAGACAAGAAATAAATTCGTTCACTCGTGGTATCTGGTTTTCTTTAATTAACAATAATCTTTTGACGTTCCAACTACCTTGGTCTTTGTTGCAAAAACCCTATATATCCTGGCCCCTCCCTTACCTCTTTGGAGCAGTCCCTCAGAACTATTTGAGAGGCTGTCTTCTGGGCTTAAGGCCTCAGAACATCTGCCAAATTTTAGGTTGTGCATTTTTTTCAGTCGACAGGTGGATGAATACCTAGTTCCCTACAAAAAGGATTGTCTTCCTGAAACACAGCTTTCAACTCTCAACTCAAATATTATTATTGTTTTCCTTTAAAATAAAATCCAAATTAAGCTATAATATTGACCAAATTTTGGTCATTACGCTCAACTCCAGTCCTATTTATTTGCTGTTCTCTAAACATCTTACTCTTCCACCTCTGTGTTTTTGTCTTTTTGTATTTCTTACTTCAGAAGATATTCCTTAAGCTTTCTTTACCTTCAGTCTCCATTTAAACCCCTTCTCCTTGTGACCTATTCTATCAGGTCCCACAACAGTTTATACCTCTACCATTCACTTGGCCAACAGCTATGCCTATTTTTTGATTTTTAAAAATACACCATAGGTTTATTTCTTCTTTTTATTGCCATATAAATATTACAAGTCTTTTATTTTTCCCAATAGAGTATATATTTGTTAAGGATTAACAGAGTGTACTACCTAACTAACATTAAATAACCATTTGGAGTTGGTGTGTGTGTGTGTGTAGGTAAAAATTCAAAAATCTTGCTTTAGAATAACAACCAAAGGATACAGCATGACGGTTCTACAGCACTAAGTAATTTGTGTCTTCATTTCCTGTAGTTTATTTTTATAGATGCCATACACTGAATCGTTGTAAGAATCTTGTAAATTGAAGTTGACTGTTGCCATCTCTAACATTATTTTCTCCATCACAGCACTGTTCTGATTTGCCTCTCATAACAGCATGCAGTTCAGTAAGGCTCATAGGGTATCAATAGGGAAATAAAAATATTTTTGGCGTTAGAGAAAGTCATTTAAATTAATCTTCCACAGAATATAACATGAAATTTCATTCAGTGCCCTTTAGAGCAGTGATTCTCTAATCATGGCCATGACCTTTCATTAAACGTTTTCTGCATTCACCAATAGCTGACATAATTCCATCAATGTCTAAAGGTGATTTAAGAAAGAAAATAAATTGCACATGTAAAGTCTGTAAGCTGATAAATGTTAGACTCCAAAGTGCGGGTTTGAACTTTTGTTCTTAATCTTTGTGTGAAAGAATAACGTGTGCTAGAAGACATAAATTCATGTAAGACTTCTTTCAAGGAACATGCTTTTGTAGAGAGATACATGTTTACCTAATTACTTAAAATACGTTACAGATTTTTAAGCATTATTATACAGATACAAATAAATGATCCTCAGGGTTCCAGCAAGAAAGCAGAAGGGAATAAAAATTGGATATTCAAAAGAGTTTAATAAAGGGTGATTTACAAATTTGTGAGTGGTTTGTAGAGAAAGGGCACGGTAGAACTGTTACCACCTTTGGCTTAAAGAGACGGAGGGAGGAATTGGTCAGTGAAACTCAGAGGAGTTTCAAATTTAATTTTAAAGAAAATTTTCTCTTAATATGTGACACAGATAGACTCCAGCAAAGGAGCTGGCGGAATAAATATTCGACTTCTCCTCCTCCTTCCCTCTGTTCTCCTACCATTATTTCATGTTGGCTGACCCCAATTGCATTCAGAGGCAAGAGAGCCCATCCAGGTAGCTCTGGTGTGCAGGCGCAGTAGAGAAGGGCAGCATATGAAAGGCACTAGATAGCTGCTAATTTCCCTTCCCTTTACTTTTTTTTTTTTTTTTTTTGAACCACCTCATGGAATTATTGATTCTGAATAGCCCTGACATTGTTACTGATCTGATGTGGAACACACTATAACATCCATGTCAATTGCAAAACCTGTACGACATCCAGCATTTACAATTTAATTCAGGCTCATTTTTTAGTTTGAGTCTAAGGTTGAGGGAAATGAAACCCCAGCATCAGAATCAACAAAGGATCATTTTAAATATTAACAACCCCGAAGCTATCATCAAGTAGTTAATAGAGTTAACTACAAAAATTAAATTCAGGGAAGATAGAGGTTATTATTAAAAGGTACACTACCTTGTCTGAAAAAGAAAGAAAAACAAGCAAGAATGACTGATGTTTTGTAGGACACTCTGTGCTAAAGTTCACCATCTCAGGCTTCCCTGGTGGCACAGTGGTTAAGAATCTGCCTGCCAGTGCAGGGGACATGGGTTCGAGCCCTGGTCAGGGAAGATCCCACATGCTGCGGAGCCACTAAGCCAGTGCACCACAACTACTGAGCCTGCACTCTAGAGCCCGTGAGCCACAACTACTGAGCCTGCGTGCCACAACTACTGAAGCTCGTGTGCCTAGAGTCTGTGCTCCACAAGAGAAGCCACTGCAATGAGAAGCCCGTGCACCGCAACGAAGAGTAACCCCCACTCACTGCAACTAGAGAAAACCCACACGCACCAGCAAAGACCCAAACAGCCCAAAATTAATTAATTTAAATAAATAAAATTCGCTGTCTCAATTCATAAACCATGATGAGCACAACATCACTGGGCAGACCCTGATGACTCCTTGGATGATGTTGTGTAGTTGCCCTGGATACTGCCTTCTAAGGGCACACAAGGGAAAGAGTTGTAGTCCTACTGTGCTCTCACTTTCTTTTGAGCAGTTAGCTGAATTTTAAGTAGGACACGTTCAACGTGCTGTCATGATCTGGCTTTTTTGCAGTTCACCTGACTTACCAAAGACTGATTTTCTAAAGAAAAAGTGTCATTATAAAATATAGTCATTACCTCTATTTTCTTAGCTACCAATAGACTTTATGCAGTAAATACTTTATAATATATTCTTAGAGACACATTTTTTTGTAGATGAAATGTCTCAGATTTGATGTTAAATTCATTTGGCTAGAAGCTGCACAAGGCAGTGTTATTTTTAAAGATGGTTAATTTTTCCTGCTGAGAATAAAAGTACTTGAATATGTTTATAGTAGTTGTATTTTGCATCAAGTGTTTTAAATATACTATCAAATTTTTAATTTTGTGTAATAGACTATTTCTATGTGTGTTCTAAATACTATATTCCTCTTTGAGAAATTATAGCTTTGTGTTAACTAAAAATATGGGCTATCTGGCTTGATTATTATTCTTTGTTTAATCAAGAAATGAATTTAAGGTATCCATGTTCTCTTGCATTTAAATAATCACTGAGAAACTGACTAGACCTAAAAATTTAAATTGTATTTTCCATGGCCTTATGCTTACATGTCCCCTCTCTTGGAGAGTGTCACAAACTAACAAGTCTGCTATTTGTGGGTCCATCATCTTAAAAAGTTTGCAGGCAGATATGATCTTAACCCTATTTTATTGCTTTGGATTTTTATAAAAACATACTTCATGTTCATGTTTTGTGCCATCTGTAGTGCCTTAAGCTTATTTAGGCATTTATAGTTTGAGAGAATACACTGAATACAAGTTGACTTCTAAACTGCCTTCATTCTAAAAAAAGACAAAGAACATACAGTAGAGAAGGTCAGTATTGCTATTCCATGTGAAGTGTTATTCTAGTCAAAGTCATAGTTTTGAAATTAAATGCTACTTCAGGCTTCACAGCTCACCGGATATTTCTGTGAACAAAACAGGACAATTACAAGCTGCTATTATGGCAGTGTAAGGCTGCATCAATACAACTTTTTAAGAGAAAGTGACACAGGTCAAAGACCCTGGTGGCAAATGCATGTTAGTGGTATTGACTTCTTGTTTAGTACTGTCCTATATATGGCTTGAAATGAGTAACCCAGATGCAACAGACTATGACAAATTCTCAAGTCTCACAGACACCTCATTCCATAATTTGTGTCTGTCAACTCTGATGGTCCTTGATGTTTCTTTCATAAGGACCCTCTGATGTCAATGTAGTAGATAAGACTTTGAGAATTAGAGTATTAGGATGTAAGCTATTCAGGCCTTGGGATGATGTGCTTGGAAGATGAAATACTTCAGTTTCACAAGAATCATAAACTGGGACTCATAAACAGAAAGAGAACAGGTATAGATCAAGTCCAAATGAATAAACATCCATATAAAGAGGAAACAGGGAAAAACATGAGGGCTGCCGCCCTTCTTAGCCATTTGCTCTAAAGTTTCTGAAAACTTCATCTTTAATGAAGAATTTAAAATTCTATATAATTATTAAAATTGTAATATTTAACTAGATAATTATGTATGGGTTTTATAGTACAAGTCCAAAGTGGTTTGCTCCTGAAGAATGAAAAAAAAGTACACGTTTTTGAAGACCTAAACTAAAGTAGTGTTCACTTTATAAAATTCTCTACTTTAGAATTGTACTTACTTCTGATATATCTTATTTTCTAGAATGCTCTTCAGATTCTTTTTCTCTGTTCTTCTTCCTCAGCTGATCCTTTGCATTATGTGATTTTCTGTAATTTAAACTAATGCAATGGCTTATTTAAAGGAGGCTATTTGTTATGAAATAATTCAAAAATACTTAAAAACATAATAAATGGTAGAATAAGGTTGATATACCCATCACCTATATCCAAAAATATTCTTAATATTCTGATATTTGTCATATATTTTATATAATATATTCTATATATTGTATATGTGTATAAACTTTTTACAGAATCACTTGATAATGTATTACAAAAATGGTGATGATTCATCCATAAGTACTTTAACGACTCGCAACATAAAGTGATTCATTTATATAATCATACATTTATGATAGTTTAATAAAATATTTTCTTTATACTATTATTTTAATATATTTGAGCCTCAGTATTATTTTAATATAGTGTGATTTCTATTTAGTACTTGAATACTATGGCAATAAGGTACAGATGGTGAGCTGTTAATATATGTGGGATTCCAGAAGAGTTTATTTAACTCAAATTATTTATATTCCTTAAAGCAAATAATTGTCACCCTTTAAGTCTCAGACATGAGAAACTGAAAATAACAACTGAACTTGAGCTAGTCTATTACTTAACATTCAATGTACTTGGCAAGCTAGGATGAAAAGTGATTGAACTGAGGCACCATAGTTAGAATCCTGGCTCAGTCTTCCGTATATTAGGATGATAACAATAGCAGTGACCTCACCAAGCTTGCTCCAGCTTTAAGGCCTTGAAAATCCATTTATTCTGCCTAGAATGAACAAGATGATGACCATGATGATGACGGTGGTGGTGATATCTAACACTAAAATAGTGTTTGCCACGTTCAAGTACTAATCAAATCTCCCCTTTTTATAGATTAAGTTATTTAGTAATCATAACTCTTAGGTAGGTATTACTATTATTTCCATTTTATAGAAATTAATGAAGATGACATTAAATGACATTAATCACAGCTGGTATATGCGAGAGCCAGTTTTCAAACACAAAAAGTGTATATCCTGTATTTATTTATATTCTTTTCCCTTCACTGTTTCTCACAACTGCAAAAAAGTCATTCTGCTGACTTTTTATCATTCAAAGGTCAGCTAAAATATCACTGACTCAGAGACACTTCCTTTATCAACCAGTCTGAACTGGCCTATCACTCTTTCTACTTCCATTACCACTGATTCCATTATCTTCTTTTTTTGATCCTTTATAGCACTCATCATTGTTTAAATCTATCTATCTATCTATCTATCTATCTATCTATCTATCTATCTATCTACCTACCTACCTACCTACCTACTTATCCACTCCTCTGCTCCAGGTTGTAAACTTGAGCAAACAAAAATTCTCAGTCTTTTTCAGCATCCTATTTCCAGTACCAGTGACTGGCACATTACAGATAGTTTTAGTAAATAGATGTTCAGGAATCTATATAATTAAATAAGTAGTTGCTATATTTGTAAATTGGATTTTTGTGAGGCTTGCATAGCATGGAACATTTAAAAACCATGGGATTTAGAGTTAGCCAAAACTAGGTTTGAGTTTCAGCTCTATCACTTTCCAGATGCATGATATTTTACTAACTATTGAAATTCTTTAAGCTTATTTAACTCTTCAGAATATGAGGCAGTAGGATAGAAATGAGGTCATGCCCGGACTCCAGTCATTATTCTCATGACCTTAGGCAGCTGTTGAGTGGTTTTAAGCAGAGGAGTGTAATAATCTGACTTGCATCTTAAAATGATCAACCTGGCTGTAATGTAGTGAAGTAGATTTTAAAAGAGACATGTTGGTAACTTGGGCAAGGTGATGACAATGGAGACAGAGGCGAAGGACAGATAGTTGAGAAGGAGAATCAGAATTTGGATGGGATTTTGGGGTGAGATGGAGGTGTCATGGATAGCTCCTAGATTTCTGACTTGTGAGACTAGGTGAATTGTGGTACGATCTAGTGAACGTTAGAAAATAATTTTGGTTGTGGAAGAAAGTGTTTATGAATTAACTTAATGTCATGTTGAAGTTGAAGTTTCTTGAAACAGCCAAGGGAAGCTCTTCATTTACAGTCCTTCCACTGCAATGAGTATTTAATAAATGTTATTATTTTCATGTTTCCCCCACTTTGACTTTTTTTTTTTTTTTTTTTTTTTTTTTTTTTT
>NW_020172677.1:1231499-1315476 GCF_003031525.2 Neophocaena asiaeorientalis asiaeorientalis
TTTTTTTTTTTTTTGCTGTACACGGGCCTCTCACTTTTGTGGCTTCTCCCGTTGCGGAGCACAGGCTCCGGATGCGCAGGCTCAGCGGCCATGGCTCACACGCCCAGCCGCTCCGTGGCATGTGGGATCTTCCCAGATCGGGGCACGAACCCGTGTCCCCTGCATCAGCAGGCAGACTCTCAACCACTGCGCCACCAGGGAAGTCCTGACCTTTTTTATAGAAGAAGGTTTACTTATAATTTGCAAATACTCTCCATTAGTAAAACCTTGAGATACGTTCTTAAGAATTCTCATGCCCTCCAAGCTATTGTTACTCTTCATTAAATCTCAATATGGACGTCCAGTTGATTTGGTATCCTCCTAAGGACACTTGTGTTCACTTGTATAAACTGTCTATTTAGTTGGATCTCTGATATAATACCTATTCTTTCTTCTCATCAAAGACCTTGATATTTTCTTCTAGTCACTGACTTATGCTCTGTTTCAGCTCAGGTAATGCAGTGGGATGTATGGTGCTACGAATTAATCAAACTATAATGATTACTTCTGTTCAAAAATTCTGGGCTATAATACTTTACCCACCAGGGCAAAGAAAGTGGTCAGAGCTTAAAGATCAATTGTATCCTGAGTTAAAGTGTGTAAATTCTCCTGGATGTTGGAACTTTATGTGCTGGCTTGGTTTCACAGCTAAAATAAACCATAGATCCTCTAGTCCAAGCTCATCATGCCCCAAGATTTTTCCATCAGCCTATCATGAAGGCTGCTTTCTTCCTGGTGAAGCCTCCATATACTCTGTCTTATATAGTTGATAATAAAAGAATAACAAAAGGATCTCTATCTCTAAATTAATAGAGTTCCTGGTATGTAGTGTAATTGAATGATTGCAGCCAGATAAAACCGTAAATTACTCTGCAAGAAAATTACAGAATTTCACATATCTCCAGTTTAAGATTTGCAGGCACAGTATTGAACGTGCAGGGAGAGGATCATCATATTAGCACTTCTAAATATCAGTGATTAAAATAGTGGCTCAAGGGCTTCCCTGGTGGCGCAGTGGTTGAGAGTCTGCCTGCCGATGCAGGGGACACGGGTTCGTGCCCCGGTCCGGGAAGATCCCACATGCCGCGAAGCAGCTGGGCCCGTGAGCCATGGCCGCTGAGCCTGCGCGTCCGGAGCCTGTGCTCTGCAACGGGAGAGGCCACAACAGTGAGAGGCCCGTGTACTGCAAAAAAAAAAAAAAAAAAAGTGGCTCAACCTTATAAATATGATGGATACAATTATAAAATTTCCCTTTAGGGCCTTTCTTAGATAAGCAGTTTTGAGTATGAACAAATTCTTGTTATGTGAGAGTGAAGGAGCTGACTTTTTTTCATACAATGTATTGATCAAAGCCCTCACTGGATGACTTTTGATAGGAATTAACTGTAATAGCAGATAATAGCAAGGGGGTGGAGGTCTGACAGCCTGATTCTAGCTTCGAAAAACTAAACAAGGTGGTTGATACTTACTCTTCCATGGCCAATTACTGATGAATAAAGCATTATCACTAAAAAGGGACCAACTTAAGGTACAATCACAGCAACTCCCATTACTGTACATCTCATTACGGCATAAAAAGAAAAGTTTTTACTTAAACAAAATAATATTTTTCTTTGAGATTCACATAAAGGAAGTAATAGATTTCCTAAAATTCTAATCTTCAGAGGAATGTATTTGGTATATCATAACTTGCTATAACATTCAAAACTCACTTCGAGAGACATGCAAGTTCCATATGCAATATGTAAAACTTGAGTTTATGTATTATTGAATTGGCTGAGAAGTTCCTGTCAATATGCCCCAGCTTTTACTTTTAAAAGAACTAAAGATAAAATTATAATGCTTTGGACTTTTAATTATAAAGGATCTGGAATTTCAGTAATGTACATTCCAGTTTCATTGTGAAGTTGGCCTACTGATTCATTTTCTTATTAATGAGGTACCATCCAATTACCTATACTATTCCTTTGAAAATAGGATTTTTTTTTTTTTTTTTGCAGTACGCAGGCCTCTCACTGTTGTGGCCCCTCCCGTTGCAGAGCACAGGCTCCGGACACGCAGGCTCAGCGGCCATGGCTCACGGGCCCAGCCGCTCCGCAGCATGTGGGATCTTCCCGGACCGGGGCATGAACCCTTGTCCCCTGCATCGGCAAGCGGACTCTCAACCACTGTGCCACCAGGGGAGCCCTGAAAATAGGATTTTTAAGGTACTTTTCAAATATATAAGAACCAATATTCTCTGTGCTATTTTTTTCTGCACTTCAGTTGACCCTGGATGACATACGCTCTTTCTTTCTTTAACAAAGTTATCCATTTTCCAAGACTTTGATAAGAAAAAGGCAGAACAACTCTTTTGTCATCTTGTTTCATTAGCAACCAAATCAAATATGTTCATTGATATTTACAGGGATAATTATATTTTAAAATAACACTTTCTTTTTAAACTAATGCTATTAACTTTAGGGCAAAGGTCTCATACACATGCACGTATATGCAGTCAGATAAGCCTGAATAACTGCATCTTTGGGGAAATGGGTGAATTACTGGAAATAAGTACTGAATTTGGAGTTAGGGTACCTGGAGTCCAGTCTTGATTCTACCATCATCTGGTGGTACTTTGCAGCCTTATGAATATCACTTAATCTCTGATATTAGGTTCTCAATGTCAAAATAGAGATGGTATTTAGTTATCAGTTGTCTTTCAGCTCTGATAATATATGTAACTGTGGTAGATTTAACACATTTCTCTGTACATACATTGATTGATACACTGTACACAGTTATTGTTTGTATATATGTTTATAAATATAGACTTCAATAAAGAGAAACTCCTTTATGTCCAAAAGAAAAATAAAAAAAAACCCAAATGGGAAAATGAACAATGAACATAAATAAGCAAGTCAAGGAAGAGAAAAATTGGATGGTTAACAAGTGTATTGAAAATGAACGTTTATACTCATTACAGAGAAATGCAAATGGAAAAGTAATAAGTCAAGATAAAGAAAAGTAGAAGGGGGATGAAGGGCAGAGACTATGACAGTTGAAATGCTACACACTGGCTCTTGCAAATATTAGATTTGCTAAATTTTTTGATCAGCCACACTGGCTATTCTCATTCTGAATTATAGAAAAATATCTCTGTTTTTGGATGCTTTACTGTCAACTCTTCTTTTTCTTAAACTTTAAACATTCATCACCTATTATGCCTACCATTATCACCCTGATTTCTTTAAGGCAATTGTTTCTTTGGGTATATTTCTTTTACAGTCTTAAGCTAGAATTTTACCAAAGCATAGCAGACAGGCTAAAGGACAGAATGAGGAACAGACTTCCTGGGTTCACACCTTCACTTGCCACTTAATACCTGGGTAACTTTGGTGAATTCTTAATACCTTTGTGTCTCGATGTTCTTATTTGTAAAATGGAAATGGTAATACTAAAGATACCTCATAAAGTTATGATTAGGATTAAGTGAGTTAAACATGACAAGTACTAAAAAAAGATTTGCTATATAATTAAAAAGCTCCTAGTAAAGGGACTATTGTTACTGAGAACATTGTGCAAAACTGTTTCTCAGATTCAGAGAAAACTCTTGTGTTCCAAACCCTCAAAAATTCACATTTTCAAACTTTACATGTTTTCAGGTTCAACTATTTAGATATATGTGAATATAATCAACTGTTATTTTTCAAGAGCTAATTGTATGTCAAATATCATGGTATGTACTTTCATACATGCATTAAATTAATTACACAAGGAGGCAGTTAGACTGAGGTGCCTCTAATGCCATGCTTGGCTACTTAAGCAAACTGAAATCTAAGCCTGTAACTGCCTCAAATTTAAAAATTGAAACCTAAGGACAAT
This sequence comes from Neophocaena asiaeorientalis asiaeorientalis, assembly GCF_003031525.2. NCBI lineage: Eukaryota > Metazoa > Chordata > Mammalia > Artiodactyla > Phocoenidae > Neophocaena > Neophocaena asiaeorientalis. The sequence continues at coordinate 1,235,403 of NW_020172677.1, forward strand.
CAATCACAAACGGTCAACTAGGCTTTAAGCTGCAGCCAATCAATAATTTCCTTGCTTTGCTTCTGCCTTTGTCCTATAAAGTCTTTCCTAAGCCACAGTTGGTGGAATGCTCCTAAACACTGCCAGTTTGGTGCTGCCTGATTCAAATTGATTTTTGCTTACAAAAACTCTTAAAAATGTTTAATGTGGCTCAGTTTATCTTTTAAGACATGGTATCTCAATAATCTCCAAAATAAGTGTTATACCATATTGCTCATGAAAACATGGAGCCTCAAAAAGGTAAATTATTTCACAGTGTGTGATAAATATATTACCACTAAGCAGAATCAGAAAGAAGAGGACAAGAACAACAAGAAAAGGAAAAGGAGAGCAAGAGGAGGAACAGGAAACACTGGAAGGAGAAGGAGAGGAGGGGAGGGGAAGGGAGAGGAGGGGAGGATGACAAGAGGAAGAGGAAGACTATGCAGAAGATAAGAAGAGACAGAAATGTCCATTACCTAAACAGATGGATAAAACAGTAATAGAACAGAATGGATGTGCCTGCAGAAATACACAGAATCATGTTGACTGATCTCTGCTTCATGCAGAAAAACGCGGCTCTTCTGCTGCCCAGTGATCCCATCACACGGTACCCTGCTTTCCCTGGGACTTTATTCCCTCTCAGAAAAGCTTTGTCCTGAGAAATGAAGTGACATTAAAAGTGGCTTTCAAAAGCACTCTCTCTTCAATCAATTCAAAGAAAGTATGAGCTGAAACCTCCCTTACATTTAGTATCTGAGAAGAGAATAACATTAATCTATGTCTTCCCTTAAGGTTTTCTTGCTTTTCTTAAAATTCAGTACACCACTTGAAATGGAGCTATTCCACAACAGATTGATTTAATACAGTAGCCTTTTCTCTTAATAGCCTTTTATTGGTCCATTTATTCTGAGACTGTTCAACAAAACTTTTACCTGCCTGTAATTTAGTGTGAATGTCATTTAGAGTAATTACATATCCAGCTGGCTGCCATTTAGGACCAGAAAATAGATTCATTTTTTTCCCCTGAATTTTCTGTAACATATGCAATACCAGTAAATAAAATGATTAAAATATCTACACAGAAGAAAATATCACTATATGATTTACTTAAATTGACAAAAATTTAATGGAAATATTATTCTGGCTGCCACTCCACCCTTATTACAGCTCATTATGGTTAGCAAGTTTAGAGAATAGAGTGATCTGTACAATATTTCCAGTACAACTCCTGGAGGCATTTCAAACTAGCCTAGACGAAGTATTACAAAGTATATTGAAGAAGATGATTTTGCACGGGCATGGAGATTTATTTAGATTCAATATATCTTTTTTTTTCTATCATTGCTCCTAATTTTTAAAGGACAATAGTACAAATTATAATGTGCCTGTTCTTTTCTTATTACATGATTTTTAGTTACTAAGAGCTGCATATTTAGGAAAGTGAGAGAGAGAAGAATGTGGATACATACCTTGAAATTAGACTACTTGTCTCTTAAGTAAGTTCTTGGGCAATTCCTAGTTCTTGAACTTCATGCCCTCTGCTCTTTGCCCTCCTCCCCAGTCCATTCAAATACAGCCTAAGGGAAAGTGGACAACTTCAAACCTAGGAATTAAGGCTCTACATTACATTACTAAGGGAATTTAGGTGAAAGGTGCAGAGGAGGGCAGACACACATGGTAGTCTCCCTTCAAAGTGGATACAGATATTCCTCGCTTTCCACTGTAGCCCAGAACTATAAAAATGAATGTATATGTTGAAACCATGCAAAGCAATCTTAATAAGCCGCAGGAAAAATTATGATTTTTCTGTGATCCTTAAATATTTTTGTTACAACATTAAAGACTTTCTTACAATCTGTTATAAATTTATAGGGAATGAAAAAAAATAGTGAAACTAATATTTACTACACTGTGTTCTAAAACATTAGAGACATTGACAAAGTATGTGTTAAAAATGTATGAGGAGTAGTTTGGACAGTTCTTGCCTTTTTCTTCTTGTGGAATAACTTACAATATGGAACCTGCATCCCTTCTATGCCTTGACAAATTGTCATATTCCTTTCATAGTTTGATTCAACTTCCAATATTTTATCTTTTTGTGCTTGAATACTGTGAAATATGCCCATGAATTCCTTTAATGTGGAAGTTGGTGGGTTTTTTTTTGCTGTTTGTTTTTGTTTTTGGCCACTGTCATCTCCTCTGGGAAATTTTCTTTCTCTTCTTTCCTTCTCTCTTTCTTTCTTTCTTTTTTGCATTACAACCACTTTCCTCATTTAAGTTGATAAGTTTACCTTCACTAAGTTCCTCTAGCTTCATATCTGGAGTCTCTCTAATTGCAGTAATGTCAACATTCCCAAGATCAGTAACTCAATTTACTTTTAAGTTTTATTTTACTTTTGGTAAATTTTTGTTTCTTTTCTTCATTTTCATCTTTATTCACTAACTCTCTCTTTGGATTATTCATTTTTGCATAGTTTTATATATATGTATCACTGGGAGACAAAGAGGCAATGCAACAATATGCTTAGCTGTCTGTGCATGAACCGAATCCATATGTGCAATGAACAACCACCAAAGTGATCTGAAAGAAATGATGTAATTGGTCAATAATTATGATGCATATCTGTTACTTAAGCAGTGCTTTTTGGAACAAAGATCTAGCAGCAAAGTTTGTACTTTATGCAATTACAGTTAGCACACCATGATAATGAAAATTTAAACCATCTTATTGTGAGGACTGTGTTATTTATAAACAGTGGTAACTAAAATTCATGCATACTGGAATTGTGCAAATCAAGGACTAACTTGGTATATTGCTGCTATGCTTAAAATTGCCTCTGTCACCTTCATTCTTATAGTTATCTTTTATTGAATCCCTATTGTGTGCCAGGTGTTGCTTGGCTCTTGCCAAGATTTATTCCATTTAATTCTCACATGAATCTATATGTATATAATATCTATTTTGCTGATGAGAAAACTGGGCTATAATTACTTGAGAGATTTTTCTCAGGCTATTCAGAAAGTGGCACAGACAGCCAGAACGAGACCAATCTGATTTCAAAGCTGACTGTAGCTTGAATTTCACTTCATTAATTTTTTTTTTTTACATTTGGTCAACCATTGTTTCCTATACCCTGAGCTTTCTTGAACCTTTTATAAATTCAACTAAAGCTTCTGAGATAATTCCTCTTGGGATAAGAAGTTTCACTTATTTGCCATCTGTCTTGTGAAGAAGTATAGTAGTACTCTTCATAACCAATATCATTTATTAAGGTTCAAATGTAATTATGTTTTATTAAAGCTTACTCTAGTACTAGTCATTCTGATTCTCCAAGCCAATGCTACAAAGAAATAGATGTGTTTTATCACAAAACATCTAACTTGGACTATTATGAGGGAGTGATCAATGATTCTCTAGAATCTGAAGTCCACTGAAATTAAATTATTTGGTTCTATTCTGTGTACTGCCAGTGTAGAACACATAAGGGTACAGAACTCAGATGAGCTTTGGTTTAAACAAGGCACTGAGTCACAGTGGTGGTTCTGTCCTAAACAAAGCTTTCTCAGGCAGGAATTTCAATAATACACTTATTAGTTACATAATTCTAGCCAAGAAAATAGAGTATCAGAATTAATAGAACATTTCCATGTCCTGTATCACCCTGTTTGTCTTTTTGTGTTGGTTCAACATTTATAAACAATACACTATATATATATATATATACACACACACACACACACACACACACACACACACACAGACACACACATATACACATATATATTTTAAAAGTCCAAAATGAACTTCATATTAGCTAGGGCAAGCACATTTTTACAACTCGTGATATTTATTAATATATGTTATTTATTTTTTGGTAAATTCTGTTTAAATGTCAACTTTCATTTGAAACAATAAGAAAATGTTAAATGTATCAATATAATAATGTAAAACCAATCTGGAATGTTTTATGATATCTGAGATTAAAAATATCCATCTTCCCTAAATGCCGGTTGCTTTTTCTAGTACTGAATTAATATCTGTATGATTTAATTTAAGTTACTGAGGCTGTGCAGCCCCTCAGACCTAGTGGGGACCTCACAGGAATCCCTGTCACCCAACCAGTCACTGAGCTCACCCAGTGTGGTACATTCAATGACAGTCTCAGAAAGAGTTGCCTCTAAGTTACAGAGATGATAGAGGAATTTTGTTTCCTAGGTCATTGTTCTTGAAGAGGTTATTCTGGGGGATGAAGTGTATGAAATGAGATTCAACAAAAGAGAAAACTTGAGAATGCTTTTAAAACACTCAAACAAAATCTCTTAGTTTCTTAAAAGCAATCTAATCAATGTCTATGAAGTGATTATATCACTGTGTGGGAAGGTCTTCCCTGAAATATCCTTAGTTTTGTACTTATAGTGCTATGTTAAACTGTCAACATATATCTCCTGATATTTGCTGTCACACTTAGTGGAACAAGGTAGTCATCTTATACCAAGTTAATGTGTTCTTTGATAATATGCCCATTTTCAGAGCTTCCACATAGTATATGTCCCTGCAATTAAGTTGATTTCTTTATTATAATCTATACCTGTTTTATTTCTATAAAATTGTAAGCCACCTTACTTTGAAGCACTATCATCATAAGGAATGAAGTGCTTGGGTAATTTCATATTTTGAGTCCATAATAAGGTCTCTTGACCTGGGTAGAATGTGTGGGAGGTCTGTAGTTGCACTTCAGGGCACCTGGGTTCTCCCTGTAATTGCATACACATTGCCGTGTGCCTTTATGCCTGTTCCCAGAGAGAGCTTTCACCTGGTTATCAAAAAGACTCAGAAGGACTGTTCTTACAGGCCTTAATTTTATTCTTGACCTTAATTTTTCTTTTACTCTTAGCAGCACAGTCCGCATCATTGATCCAATTGCTGGTCTTCCATAATCAACTCTGGCCACCACAGTCACCATAGTACTGTTCCCTCCGGTGACATTTGTAGGCTCTGCCCTAGAAATGCTGGCTCAGTCTTGCCTGGATCTCAGTTTCCATTTCTGCCTACTCCTTTGGCAGATCTTTGTTTGCATCCTGGCCTGCCCTCACGTGGGTCTAGGCATTTTTGCTTGGCTACAAGTTAAAAAACAAACAAACAAACAAAAAAAACTTTGCTCTGTCAGCCTCAAGTTTTATATAGTTTGGCTATATTTGCAGTTGTTTTTTTAAAAAAATACAAGCATATTTTGTATTTATATTTCAAAGTTCTTTAGGTCTTTAAAAGATAATTTAAAAGAAGAAATCTGAAAAGGAAGCAGAGAGACAAAAAATCTTCATGTTAGGGGAAAAAATCCGTGTTTGTGCTCCTGGTAGAATGTGAGTGAACACCAGTGAGTTGCTCATTCTGCATTATTGGCACATGAATAAAACTGAGCCTTTCTTCTGTTGATCAAGTGAGGGAGTTCGTGAGAGAGATGAAATTTCTGTTTAATTACCTTTCCCAAAACTAAAGCATCCTAGAACTGATAAGAACTCTTAACTATATTTCTTCCTGTGGTAGTAGCTTTATTTTCAGAGCATTGGGATGTTTTCTTCAGTCATTTCCCTTAAATATGTTGCATATTTAAAACCTCAGGCTGCAAATTTTCAAAAATGTTACCCCACGGAGCTCCTCTCTGGCTAACCACCTCGCGCTTCTCATGTTCAAGACTCAAATTGTTTTTCAGTAAGATTGGCCAAATTGAAGTGATTTCACTTTGCCAAATTGCTGTTGTTGATTGGCTCCTGATGTCAGCATGACTTCTCATTCCTATGGAAACAATACGCTCTTGCTATAATCCTTGTTCAATCTCTCAGCTACCCTGATGAAAAACTGCTGTTTTTCTGGATAACCAATAAGTGGGATTTCACTGTTATATCCTAGCAGGGGAAATTAGTTGATCTCTTCTGCCCTTTTGGTTTTACCAGTTAGCAGAAATTTGAAAGGATCAAGTAAATTAATTTCTCCAGTTGAAACAAAAATTTTCAAAGCTAACTTGTTGAGAGATAACAGAAGGTATTTTAAAATGTCATGATTAAATCCGTCAAAATATACATGGTGTTGTGTCAGACATTATTCAGAATAGGTTAATATAGCAGTTTTCTACAACTTTATAAACTTAAAACCTTGCTAGGAGATAGACATCTGTTTTTAACATAAGGTATTTGTCTTGGTTTTTCTTCTACTATTTTGAACTAACTGTACTTTTGAAAATGTTGATCCTTCTCTGTGTTCAGAGTATTTTAAAATCTAAATGCTCCTTTCTTCCAGTTATGTATGAAAAGAAAGAAATTCCATCTCTTTCCATGCTAACTTGATTCTATTATTATAGTTTTAAAATTTAATAGGAACTACTATTATATGATTCAAAAATACCAGACTTGTGCTGAAGTTTTATGTCATACTTACTATAGAATTTAAAAAGTAATGAACTAGAGACATGATACTGAAAAATTCCTTTGGTAATTTTTCTTAATGAAAGATAAATTATTTTAATGCCTACCATTTTATTTATGACCAAAGAATAACATACAAGAATATCAGTTTTTAAAGTTTTTCTACTGGCCAGAAAGGACTGTCAAGTAGTATCACTCACCTGGCTTCTTTAAGCTGACTTTATGATTTATTATCAATGCAGAAAAGCAGGAGAGTTAGAGAACAGAATGCTCACATTTTACCACAAATTCTTTTAAATCTTTTTTTTTTAACAGTAAAATGCCATTTTAATAAGGTTCGAAACCGAGAAATACAAAACAACATATCATTTAGGGATACATACATATATGGCGAAACCAAGTTTTTAAGCAAGGGAAAGATACACAAAATTCAGGTTAGCAGTGAGCTCTCAGAAAAGAGGATGATGGCACGAAATATACGGGGAGACACAAAGATATCGACAGAGTTCTACACTGAAATAAGACAGTGGATTCAAGACTGTGTGTTCTATTATTGAGCTCAATATATCAGTTCTATTTCATATATTGTTTGTATTTATCAAATATTATATATAATTATTTTAATTAATGAAAGTAGGTTTAAAAACAGGGTATTTTAATTATATTTCATCTTATTTTTGGTCCCCTACTCTACTTGATCTATCAAATTTTGTTTAGGGCAAAAAACCAAAATTAAAACTAGAAGTTCTGTTCAAATTGTAATGTTATGGTTTTTTAATTGATTTGACCAGTCAAGCAAATGTGATGCTATTTTTTTCTTTTTTTCTCTTTATTAAGGTATAACTGACAAAAAGTTGTATATACTTAAGGTATTACAGTTTGTGCTTTATAAACATACATATTGTGAAGTAATCATCACAAACTAATTAACATACCTGCCATTACATCTGCATTGTAAACACTGGCTATTTAGATATTTGGCTTCAAAGTATAACAGTTTCAGAAATGTCATGAGCATTACTTCTAATGGAATCTAGTATACCAAATTTTTCCTAGTTTTTATCATCTTTTAAAATACACCCATGGAACTAGAACTAGAAGCGACTGTAGAGTTATCTCTACTTTATAAAGGTTTTACAAATGGAGAAATTAAAACTCTGCAAGCACATGGTTCAAATTCTACTGTTAAAGTATCTTAACAGCAGCAGAGCCACTCACTGGATTAGTTTACTCTGTAGTAAACTGTTTCCTTTTGTGATAGATGTTTCATTTTATATATGTGGGTATATCCCAGCTTCTAATGAGTAAAGTAACATTGTGTGTAGGATACCACTAAAGACTTGAAAATGTCTACTTTGATGATAATAATTATCAATATAAAACCACAATAATTATTTTATCTCTTGAACCCATACTATATGCTTGGTGCTATCCTAAGTTCTTTCCATATATTCACTTACAGCTACTCTATGAAGCAGGTACTTCATAGAGTATTAATATACCAATTTTTTTTTTTTTTTTGTGGTACGCGGGCCTCTCACTGTTGTGGCCTCTCCCGTCGTGGAGCACAGGCTCCGGACGCGCAGGCCCAGCGGCCATGGCTCACAGGCCCAGCCGCTCCGCGGCATGCGGGATCTTCCCGGACCGGGGCACGAACCCATGTCCGCTGCATCGGCAGGCGGACTCTCAACCACTGCGCCACCAGGGAAGCCCCTAATATACCAATTTTACAGATGAAAAACCTGAGCAAGTAACTTGCACTAGGTCATATGCGTACTGAGGTGAATGTAGGATTCAAACCCAGGTAGTCTGACACTAGAGTACACTCTGCTAACCACTGTGATAATGAAGTGAATTCCTAAGTCAGTTAAGATCTTCTGTATAATCTTAAGTAATTAAAATCACCAATGTTTTGGACTCATCTCTGGAGATTTTTCTTCAGTTGATCTCTGAGCCTGGGCAGCAGTATTTTTAAAAACTCTTTTGAGGAGTTTAATGTACAGCCAGGATTGTGGACCCCTGGGATGGAAAAACACTTCCTATTTTAGTACTGATCTCATTTTAATGTATTTGCTCTCTAGTTTCTCTGTTTTGCGTTCCCTAGCCTTGAAGTTCAAAGTTCAATCTAAAAGTACATGTGAGTAGTTATGGAGACTATGAAAGATAATATGATAAATCCTAATGAAGATAATATTTAAAGGTTCATTTAATAATGTATATTAAAGTACAAATATAAATACATAATAATGTATGTAAAATACAAGTCACCGTTATTCTGCAAAGTAAGTAGTTAGACTGAAATGAATAACTGATTCCAGCTTGGGCCTGAAATTTTCTCTTTTCTGAAATACTTTTTGAATTAAAGTCATTGAGATCTAGCCTAATTGACCCTACACAACTGAGTATCATCTACACTCCAGTTGACTTACTTTAATTTTAATTCTTGTAGATATTATAGAATCAAGGATCCTAAATATATTGACGTTTCCTTGCCTTTTTACTGGTTGGCATGTTGGGACTCCAAAATTACGATCTGGAAATTATTTTAGTCTGAACTTACTATTTTTAGTGCCACTTGATAAACGTCTATGACATTATCAAGTATAACTAATGATGATATAAGGAAAATGCAGGTTTAAACTCAGCAAATGAGAGTAAGGAAATTTTAGATGTTGGAAAAATTTCAAAAAATGATTAGTAAAATTTGTCCCTTTTCAAATGTTTTTGAAGATCTATGACTGTTACTTTAGATCTCCTGTCTGGTCATCTGGTCACCATTTACCCAATAAATAATTTTTGATGTACTGTGCTTTTAAATTTGTTTAGAACAAATACAGGTTGCAGCACATTATGAAAAGAAATGCTCCTCTGTGTGCATGTGTGTGTGTGTTTATATGTAGTGATATTACTGTATTGTCAATAAAAGAGTTTAAGTTCTTTTACTTACATGGCCATATATTCTATTTTTACATTCTTTTTTGTTTTTTACTTAATATTCAATATAACCAAGAGCCAATTTACAAAATGGATGATCAAAATTAGGAGTATGGTCCCATCCGGTTCACCTCATAAACCAATGCCTCTGGCCCATAAAGTCAAGTAACCAGTAATATTGGCGTCATTAGCACCAGATTGTTACCAGGTAAATTTACCAGGTTTAGAAACACCAGATAAGGAAAGCTGTACTGGATTTAAATTCTTGACTTTCAGATAGTTCTGTAGCTGTGACTCTGTTAGATACAGCTCAAGTGGGAGCAAGTAAGGGGGATGGGAAAAAGTTACCATGGCTTTGCTGCTTAACCTGAGTACATATATTACAGTTTTGAAAGGACAGGTTATTCAAATGTGTAGCATCTATCAGAATTAGAGGGAAATATGCATAATGAAAGGCAGAATTTGCTCCTAATTGTACAAATTATATAGAAGCCTGGCATACAATTTTGCATGATTTAAAAAGTTGATGAGGAAACTACCCATTAGGGTACCTCATTAATTCACCTAATGGTATGGGATTATTACCTAAGGCATATTCTTAAGTGTTTTAATAAGTTTAATTTTCCATCATCCAAATGACTATTTTTTTAGTGCTTTCAGTATATGATAGTGTTAAAACCACACTGAAGTTTACTCAATGCTTCTTTCCATTCCTGACTTCTCTGTATTTCACGTCCACACACACTCAAGCTATAATTAAAGTGAAGTTAGAGGTTTCTTAGAGGAGAGGACTCTTCAGCTCACCATTGTTATCTGTCCTTATTACTTACCTGTTGTGAGGCTGAAGGAGGAATTAAATGGTTCTGTGGCTTTTCAAGCTGTGAGAGCAAGGGTGTTGCTTCTTTTTATTTCAGTTTGTTACAGTTTTGACCATCACACTTAAAGAGGATAGCTGGATCATAGTCTAAGTCATATATATTTCAAATAACTGTCTTATATAGATGAAACACATGAAAAAGATAATTCACAGATAAGCAAGAGCCGAAGCTACAATGTTGTACAATGCTACATGTCGGGAAATCAAATTTTGTCACCAAGGTATCCATTTGAGATTTCATTAGATGAAATGAAAATAACTGGAAGAAAAGCTCAAGAATCTTAAAAAATTATGCCCTACAGAACATCAATCTGAAACCATATCAAAGAAAGTAGATCAATAAAAGGAGCCTTCCAACACAGTTCTGCAATAATAAATAGAAATTAATTACTCTAAATTAAACTCAACTTTCAAATGTCCTCTATCACTGACAATACAAAGTAAGATTACTTTAGTATTTTGCAAGTTGTTTAAAATCTAGAATTTGATTCTCATAAGTATATTCTATTAATCTAACTCTCCCTTACTTTTATTTTCAACACATATCAAATAAGTTTGATAGAATAGATTTATCAACCAGATAAATAAATAAACTCTTTTTCTTAAATGACAGTACCCAGAATTAATTTAAACAAATGTTAAATTTCAGTGTGAAATCAATAGTATCATCGTCTGTGTTTGAGGGTGGGAGGGACCTTAGGAAGTTAAGGTAGCATAATAACTCCCAATTTTGCAGCTGAGAAATTATACTTATAAGTAAAAAATGCCTTTTCTTTTACTCAATAGCTAAATATTAGGAAAACTGGATGCCTAATTATTTGTTTCTTATTTTAATCCTATCTATACTTCATAATTCTGCATCTTTAAAACAGAAATTGGTATTCTACAAATTAAAAGGATGAAACATTTTTGTTTTTCTTTTAATCGTCTGTAATTTTGGAAATTTTTACTAAGCCTTTTAATCACATAATTTAGAAATATGTTTGATAGTATCTCTCTACATCCTTAACTCTTCAAAAGGGCATGCTATTAACACCATTGGTACTCACAGGTAAAAAACTTCTGCAGCTTTATGCATTTTTAAAAAACTTTTCAAAGAAACTCTGGAACTACAACTAGATAAAACTCAAATATTTAACAAACTGGAGGCAGAGCCATTATTTGTTTAGTTTGGTTTTCTATCTTTTCCCTCCATCAGCAAAATCACCTGCCATTTAAAAATTTCTCACTATTCTATGTGAGAAATGATAAATTTCTTTTATTTGAAGAACCACATTGAAGAGCCTTTTATTACTTTCAGGTAACTACAGTTAGGTCATTACATATAAAACTAAGGAAATAAAAGATAGCAATGTTTATTTGTTAATTCAGTAGTTCTGCCCTCAATTCTTACTTCAGGATGGGCAAGGCCACTCCACTAATAAACAGAAATTAAAATATAGGTTTTTGTTAAGCCAGAAGCTGTGAAGGTTTCTGAGATTTAACCCTACTTGGAAGATAAGAAGTTAGTTGGCTATAGTTATATATATGGACTGTGGACCAGAGAAAAAGAAGACAGTTCATTTCTCAATTACTCATAGTAAAAGCAGCATCCAGAGTATTACCTCATGTTGTTTCCCTGAGTCCCAATCCAGACAGGGTCATTTTTTGAGAACCAGAACTTGTACATGAAGTAAAGTACATTATAAGTGGAGAACTTAGAAATTAAAAACAAAAAACAAAACAAAACACAACTCTGATCTCATATGGGGTTGCTGGTGACCTGCCCATTCTCCTCCCCAGAGAGAGAGAACCTTATCTTTACTCTGGAATAAATCTACTCTGGGGAGGGATGGAAGAGGTCGTTATCTTCACTAACTTGAACCATCTCTGGGGCCAGGGGGTGTCGCTAAGATTTATTGTCATGAAATGTTTGTTTCCTTATACAAACATCCTTAAACTGGAAGTAAGCGATTTTGCTTAAGTGTAAGTGTAAGATATTCTTGGAAAATTGTCTTTATCTCCCAACAGCTGGTCTTGGGATTTTCTAAGTTCTGCATGAGTGTGTTCTCCTCTTAGGTAATGACTTTGCTTTTGTTGGTATCTGCATGAGAGGGTCCTGAAGCCTGACCTACAGATTAACTACAGCTCTGTGCTTGCTTCCCTTTCCAACCATATGGCCCTGGAGACTCTTCACAATAAATATTTTTTTCTCTCTTTCCACTGTCACTCATTTCATGTTTGCCTTTTTTGCTAGAACGCTACTGTTAGGTAAAGGATGTCTCCCTTTCTAGATCAGCGGAAATTTCTTAACTTTAAGTCTCTCTTTTTTTCATTAACAAGTGAACATTCTTTGCAACCTAAGTGCGTGCATTTTTTTATTCATTCTTTTCTTTTATTAGCAATAACTCAGTGCTAGAAACCATATAATCACTGGATATACTGTAAAAAGATAAATACATTATAACCTGTGGCCTGAGGAGCTTATAGTCTAGTAGGGAAAGTCAAATTTGCAAATAAATGGCAACGTGTTACAAGTATATGCTTGAAATCTATAGTGGTTGAGTCAAGTGATGTGGATTCAAGTCTACCATATGGGTCAGGAATTCTTCAAAAAGGAAATTAACCTCAAAAGATGAAAGGTGTTGGCCCTTTGTAGGGGAGCTGGGCATTATGAAGTAAAGGGCATTTCAGGCAGAACAGCAATGTGGTCAAAACATGGAGGCAAAACTAAATGTGACATTTGGAGAAGCATGAATAAGTGGGCATTCAGGAAAGCAGGACCTGAAGAGAAGTTAGAGAAGGAATTGTGCTAAAGAAATAGATATACATTACACTATGAGGGCCTTAAGTGCCATACTAAGGCATTTCTATTTCCTTCTTCTTTACGATGTTGTGCTAGTTTCAGGTATACAGCAAGTGATTCAGTTATATATATATATATATTCTTTTTTTACATTCTCTTCCATTATCGATATTACAAGATATTGAGTATATACCTTGTGCTATACAGTAGGTCCTTGTTGGTTATCTATTTTATGTATAGTAGTGTGTATATTTTAATCCCAAACTCCTAATTGGACAGTAGTTTTAAGACTTACTTTCTCGATAGGAAAATTATTTTTTCAATGAAAATTGTCTCAGTTAAATTTTAAAACTACTGCTATAGGTAATAATATGCTTAAAGTGGTGATGGAGGGGAACACTTCATAATAGCTGCATTTCAGAAAGATTAATCTAAGAGTAGAGAATTGACTGAATGGGTATAACTATGGAGAGAGAGATAACTGTAATATTTCAAGTAAAAAATGAAGAGAGCTTAGATTAAGGGGATATTTGTGGGGATAGAAAATATAGATATAAAATATTAAGTATGACTAATTGGATATGGTGAGACAGGTTTTGGCATTGAGGGGACTACATGAGTGTTTATGCTATTCACTGAGACAAGTTTGGCTTTGGATTTGTTTACTTAGGATGACTGTGGTCCATCTGTAAGATGAATATAATAATGACACCTGTCTCTCAGGATTGTGGTGACAGTTAACTAATACATGGTAATACTTCGTGATTGAAAGCTATTACTTTTATGATAGTGATGTTATCACACTCAAGTAGAAATCTGCAGTTGGTAAATGAATAACTATATGTGATACTGGGAAGAGAGATTGTATTGCAATAAAGAATTGAGAACAATCTGCATATGGTAGACAAAGTCTTTCCTGTTTCTTTATAACTGGATTTCATTGCTTCTTTTTTTTAATTCTTAGAACAATTACTTGTCAAAGTCACTTACCTTAAATTATTTTCAAATGAAGTTTTTTGCTGGCAATGGTTGCAGCTAACTCATTTGTAGTCTGTGATTTGAATAAATTGCCCATTTACAAATAGTGTTGAAAATGTTTGGGGGGAGTTTGTTGAGGGGCAGAGAGTATTTACTACTGGATAAGGTCATGGTGTGGTGCAAAGAGTTCATAGCCAGCATAAATATGCCTAGATTCTATCCTAGCTTAGCCACTAATTGCCAAATAATGGCTGTGGAATGATGTTCATTGCTTTCTTTACATTTTCTAGGTTTTAAGTTTTCTCATGTGCAAAATTAGGTGGGTAAAGCATATCATTTCTAAGGTTTTTTCCAGCTCAATCTAAAAAATCATAGTAGGAGGATGGAACTTTTTGTAAGTTGAAGCATGCAAGGGAAATGGTTTAGGGTGAGTGGAATGATGGATGGGATGTCAGAATTGTAGAAGGGAATGAGCTGATTGAAACATACTCAAGCTAGGACATGGTGAGCACTTTGGCAGCAGTGACCTAAGATCAGACACTAAAGTTGAAACAGATACAAGGGAAATTAAATTTACAAGGTGAAGAACATTTCCAAAATTTAGGACAGGCATTAGGCTTTCTTTCAGTTTGGAGGACAATTAAGACCTGGCAGATGGGCCTGTAGAATTTTCTGGTATTTTCTCAAGACTCCTAAGAAAACAGAGACTTTGAAATATTTTGCTCTTGATAAGTGATTTTTTTCTTTAATTTGAAAATTAGCAAGGTTGTAGCAGGTAAGATTACACTCTTCAGTGTCTCTAATGCTATGATTTGAAAAATAAAGGGAAGAACTAGATAAAAGCATGAGGTGATTTACTGAAAATGGCATGAAAAACATCAACCATATGTTTTTGGAAAACAGAAACAAAACACTTTGGTAAAGAACCTTTCATTTGCACTTTTGCTTCTTTTCAGTGTCAGATGCAGATTGAAATATAACAGTCAGCTCTCTTGAAAAGCCTGATTAAATAAAGTAATCTCTATATAAACAAATTAATACATAAAGTCATGCTAAATTTTTTGATCTTTATAATGAAATCAGAATGATTTTTTAAAATTTTAATTTAGAATCTCCTCTTTGGTTCATAATGCACATATTAAGCAGTTTCTTATTAATAGGTTGTTTTCAAATTCAAAATGCAGATCAGAAAGGGTCCAGTTCCCATTCTCAGAGCATCTCATGGTACTCAACTTCAGGGAGCACTTAAAAACAAACACATGGGATTATTTTAATTTGGCCTCTCCCTCGAGGAAATGGCAACTATTTTGAAAAGTTCATCACATTCTATTGTTTAGGTGATAAGGTGGTAGCAGGAAAAGCATTCATGGAATATGGGAAGCAATGGGACAGATTCTCTGCTTCTTTTTCCATCCGTCTAAGAGAACAGATCTTCCAGATACAGTGACTACTCTTGCAATCCATACGTGTGTCACGCAAGCTAATCATGACAGCAGTCCTCATATAATGTTCAACCTAGGCAAGGCTCAGTTATTGAGCTAAGGAGAATGCTCAGGCTTGTATATGTCCAAACTCTTATGCTTTTCTCCCTGGGCATAATGTCTATAGGCAAAAAAATTATGTGAATGAAGAGAAAGGGAGGCTATTTCCTAGTTCTAAAGTCATTCTATTGGAAAAGGGGGTGTGCTTTTAGGTTGGAGCTACAGAAATCTTCAGCGCAAAACAAAAACCTGTCAAAAGGTGAGAAGAGGACCTATAGGAACAGCTATCCTCTTCCAAAATAATATTTCTTGGCATCATCATGCACTTGAAGAATAAATTCAACAGGAAAATTAAGCTTAAATGGGAGCTCTAGTTGAACATTTATTTGGAGCGTGTGAGCAGTAGGTCAATCTGTAAATTGAAGAACAGGACAGTCAAAATACAAGGGAAAGCTGTGGGGTTTAGAACAACGGTAATCATTTTTAGGGAAATCATTTAGAGAAGTGAAGGTCAAGGTCTAATTGTGTGTGGGCCATTGTTATGACTTTAGTCTGACTTCATCCATGAATCATAGATGCAATTTTTCCAAGAGCTGGTAATCTATTGATTAATATTATTCTTTGCAGTGTTCTTTGTTTTTCATGGCTTTTTGATGGGAAATGAAGAGACAGTAAATCAGATAGTGATGGTTAAGAAGCACTCAAGAATTTCAAGTTTAAGTTAATTGTTAAAAATGATTGAAGTGAGGAGAGAATGTTACTTTTGTTCAATGATAACTCATACTAAAATATTAAGCTAGTCATTATTATTCTCAAGGGATGGCTGATTTTAAGATATAATTAGTCTCAAGATTATGTGATTCATTTATTTTAGTTTTCATTTATTTTCCTTAAAAAATGTTGGCATTCTTTTCTTGTGTCTTTTTGTTGTTATATAACGCCCTGAGACATATTTTTCTTACTGTTTGATAAACTTCTGTCAATTTTAATACAATTTACCTAATAGAAATTTGAATTTCTCTACCTTTCCCTGGTGCTCTAACCTCTAGTGAGTGCTCAAGGCAGCTTTCCTGATATTTCAAACCCAAGGAAGAGCAATGCTCTTAGAAACTGGAGGTATTTAGGCACAATGCTAGGATAAAGAGTTTTTAGTTTGATGAGAAAAATGATGAATGAAGTCTCTGCTGTATCAGTCTTCTCTTTTGAATTCACTTTTCTCTTTGGCTTGCTTCTCTGTCTTAGAACTCTATGTAAACTAAGAAGGTTTTAGGTATCCCTCCACCTTTGGGCAGGGTAGGGTATAGGTGAAAGATTCATGATTTAGGCCACATTGATTTGTTACGTCTGTGTAAAATAATTCCTCATGCCATCTCTGATTTGACCAAGTTCACCAGAAAATGGTATTGAGGGTTTGGAGTCAAAAGTTAAGTAATATTTATTTTAGGTATCTTGTCCCCATTCTACTTCCTGTATCTGCCTGTTATAGCAATAGGCAGTTAGTCATGGGTTCAGGGTTTTGGGAGTCCAACTAACTAGTTTTCTATCTCATCATAATTAATTTCCAATGGAAAGATACCATAAAATATGTAAGAAACTCTATGTAAGTATTATATACTTAAATGTAACATGATACTTACATTGGTGTGTGTGTGTGTGTGTGTGTGTGTGTGTATGTATGTATGTATGTATCATGATAAACCAAGTATAAACATCAAATTCGTTATCCAATTTATCCAGCAATTTTTTAGCGTGTGGGAACTTTATGTCAGGTAATGAACTACTACTGGTACTTACGCTGCTGCAGCTGCTATTGTAACTGCTACTATATGCAAACTTCCCATGTGTAAGGTACAGTTTTACACACATTATCTCATTTAAGGCTTCATACAACTTTATGAGGACCATCTTATTGTGTCCTTCTTAAAGATGAGAATCTAGAGGCTCAAAATATTAGATGACATGCCTTATCACACAGTTAATAATTAGCAGAATCAGGGCTTCGTAAGTCTAAAGGTCAGCTGCTTAACTACAATGCTCTACTTCTAGGTTCCCTAGAGAAAAAGAAACACAGTGTAGAAGCCCTGTCCTCAAGAAGTTTATAGTCTAGTGAAGAGAGACTTTATACAAATTCAAATATTCAATAAAGTGTTATTGTATTTGATTAAAGTTTGTTTGGAGTATAGTAACAACACTAAATGAGCTTTCAGGAGTTGAAGTATTGGAACATTTAGACAAAGGCTTACTTAATTCACTACTACTCATTAAGTCACTGTAGGCTGCTTCTTCTGCATTCGGTAGTCCCTCAGTATCCACTGGTGGTCCCAGGACCCTCTGGGCATGCCAAAATCAGCAGATGCTCAACTCCCTTGTATAAAATGCCATGGACAATGAATATAGTCGTTCTTCAGTATCTCTGCCTTTCCATCTATTTCCCACCAACTGATGAAAATTTTGATCCATAGTTGGTTGAATCCACAGATTCAAAACCCACAGATATGGAGGACCAACTGAATATTTATTGAAAAAAAAATCCACGTATAAGTGGACCCATGCAGTTCAAACCCATAGATGTTGAAAGGTCAACTGTGTATGGTAATAGGCAAACATAACACTGTCAGGCATTTGGAGATCAAAAATGCTACCTTAATTTTTGATAAAAGCTTAGAGTAGAGAATAAAGTTCAGGCATATAGCCAAATGGGCTTCTGAATATTGTACCATAGAATAAGAACTACTCACTCAGTGGCAGAGTAGAAGCCAGCAGCTTTCTGGAGGTCTACCCCTGAGGTAGAGGAGAAGATCATGCATTCTTCCTACTGGGTGGCTGTCTCTACAATAAAGAAAGAAAGTGAATGGAGCATACCTGGTGCATTATTTTCCATCAACAATCAGTCAATAAGACCTTCCTTCTCCCATGGGTAAGAATAATTAGAAACGGAAAGAGAAGCCAAAGGTATTATATTAGGTTAGTTCATTTAAAAACATGAGGAACAGAAAGTAAATGTAACTGCTTACATATCGTCCTGGGTTCCCAACCTGGTTGTCAGTCAGTTATCTGGGTAATGTGACCGGCTTTGCTAGAAGCCCATGACCTCTCTGTCATTTATTCTTATTTTTTATTAAAGTATAATTGACATAAAATATTATATTAGTTTCAGGTGTACAATATAATGATTCAATATTTTTATACATTGTGAAATGTTCACCACAGTAAGTCTTGTTAACACCGGTCACCATACATAGTTACAAAAATTTTTCTTCTTGGGATGAGAACTAAGATTTACTCTCTTAACAGCCTTCAAATATGCAACATGGTATTAGGAACTACCATCACCATGCTGTGCATTACATCTCCATGACTTATTTATTTTATAAATGTAAGTTTGCACTTGGCTCGGTTTTACCGCTTTAGCCCACCGTCACCCCCATCTCTCTGTCTGTCATTTCTAAAGTCACATTCCATTGTGTTACTTGGTTGAAATCCCTTAGGATGCTCATGTTTAACTATTTATGGAGTGTTTAGTGTGTTCTAGGCCCTGTTCTAAACCTGCTATAGACATCTATTAACTCATTTAACTCTCACAAGTTCATGAAGTTGGAGTTATACACTGGTAATATTACCTTACAGATTTTACAGGTAAGGACACTGAGACATAGGGTTGTTAAATAACTCACCCGACGCCAAAATCTAGTATGTGCTAGAACCATAACTGTACTCCAGAAGTCTAGCTCCAGCATTTCATTTTGGATCACTAATGTATATCATGTCTAGGACTAAAAATATTTACCATTGCCTATTTGTACTTCATCTATGTGATTGTCTGGCCCTTCCCCAGGACCACCATTGCTGCCTGTTCTGTCCCATATTGCCATTAGCTCCATTTCCCTCTCCCTACCCTTTCCACTCTGCATGCTTGTGACAAGGTGCCATGGTTGTATATTAAAAAAACCATTGACCAAAACCAGAACCAAAATAAATATTAACAGCAATAAAAAGCAATGAAGGGAATGCATTTAACAAAATAAGCGTAAGATTTGTAAACTAAAAATTACAAAACATTGCTCAGAGAAACTGAAGATCTAAACAATGAAGATATATTCATGTATAAAAGACTCAATATTGTAAGGTGAGTGTTCTCCTCAAACTTATCTATAAATTCAAAAATCCCTATTGGAGGGGCTTCCCTGGTGGCGCAGTGGTTGAGAGTCCGCCTGCCAATGCAGGGGACACGGGTTCGTGCCCCGGTCTGGGAAGATCCCACATGCCGTGGAGCGGCTAGGCCCGTGAGCCATGGCCGCTGAGCCTGCGCGTCCGGAGCCTGTGCTCAGCAACGGGAGAGGCCACAACAGTGAGAGGCCCGCGTACCGCAAAAAAAAAAAAAAAAAAATCCCTATTGGAATTCAAGCAGGATTTTTCTTTTTGCAGACATGGACAAACAGATTCTAAATTTTATGTGGAAATGCAAACACATAGAATAATCAAAACAATTTTTAAAAAGAAGAATAAAGTTGGAGGACTTTCACGTCTCAATTTCAAAACTTACTATAGAGGTAGAGTTATTAAGATAGTGTGGTGCTGGCATAGGTTAGACATATAGATCAATAGAATAGAATTGAGAGTACAGAAATAAATTCTTATAATTATACTCAATTGATATTTTTAAAATGTATCAAAGGAATTCACCAGGGAAAGGATAGCCTTTCCCAAAAAAATGGAGCAGGAACTGTTGATATCTATACAAAAAGATGAACTTATACCCTCACTTTACACCATACACAAAAATTAACTCAAAACTGATCTTAGACTTAAGTAAAGTTCTAAAACACAATAAAAAATTTAGAAGAAAACATAGGAAAAAGTCTTCAATACTTTGTAATAAGCAAATTTTGGGGGGGTACTCTAGCAAAAGCAAGCCTATAAAAAATAAATTAGGCTCCATCAAAATAAAAACGTCCTTTAAAAGACACCAATAAAAAATTAAGAGATAAGCAACCCACTAAGAGGAAATATTTGCAAAACACATATTTGATAAATGATTTGCAGGATATGAACAGACATGTCACCAAAGGAGATATATGAATGGTTAGTAACCAGATGCAAAGATGCTCAACATCATTAGTCATTAGGGAATTACAAATTAAAACCACAATGAAATACCATTTAATGACCAATAAAATGCCCATAATAAATGACAGGCATTAAAACATGTTGGCAAGGATGTGGAGAAACAGGAATCATTGTACATTGCTGGTGGGAATATAAAATGGTGCAACTACTTTAGAATGTATTTGCTCAAGGGAAATGAAAACGTGGGCACATGCACACAAAGACTTGCACATAATGTTCATAGTAACATTGCTCATAATATTAAAAAAACTGGAAGCATCCTAAATGTAGACCAACTACTGGATAAGCAAAATGTGGTCTCCACATAATGAAATGCAAATTCAGCAATGAAAAATAATTAATTCATAGCCCATGCTATACCATGCATGAGCCTCAAAAACTTTATGCTAGGTGAAATAATCTACACACAAAAGGCCACATTTGTATGATTCTATTTATATGCAACCTTCCAAAAGTAAATTTATAGCATCAGAAAGTATATTAGTGGTTTCCTGACACTGGAGGTAGAATGAGGCTTAACTGTAAGTGGTCAGGAGAGATCTTATAGGAGGGATGAAAATATTCTAAAGCTGATTTATGATGATGGTTTTGCCACTCAGTAAACTTACGAAAAGTCATTGATTTGTAAATTTTAAATGGGAGAATTTCATGATATGTAAAATATACCTCAATAAAGCTGTTAAAAATTATGAAGAATTCCACCTTGAATTGTGTGAACTTGCTCTCTGGCTAGTGGCCAAGATAATTAAACTGTATTGGCATGCCTGTTAGAACCGTATGAGTTGGGTCAAGTTTTACAATCTATGGTTGTTCTGATTTGCTAAAGAGTAGCTTAATACTGCATGAGAGAGAAGACTGGTGCTTCAGAGTTCTGGCCAAATGGCTTGATGAAAGTTGTAACTGAAGAAAAATACAAAGCAAAACAAAACCAAAAACAGACATTCTAGTTTTCTCTAGGAGCCTTTCTGTATCTGAACTAGTATAACATTACTTCAGTTAGTTTATTTCTACCCTCTCTCTCTTTGAATGAAGTATTTGAGAATTTAAAATAAGCTTTAGATATTTATAAAATAAGCTTTAGTTATTTATAAAATGAGCTTTACAACAGAATCCAAACTGGTCCTTTGGAAGGAAACACAAGGACCACAATATATAGTTTTCATTCATTAAATACTCAGCCTCAAGCTAATGAACAAAATCATTCTTATGAAAAGGAGATTTGGCACAATTTGTCTCTCTAGAAACTTTACTAAAAAAATGTTTAAAATCAATTGTTTGAAAGGATTCTGAGGATCTTCAAAAACAATGTAGGCTACTGTCAACCTGTTAATTATTTTTGAAGATTAATTAACAAATGATTAATTTTCCAAGTGACTTTTCCTAAACCCAGGAAAGCTGTGATTTCTTTATATCTCATACTTTCCACATAATTTTCATGGAAAGAATCTCTGAAGAGCAACACATTTCACTAGCTAGAAAACAAGAGATGGAAAGAAATCAGCCAATGCATATCAAATAAAAATTAAAGTGAGGCAAACATATTGTCTAACCCACAGCAATCAAAATGTATTAGGCATGTAAAACATTTTTGGAAAAATGTCTTGAAAGAGATGTGACCACTCTTTTCAAAAATCTCTTTGTGTTTTTGATGCCTGGTTACATGACTCAGTGGCAGCCATGCTTGAATAGCTGTCAAGCTGACAGTAATTTTTGGGTTACTAGGACCTTAGCATGCTCTTGGGATTAGAAAGTTTCAGTAGGAGACTCACTTGCAGATGAGACAACTGTTGAGATACCAAGGCTAAGAGGGACGTGCCACAGAATAGCTTCATAGCTACTGTGAAGTGTATAAAGCACCTTTCAACAATCCCTTATTATGAAAGATCTGCTTGATTTCCTCCCAAGCCCCTCGTGCCAGAATCCAACAGCCTGGAACTCTCTGAAAGCATCTGCCAGAAATTACATCAGATTCTACGCAGAGAATGCTGAAACATATGAACAGTGCATTTCAGTAGCCAAGAGACAAAAGACAGAAAGGATATAAATATAAATTTAGCAGCTGTCTGCAAGGAAATATCCCTGCATAACTCCTTAGCTGTGGAGAAAGACAGAGACTGAAAGGGAATTTTATTGTTTCTTTATTTACAACACTTGGTCAAGAAACTTTGATTTGCATCAAGGTAGCCACAGTTCAAATATAGTTGAATGAAAAATCAAACCAGCAGAAAAGTAGTAGATTAGAAAGAATGTAAATGGTGATATTGGAAATAGGTACAAGCCAAGTCTGTGTGTGATTCCTTCGACCTGCTAAAACTTTCTGTGCCTTAATTTGTTGATCTGAAAAATAGGGATTCTTTTAACTTAACAATTCAGATGTTGCATGTGTTCGTAATCATTTGTTACAAAGCTTGAGAAACTAATTTTAAATGGAAAATACCAACAGAATTTATTCATGTTTTATGCACAGATGTCAATGTGGAAGAAATGTTCAGAACTGTGAAAAAGTGTCAGACACACTTTAGGTGAATGTTGGGCTACCAGGAAATTTATTTTACTGAATTATAATTTTTTACTCTTCACTTAGCAAGTATTTATGCCCCTTTTCTTGATATTTGGAGAAAATAAAGAAGGATAGTGATTAGTACTGAAATCCAGGAGTATAAAATTTATTTTGTGAAAGTGGAAATGACAAATATATGTGACAGGCATATTGTACTTTCAACCTGAGGATAAAAACTAACAGCAAAAAAAAAAAAAAAAAAAACTAACAGCAATAACATCACAGTGCCATCACAGAGTGGTTTAAGGGCCACTAGAATCTATACGTTAAAATAAGGTAGTGAATGTGAAGTCTGGTGCACCAAAGATGTTCAGGAAAGGGTGATTCCCCTCCACCACAGACAGTTCTAAATATATTTGTAGTGTATATTTAGACCAAGAGCATCTTACCAATGTGACTCATCTACCCCTCTTCCCACCTTTCTAACCTTCTTCTCTTCAAGACTTTGAAGAAGGCAAGATGGAAGAAGGGGCAGGAAATTGATGGTCAAGAGTCTTTGGACTTAGCCTTGCTTTAGCTATTGGCATGACATGGCTATTCTCCACAGACCTCATTATTCTTCTAATAGCATCAGCCTCAGTATCCACGAGTTACTCATCTGTGGATTCAACCAACCATGGATGGATTCAGAACTTTCAGGTACAGCTACTGGACTACACCATTTTATATAAGAGACTTGAGTCTACATAGATTTTAGTATCCTGGGGGATCCTGGAACTGATCCCCCACGGATACCGAGGGATGACTGTAGTTTTCTGAAGGATTCCATTAAGCCATAAATTCTTTCTTAACAAAAACCAGGTATTCCTGAGTTAAGGGTATACCTCCTTTTTTCCTCATACTTCAACACTGGCTTGAATGTACTTTGTGAGGCTTTCCATGTATCATTTCTCATAAACCCAATCACTGCCATCTTTATGAGTCTATCAAATTTTGTTCATTCTAACAGAGCATTGCAGATCATCAGACCAGATGTTTACTGCTCTGTCTCTCTAATAGACTGAGCAATTCTTGTTGGGAGAAAATGGTTTCTTCAATTCTGTATTCTCAGTCCTTACCATAGTGCCTATCCTATTCTACAAATATTTGTTGAACAGTGTGGAGGTATAGGAAGAGATACTCATTTCTATAGAGACACAGTCTGTTAACCTCTATTTTTTTTCTCTTTCAATTCTTTTATTGACTTTTTTTTTTAGCTCTACAGAGGTATAATTGACATACAAAAAATTGTACACATTTAATGTATAGGCGTACCTTGGAGATAGTGTGGGTTTTGTTCTAGACCACTGAAATAAAGTAAATACTGCCATAAAGTGAGTCACATGAATCTTTTGGTTTTCCAGTGAATATAAAAATTATGTTTACACTATTCTGTAGTCTAACTGTGCAATAACTATGCCTAAAAATGTACATACCTTGATTAAAAACACTTTATTGCTAAAAAATGTTAAACATTATCTAAGCCTTCAGTGAGTTGTAGTAAGACCATCAAAGATCACTGATCACAGATCACCATAACAAATATAATAATAATGAAAAAGTTTGAGGTATTGTGAGAATTATCAAAATGTGACACAGAGACATGAAGTGAGCAAACGCTGTTGGGAAAATGGTGCCAATAGACTTGCTTGACGTGGGGTTGCCACAAATCTTCATTTTGTAAAAAACACAATATCTGTAAAGTGCAATAAAATGAGGTACGCCTGTATACATCATGATGTGTTTGGACATATGCATACACCCATGATACCATCACCACAATAAAGGTACTGAACGTATCTGTCACCTCCAAAAAATTCCTGTGCTCATGTGTGTGCATGTTGTGGTTGGAACATGTGACATAGCTATCCTTTTAGCATTTTATTTACTTAAATATTTGTGCCTAAAGCTTTATTGTAACTTTTAAAAATTGAAGTATAGTTGATTTACAATGTGTTAGTTTCAGGTGTACAGCAAAGTGATTCAGTTATATATATATATATATATATTCTTTTTCAGATTCATTTCCATTATTGTTTATTACAGGATATTGAATATAGTTCCCTGTGCTGTATAGTAGGACCTTGTTTGTCTGTTTTATATATAGCGGCATGTATCTGCTGAGGCCTTCTTAATATTTTAAAATACACGATACTGTATTGTTAACTATAGGCGCTGTGCTGCACAGCAGATCTCTAGAACTTATTCATCTTGCATAACTGAAACGCTTAAGTCGTTTTTTCTTACCCCGTTCTGGAGTAAGGATGAGAATAAAAAAATGGATTTTTGTAATAAAAAGAGTCACAAACATTTTGCTGACAAGGGCTCTTGAAACAAAGGAATGTGGCGCAGACAGGTAATCATTTTGCTAATTCATGTTGATTACAACCCATTACTCTATTTCTTTGTCTGAATTTTTGAGTTGTGTATCTCCAGGATCCTGCTTTAACATCAAACAAGACAAAAGCATAATGCTTTCATTTTGCCTTTGGCTTTAATATGAAGCAAAGGCTTTAAAACATCCTCACATGGCAAATTAGCCTACTGTTGTGTATAGCTTTCCTTGTTTTACCAAGTAATCTCTAGTTGCAGGTTTTAGTCAGGCAACAATTTTTGCTTTGATAAAAATCTAACATATAAAATCCATAACAAACAAGTAATTCAACTCCCTCCTTTCCTCCCTTTCCTTCCTTCCTTCTTCCTTCCTTCCTTCCTTCCTTCCTTCCTTCCTTCCTTCCTTCCTTCCTTCCTTCCCTCCTCCCTTCCCTCCTCCCTTCCCTCCTTCTTTCCTTTCCTCCTTCCTTCCGTTCTTCTCTTTCCTTCTATTCTTCTCTTTCCTTCTTTTCTTCTCTCTTTCCTTCCACCATTCATTCATTAAATATTTATATGTCTGACAGCAAAAGAAAACTCCTTAATTGTTGCTAAATGGATGAAGGAATAAATTTAATCCTTAAAAAAGTTCTAAATGGTAGGTATTATTTCATCCATTTTAACGATATAAACAACAAGGCTCAGATAAGTTTAGTGAACCAAAGTTAACATAGATATTAAAGAAAGAATCTGGACTAAACCCAGCTCTTACTTTTTTCTTAATCCTCTTCTCTTGCCAGTTTGCCACACCATCTCACTATCTCCTCTAAAGATGCATAAGACAAGTTGATTTTTCCCCCTAAGAGATCGTTGTCCAAATTTCATTGTAACTATAGTCTTCTTATTAGTTTGCAATTTTTCTATCCTAAGTGATAATATTAGGATTTTAGTGTGTGAAATGTAAATGTACAACTACTATGACATTTTGAGAATTTTAACTATTCAATTTGGGTACTTAGTGCTACATAAGTACATACACCCATGTATGAATGTGTGGGTGCACACAGACACACATGCACACACAGAGAGATTTCTTAATGTGTAGTATTGTCCTCTAGATCCTATTCTACCAATCATGAGTTTGTGTCTGTGTAAAAAGAGGAAAAATCTATAAAATCTCCAAATAGTCTTGCCATTGGTGAACTTCTGAGGTAGCCCTAGGGAAAAGAAAGATGGCATGGGCTGATGAGTGACTGGTAAGCTTGCGGACAACTAGTGCATTGCTTAATAACTCTTACAAATATACAGATATTTGCTAGAGCATACTTTAGAAATAAGTTTTATTTACATACATAATACGTATGAGTGAATATTTTTGAATGCATATATTTCATGCAGAATTGTCATAGGTTTGCTGCTTACCTAAGCTCATTCTAGGCATCTGAATCTTGACTTGAGTTGTTATTTGGAACTACTTGTTTCACATCAATAATTCCTGAAGGAATTATTTTTCATGAGAGCTTATGACAACAAAAGAATATCTTTACAATGGCTCAGCTCACTGAGTGGAGTAACCTATATTTATTGATATTTATTAAGCCATTAATGTTAATAGAACAATCCTTACGTTAACTAGCATACTGTTGGGATTCTTAGCCAGTACATTAGTTAGAACTTTTGGCTGCAAACACAAGAAACCTATTTTCACTAGCTTATGCAAAAATCGGGGCTTTATGAGAAGAGGCATGCTGTGCTCGAACCTAGGGTGGGATGTAGGTGAGGACCAAGAACTATTAAAACCAATAATTTGAATGCAGTCAAGATGACCTTTATTTCACCTAAGCACATTTTGAACATCTGCTTCCTTCTTCTCTCCTTGATTTTGTCGTACACTCCCTGCAAATTAGCTAGCCCACTTTCTGTTCCTGATGGTGGTGGAATAGCAGTCAAGAGTTTGAGGTTCCCATGCTATCTCTTTATCAGTTTCAGTTCCAAATTTTAAGAGAAGGGCTTTATTGGCTTGGTCATATTCCCATCTCTGGACAAACACCTCTGCCAAGGAGTCATATTGTCAATAATCACTTTGTTATTACACCTGTCAATTGTTAACACAAGGCAATTTGGGGTGGACGTATGTTGCAGTGGAGGGGTGGATTTTTATTTCTCCAAACTGTAGGGAGCATCAGGATGTGACGTTATCTACCATAACAGGATTGATCAGATGAATTTTCACTTTTTGGAAAGCCTTTTCCAGGTTTTGTTTTAAATTTTTTTTTTTTTTTTTGCGGTACGCGGGCCTCTCACCGTTGTGGCCTCTCCCGTTGCGGAGCACAGGCTCCGGACGCGCAGGCTCAGCGGCCATGACTCACGGGCCCAGCCGCTCCGCAGCATGTGGGATCTTCCCCGACCGGGGCACGAACCCGCGTCCCCTGCATGGGCAGGCGGACTCTCAACCACTGCGCCACCAGGGAAGCCTCAGGTTTTGTTTTGTTTTCATTACTTGGAAAAAAGAAGTATTATTATTATGAGAACATGATATTTTATTTTGTGAGTTGCACTACCCCCTCCTTCTGATATCCTCACCCCTAATTTTACCATCACTGCTGATACCTGAGATATTACTGCCTTGCAGTTTCAGGTACAGCAAATTTAGACAAGTTATTCAACTTGTCTGCATAAAAACCCCAGGTAACAAAATGTTTCCATGGCATTGATTTAATTGGTTAATATTTGTGCATCTGTCAAGCACTTTCCCTAGATACTAGTGTGCTCTTTACTCAAGTAACATGATCTACACTCAAGTACACAAGTCAAATTCTGGTACACCTCCCTGCGACTGCTTTTTCCCCTAGGGTCTGACTTTTTCTCTCTGGGAGATCGATCCCTGTTTCACTGCTGTTAGGAATATCAGCAGTGGCTTCGGCAGGTGAGTGGCAGGTAGTCGCTCTAATGTCTGCCAGCTGCGTTTGTGATCAGCTGCAGTGAGAAGGGCCCAAATGTGTTCACAGCTGGCATATACTAACTCCACCACAATAGATATTTAGATCATTTACACACTTACATAGGTATATTATCCATATATAGTCCAAACATACAGTGACTACCTATATATCAATTTAGATATGATAGAAGATTTTCTCAGAAATCCTGTGCTATGTTTATGTGACAGATACGTGTCTACCATTTTAAGAGAGGCACACATGTTGCCTTCTTCTGCATGGCATTAGTCTAGGTGGCAGAGTCCGATTATGTAACAATTGGGCTTACTCTCCTGAAAGAAGGCTACTCTGACAAACCTATTTGTGGTGTGTTCTGGATCGGTGCTCACAGGCAACAAGTTTCCTAGCTGCTCTCCTTTTCTCACCAAAATGACATCAACTGTTAGATGAATGTGTCAGTGGAAATTATGGTGGTTTTCCAGAAGCCTCAGGAAACTCCTTTCATGAATATAAAACACCACTGGCAGAAGTCTAAACCTCTATTTCTTAATAGGAATAGGAATTGTTTGAGAATAAGTGCTATTTGATGCTTTGTAAATTGTGGGCATTTAAAATGGCAAATACCCTCAGAAGCTCTTTTCCTGAAGTTATGGTATACATCTTTCTTACTTTTTGATAAAAGACAAGGCTGACCAAAGTGAGCAATTCAAGGTTCTAATTTTACATGGTCATGTTGGCTTATATGGGACAATTTTGCAAATAACGTACCTTTCACTTTGCCAACATAAACTTACGTGATCAGTTCTAGAAAGATTTATTCTTTCCACAAACTATCTTTTCTATTATGACTCAAACAAGGGTAAAAATGAGCTAGAAGAACTTCAGTTACAATTATGTGAATAAAATAATTAGTATAATAACGTTCACTTTGGAAAGGAAAAAGAAAGGCTTCCTCAGAGAGATAATGGGCATAATACATATAGGAGATAATCCTACTAATAACTATAGGAAAACAGAAGGTGAAACATTGGCTATAAAAAGACAGTAATTACCTGTTTTACTAGTCAAGCAGTTCCTTTCTTTGATCACAGGAGAGCACTGTTCATCTATGATACAATTTGTTTTAAAGGAATAACTAGAGCCTTTGTGATGCAGAAGGTGTTTGATGTGGCAAATTACATAGCCTTTATTATTGAATCATAGCTATAAAAGAGAAACACATTCTTCTCATAGAGAAAATGGATACATATGTACACAATTTTGTAAGCTGTCAGTGTGTTAGTCTTGAAATCAATTGACAAAGATTCACATATATGAATCTTGGTAGTGAAAGGTGTAAGACCCTAAAAATCCCCAATAATAGGCAAGATGTATTTCCTCTCAAAAAGAGAAGTAATTTACATCATCTTTTGTAATTTGTGTTTCATTTAAGAACTGATCTTAACTAAGCTCAAACCAGCAACATAGTATAAATACTCAGTAAATATGAGTACCCAAAACAACCTGGGAACAGTCCCTGTGGACGTGGTATACACGTTTCTTGGTCAAGAAACGTTATGAGATTGTATTTCAAACTAATCTTTTTCCTTTACAAGAATCAGGGGGATTTAGCAAAAGATGTGATTATTTATTATGAGGATGTTTAGCAAGAGATTTGGTTGTGTCTCACAAGAGCTATGAACAAGGAATGTTATCTTGAGGATTTTTCACATCAATTATATAAGAAAATTATAGTATTTCTAAATCTTTTTCTAAATCTTTTAATTTACAGATGGCAGTGCTAACAGTAAATGCTAATTTACTTTAGTGTTTTAAATTTATCATATCAAAAATTCTAGATAGAAACTAACTTGGCGCGTAGAAGCTGGGTTTTTTTTGGTCTTTTTTTTTTTAATCACTTGCTAAACTTGTCCAGATTTATCCTTTGTGATCAGAAGCTTCAGAACCAATCAGGAGATGGCCAGGAGAGTAGCTTGAGGTTAGCAACTCTATCTTTCCTTCTTACCTCCTTAACCTATACACCACCCCCCAGCCCCATTTCTTTCTCCAGCCTGGATTTCCAGTTTCTTGGCCACAAAATTGGTTTTTTCTATACTTAAAGTAGCCAGTGATATTTATTGATAATTCAGCTGACCGAGATGAGTGTCCAAACCTCTCCCCTCTGTACCTGTCCAGGAGCAGGAGAGAGGAGTGTTTCCTAGAATTCTCTGGAGTACACCCTTGCAAGTAAACATCACCTAAGGCAATTAGAAAAGATGAAGCTTCTTGCTAATTTGCCATCATCACTGCTGAAGTCTCCATTTTCTGGTCTCTCTCATCCTTTTAAAGAAATGTGTAGTACCAGGCAGTGAGCTTTAAGTAAGTTCCCTCAAGACTAATTTTCCTCAAATATTTTATTAGAAGAAACCCACCTATTTGTGAATTTGGCAGTGCCTAAAGTGTTAATTTTTAAAATTTTAATACAGATGTCTTATCCTGGGTAGGTAAAGTCTGAGAGTAGTACACAGGAAATGTCCACTGAAAACATTTTATATAGCATGAATAAATTAGGCTTCACCTTCATATAAAATCATCTAGAAGAAAAGCAGATAAATAAAAATCCTTAAATAACTTGGTCTACTTTTTTGGAAAAAGAAACCTATCCTTCTTTATTTGGACATTACTGATCATGGATTTCTAGTTGTGCCTTTTCAGCAGATATCATGATTACACTGTAGATTTTTCTTTTCAAAGGATAATGATTAGTACACTAAATTGATTATTCTAAGATTTTTGAAGGTATCTACAATTTCAAGTGTATTACCTATAAAATGCAAATCTGAAGAATATTGAAGGCAGTTTCCTGAAAAAATAATACATTTTAAAAGATAAAAAATAATACATTTAAAAGTATCATGTATTAGATTTTAAAAGATAAAAAATAATACATTTAAAAGAAAAGTATCATGTATTAGATACAGATAAGGCTAAGAATCTTATTCAAGTAGGTGAATTGAGTACTCAAATCTAAACTGATACATTTCTTGGTATGAGAGGAGCATTATATACCAAATGTGATATTAAACTGAATACAGAAAAAATCTTTTTGACCATGTAAAAATCTCCCTGGTTTATGTTGAATGGAATAGATTTAGAAAATATTCAGTGAGTTAAAAATAGCATACTCAGAATAAGGCCTTTGGAGGATGAAACTTTCTCCCAATATCAGAGAATGAGTTGAATGAATGATTCTTTTTAAAGATTTTTTTTTTCCTGTTGTAGGATTAACCACTGGCTCCCTCTTTGTAAGAATATGCCATATTTCCTGTATCAACATATTATTACCCTGTAATGCTCATCCTTATTTAACTAATATTTAGTTTCAAAATTACTTTCATAGAAATGATAGTGTTTTTCCCCACAGAGACTCTTTTTAACCTAACCCCTACCAAATCTCTTTCCCTCCAGTATATTTCTCATTTGACTTTATTATGATTTTTTAAAAGTATAAAAGTTGAGATCTTCTTAAAGATGCAGTATTCAATCAGAAATCAGGTGAGCTATAGAGTCAAACCTGCTTTAGCTAAATTCTTAAACACCCTTCATTTAAGGAAACGCATGTCATGTGGCCTTTGTAGTTAATGTTTGATTTAGGCCCTTACGGATTAGTTACTTGTAAGATGATGATTTCCTTTCTTTTATCTCTTTCTTATATATGAGATCTATAATTTAGGGACTTGTTTTATTTTTTATTCCTAAATGCTCAAAGTTAGATATATTTGAAGTGTCATACTGGGTGGTCATGTACAACATTTACTGTCTAATTTAGTGTTTTAGACCCTTATAAATTAAAAGCTCACCAAATGGACTCAAGTGCACAGACAGGGCTCCTAAACAGAAGTTAAAAAAAAAAAAATCTCCGAGTCAAGCAGGTTTAGAGTTGTTTCTCAAAAATATACAAAAACAGAAATAAACAGACAAAAGCCTGGATGATTTAAGCAGAAACAAGTGTTATTAAGAGAATATTGGTACTCACAGGATCAACAGGAAAGATGGAGACCTAGACTGAGGATGATGCAGCTAGAAAAACTATGATCCAGAACGGTCGGGGTAATCATCCTGCCGCCCTGTTAGTCCAGGAAGCCTGTACCACCAACACCACTAGCTCCTGACCTCAGGTAATATCACTGCCTCCGCTATTCCATCAAATTTTGTTTCACTATCTCTTGCTTCAAAGTTTGGGATAGTACATTTGATTGGTGAGCGTAGGTCACATGTTTACTAACTATATGTTTGGGAGCTTCAGACTTGTGTTTGGGGCATTTTTAGATTCTATGAGATGAGAACATTCATAAGGTGGGGAGTTTTGCAATCATTGGAAGGAGATTCAGCTAATGAACAGCCAAAGAGAAGGACATATATCGTTCTCCTCCCATACACTTGCTTCTCCTCATTCTGGCCATCTGTGATGGGATGTTGGTTTTTATGCCCAGATAAAGTTGGGGTAATTGCATAAAATAGTATTATATAAAACCTCTCTTTTGGGAAATATACAGATAGTCACTCTAAGTTCTTATTATAGTAATGTGCTGTGATGTTAAATTTGGGGGGGGAATTAAGTAGGTACATTTCAATCTTCTTGGTCCCTTAATAATAGTGAAAGATGACACAATTATAACTCTGAGACTGAAGAGAAAAAAAAAACCCTAAGGAAACAAAAAATGAAAAGGGTATCTAGAATATAAATGGGGTTTATAAGTTATGTTAAAACTCTGATTATTATGTCAAAAAAGATATACATCAAAGACAAACATGTATCATATGTTCCAAGTCTTACCAAAGAGAAGAGGGCAAGTTTTTCTGTATTCATTGAAGTGACTCTGTTAAACAAGTTTCTGCTTTTAAAATATAAATGGAGTTAGTTTCCCTTTGAAGTTGTTCAGTGGTATGCTAAATATACTTTCAAAGTACTTTTTAATACAGGAGTCTCATTTTCTCTTCACAAGGAGTATAGCTAGGAGGAAAAGAGGAGGAGAGTCTTGCAGTCCCAGAGTCTTGTTTAATCCAAACTAGAGTGTGAGGTTGCCAGGCTACTGGTGTCAAAGGGGGAGCAGGTCCTCTGCTGCTTTTCTCCCACTAGGAGAATGCATTCAAAGTCCCACTTGGTCTGCCATTTTCAAACTGTGTAGCAAAATGGAAGCTATTGCCTAGCTGCAAATGGATCTCCATAGTTTGGCCTAAAGTTGCTGAAAAACAGACTGGTAATTAGGGACACCCAAGCTCCCACTACACTCTGCCTTGAGAGAGTATAGAACAGCAGTGTATGTAAATGGATAAGAATCTTTGTCACTTTCTCATGTTTTGAACCACACGCTCAGTTTTTGAATGACTCCACTTCAGAGAAGCTTGTAGAGATAAAGTTTATGATGCCTTGTACTACTAACTTGTTGAATTAAAATGAGCTTTTGTGTTAACATTCCTACATGCAAATGGTAAAACTAGCTTTGAATTCAAAAAAAAAGAATGAGGGAGAAAGCATTTGCTATAGCCCCTACAAAAAATTTTCATTTAGATCTTGCTTCCTAAGGCTAGTGATAAAACCATGAAGCCAGCATTCTTTTTTCTTTTTATAGGACTCTATATTTTCATATGCCCCAGGAAAAACAGCCACTGGTTATTTCCAAGCCTGATTTTCAATACCATGATCAATTTAAATATATCCCTGTTTTTGTAGGCAAATGCTTTAGCCATGGATCATATGGAGGTCTATCAGAAACAAAGATGTCTTTCTTATTTTTTTTGTTTTTTTAATGTAAGTGATTTAACTAAACAAAATTTTAAGTTATAAAAGAGTATAAATTGCAGTAAAGCATGGTGTTATATTAGAAAGAGCTTCAAGGTAAGAAGTCTTCAGCTGAAAATCTTTCACCTCTTAGTATGTATGTTGAGTAAATCACTTATCTATTCTAGTTCTGAATTCCTAAATTTGTGAAATGGCCTGATAATAATATTAGATTATTGTGAGGAGTAAGAAAAGTTGAATATTTGGAAGCACTTTGGTAGCTCTAAAGCAGTATGGAAAGTTACTATTCCATATTATTACTACTTATTACTACTTCTAAGAGAAAAAGTAAATACAACATAACTCCAGAAAAATATTACTCCTGTTTCTCTGATGTTCACAATATTCTTGGTATGATGAGACGTAGATAGATAGATAGATAATAAAGCAAAGGGACTATCTCTTTTTTTTTTTTGCGGGACGCGGGCCTCTCACTGTTGTGGCCTCACCCGTTGCGGGGCACAGGCTCCGGACGCACAGGCTCAGCGGCCATGGCTCACGGGCCCAGCCGCTCCGCGGCATGTGGGATCTTTCTGGACCATGGCACGAACCCGTATCCCCTGCATTGGCAGGCGGACTCCCAACCACTGCGCCACCAGGGGGGGAGCCCCAAGGGGACTATCTCTTGATAGAGTAAAAAGAAAGATAATGATTACTGCGGCGGAAAATAGTGCCATTGTTTTGAATGCTATTTACCTCATTATATATAGTAACATCTTTTAAATCTTGAGCAAATGGAAGTATCACAGTAACAGAACAAATGATATGGACTGCCAGACTAGTACATATAGAGCGGTGTCTCTGTATCATACTGCCTGGGTTTCAAATCCTGGATATGCTACTAACTATCCATGTAATCTCTGCATTGTTTTTTCAGGTCCCTCTGCCTGAGTTTCTTCATCTGTAAAATGGACATATTGCTAATACCTAGCCCATGGGTTGTTTTATGAATGAAGTGGAATAATGCAGTTTTAATAAAGTGCCCTTGACCAGGACATGGCACATAGCACTCAAAAAAATGTTATTTTTTATCATTATCACATCTATGCACTTACATCACCTAAATATCTATTTATTTTTCTGGGTTATCCTATTTTTTCCCAATTAGACTTTATATCTCATGATAGATATCTAAGTTGTCTTTGCATTGACTTAAAACACAAAAGTATAGAATCTCTTTACCGTAGTCAGAGGTTGTTTTTAAAATTTCATTCTTTCCCATCCCTCTCTCCTTCCCTCCTTTCCTTCCTTCCTTCCTTCCATATATGTAGTTCTCTTGTAAATGCCAAATATAAGTATAAGCCATTCCTAACAATTGTGTGATGTAGTGAAAACCATTTAGCATAAGAGATCTGGCTTTAGTCATGGTTCTGAACAACCTTACACAAATTGCTTTACATTCTCTGACACTCATCTTTTTCATCTGTAGTATGTGAGCACAATATACCCGTTTTTGAAAGAATGTGGGTAAACTGCCTGACAGATAGCCACTCTGAAAATGGTGGCTATTATTACTATTACTTTTTTTTCATGTTTATAACATTTGGATTATTTTTCTGAGTGTTTCAAAGTGAGTTATCACATTTTACCATGTTGAACACAGGGATAAGAATGCTTTCAGAACTCTTGTAATAAATTGCCCATAGCATTGGTCTTCAGGGCTTAGTGTGCTTGTACAAGCAGGACACTGTTTATACAAGAGATGTAGCATAGTGGATCTTGTGTTTAGGCCACTAGAAAGCAGCTCCTTTTGAAAACAGTTGACATTTCTTAGCGGATTATATGATGGTATAACTTAGTACTATTGCTGTAAGATGGAGTCTTTTATGACATTTCTTGTTTATTTAAACTACATCTAAGAAAATTTATTATGGCCTCCAGAATACTCTTCCTACATGGTAGCAAAATCCCCATGAGTTGATAACGAATGCTTTTGAAAATCTTTGCAAACTGTTTCACTGAAGTATTGCCGTGGATCCTGTCAGCTGCTATTTGGTAACTCTGAAATACCATGGGGTATATTTTAGCTCATGATCATGTTATAGAGGTGACCGTCTAACTTCTGCTTCATTTGTGAGGGCTGGTAGCAGTCTGAACCATGCCATGAATAAGTAGAGCAGTGACTTCTGATAATAGAGATTTTATTTTAGATTCCATTTTACCATAATGAATTTGACCTCATGCATTCTCTCAGGAAATAAGTGCAGTTCAGCGGCATCAGGAAAAATGCATTTTATGGACTGTGCTGAATAGTTAACATGGACCAACAGCCCACTCACCATACCGCCTTAAAGCCTTTCCCCATGGTTTTTCATTGCAGAATTGCCTTCTAGAAAATGGGAAATAAGTGTAAGATGGTAGCTTCAAGGAAACCCTCAAAACCTCTGTTATTTAAGGGAAACGTGAAGGCATTCTTTGATCTTCAATGTATCTCATTTAAATTGACTTTCAAATAGTTTTGGATGCTTTTAAATACAGTCTTGTAAACTTTTAAAAACATACTAGAACTATTTAGAAATAATATTTCTTGTAAGAATAAAACTAAAAGACAGGGAAAGGAAAACTAAGATAAGTTGCAGTTAATATTTACTGGTCTCTCACTATAGTTAACTCATGTAGAGAAGATACATTAGGGAAATAACAGGAGATTGGTATCCTAATACTAGTACTACTGAGTCACAAGTATTTGGTAAGGTTTTACCATATGCAGGACACTCTAAGAGCATTTTCTAAGCTGAAAGATATACAGGTGAAGGTCTGTCTTTCGTACAGTAGGAATTTACATTTTCATTCCCCACATTGTAATGTCTGATTTATGAAGGTGTTTGAATTAATTTGCTATTCCAGACTAGGATGATTTGGACTATATTTTTGCATTTATTCCTGGATCCACTTCTTGTGATGGACTTCATTTAGGCTCATTTTTACCTGATGATATATGTAGGGATGAGGTCACTCTTACGGATTTAGTAAGGTTTTTCAATAAATGAAAACATTTAGATTTAATCACTAATGAAAAAGAAATCTGAAGGAAAGACATTTCTTTTTTATTGAATGGGGTCAAATAGATTTTTGACTAATAGCCAATTACTCCCACAATAGAGGGGAGTGATATAATTCTGAGATAAAAAAATCAATTCTTTATATAAATACTAGTTCATCCGTGGCTATTTTGATAGGAACATTTTTGTGTGCACTTATCACAAAAGACTTTGGACAGTACTTCCAGAGGTTTTCAGTCTGTTTCTCTGACATCTTGGTATAATGTCTGTGGGAAGAGAGGTGCTGACAGTGAGGTTTCTCTGTAGAACAGTGTTAGTGCTGGGGCTGCCCTTACCACTTGACTAGGTATCTTGTAACAGAGAAGAGGGACAAGTAGAGGATGGAGTAAGTCTGTGGTCAGCACCTTGGAGAGCTCTTACGAAGAAACTTGACATCACCTGAGGGGTGTGCGTGTACATATCTACACATAAATATAATATATATGTATACACACATATACACATATGTACACACATATACAATGGACCCTTGAACAACAGGACTTTGAACTGCGTCGGTCCACTTACACGCAAATTTTTTTCAATAGATACATACTATAGTACTACAAGATCTGTGGTTGGTTGAATCCTGGGATGTGGAACTAGGGATATGGGAGAGGCAACTGTAAAATTATATGCAGATTTTCGACTGTGCAGGGGTCATCACCCCTGCCCCTGCATTGTTCAGGGGTCAACAGTATACAATTATGTACATACATATATAGACACAAACATAGACATATGTGTCATGTGTATATAAATACACACAAATATACATATATAATATATTTATGTATTTGCAGGTAGACATGAACAATTTTTAAATTGAATCAATGTTAGCAAGGGCTGCACTATAGTTATCAACATGTGCAGATTTCAACTGGACTGAAGTAATGTTTTACTCTTCATTAAATTATGTCCCTCAGGTTAAGATAGTGTATAACTTTATTGTTCATTTTCAAAACAGTGATGCTTTTAGATACATGTGCCCCTCGAAAATTCATTGTGATAATAATAGTATTAACTAGAATTTGTTGTGTTCCTGCTATATTCCAACAAATATGCTAGGTGTTTCACACAAATTTTTGAAATCCTCACTATTATTGCCATTCTAAAGTGTAGAAGACTGAGGTCTAGATAATTTGAATGATGTGTACAGGATCACGTATGTGGCAGTTTGTAGATCCATGCTTTAGACCCAGATACTAGTTGTAGAATCCATGTTCTTTTTACTACTCTAGGATTTGTCATTTGTCATTAATATTCTAATATCATATTGTTTGGTCAGATCTCATTTCTCTGTGGGAGCTGGATGAGTGGGAAAAACAATTAACAAGTTGTCTGAGATTAATTTAGTAGAGCTGCTATGTAATTCACATCATAAGAAAAATAATTCCAGTAGTCATAACACAACACTGTGGATAAATAAATTTGTGTATTACAGATATTTAGTGATTACCCAGCAAAAGAGTAATACTGACTACTGAGAAGGCCCAAGTAATCTTCCATTTGCTTTATTTCCTCCCTTATTTTAACCATCTGAGAGTTGTGAGGGACCACCCATCATAATTTGCATAGATGAGTTGCTGTAGTAACATTTGAGCACATTACTAAAGAGGCAACCTACTAACTGTAACCTTTGTCTTTATGAGAGCAATATACTTTATGGGTTATGAGAGCTATGTGTCACTAATAGCCTCAAGGTGTTTGACTATATTATGAAGTCAGAATAGTTTAACTTTGAGACTATGGTCTCTTATGAAACATTTCTATTTTTTGAGAAAATAAAAATGATGATTTCATTTTTAGTTTAGGCTATTAGTGAATAGGACCAAATATGATGATGCTACTTTATATGCCCTAGAAATTAGCACACGAATAGGATTTTTTTCTTTTTCAATTTTCTGACTTGAATTGACTGAACATTGCCTTCTCCCACTTTTCAACAGAATCATCATAAAAATTCAGGTGGAGAATTGAATTTTGAGCTTTATAATTCAAGCAAAACAAATGCATTTTTACCTCTACATATTTTAAACATTCTCAGTTTTTCACTGCACTTTGGTGTATAGTAGACAGGTTACAGTTAAGTAAAATAATATTAGTTGATCTTTTACAAATCCACCTCTTTCATTAAAATTTCCCAGATAACATATGAATTAATGCTTATTCATCTAAATGATTATATCATCCAAACAGAAAAAAGCATAATATACACATAATAAAAAGCGCTTCCTATCTCCCAGAAATGAGAGGAAAATTTCTTCAGTCTCCGGGCCTTTAGTTATTATCTGCCTCCTGCATAGAGTGCCCTGATCACTGTAATTTACTTTTCCTATTTATCTTTCAAATATCAGTTTAAGTCCCACCTTTTGAGGCAAGGGTCCATTCAACTGTACTCATCACCTACTCCACATTCTACAGTACTTATAATCTTTAACATTCGTTTTCTAAGTATATGCTTGGAAGTCTTGGAAGTATCAGATTGCAAAGATACCAGACCAAAGACTCAATATCAGTTGGGAAATTCTTATCTGAGAAGTAAAATTTTTCACTGGTAAGATTTGTACAATGTTGTTTCCATCCTAATGCACGTGGAAGACTTAAACCCAGGTGCTCTTTGTTAATGCAAGTCAGGTTGAATAACCTTATATCCAAGTCTCTTGTCCTTGATTCCTTCTGAGGAAGTCTCTGGTTGGGACTATATTCTGACCCTTACTTTTAATTCTAATTTCCTAAGAAATCTGGCTGCTTACCAAGCTCATCTCCAAATCTGGACACACATTCTATAAGCCAGATTTGGATCTCTTAACTACAGGAATTGTGTTCATAAATGATGTTTCTGCCTATATTACTGGATATTTCACTTCCTTCTAATCTCTTGGATGGCGAAGCTAGCCCAGATTAGAATAAACTTGGATTGGCTGGCTTAGACTGTTCATTCTTCACTGAAAGTTTCAAGGCCTCTGTTATGTTTCTCATTTTGGTCCATTCCCCCAATTTTCAGTCAGATTCTTTCTCCTCACCAGTTGTGTCAAGTAGACAGGCAGGAAAGACTTTAGGGAGACAGGCTAGCAGGGGGAACAACAGATCATTTTATGGGCATCTGGGCCCTGGTATCATTACTTGAATTAGGAGTATTGCTCAGTCCTTGAGCACTGTACTTGCCAACTGAAGGTGCCTTACTGACCAACCATGGCATGAAAATCAGAACCCATCAGTGTACCTAATAGGATACAGACACTATATATCAAGCAGAAACTTACCTACAGGGGGTACCTTAGCCATGGGGTTCAGCACAGGCAAGGAAAACTCTATACCAGTAGTCACCATAGGGCACACACTGATTTTGATGTCAGCCTAATAGGAGAGAGAACTGAAATAATAATGCAGGGACTAAAGGGTTAACACTGAGGCATCATGTTGCTGAGCACTGGGTACCCATGTGTGGAGATGATTTTTGATTATAGCATCCCCCCCACCAATGGCTTTACTTTCTACGGTTTCAGCTATCTGTGGTCAACTGCTGTTTGAAAATATTAAATGGAAAATTCCAGAAATAAACAGTTTACAAGTTTTAAATTGCACGTTGTTCTGAGTAGCACGGTGAAATCTCATGCCATTCCTCTCAGGATGTGAATCATCCCTTTGTCCAGCATATCCTGCCCTTTAGTCACTTAGTAGCCACTTCAGTTATCAGATCAACTGTGGCTGTATCACAGTGCTCATGCTCAAGTAACCCTTATTTTACTTAATAATGACTCCGAAGCCCAAGGGTAGTTATGCTGGCAATTTGGATATGCCAAAGAGAAGCTGTAAAGTGCTTCTGAATGAAAAAGGTGAAAATTCCTGACTTAATAAGGAAAGAAAAGAAATTGTATGCTGAGGTTGCTAAGATTTATGGTAAGAATGAATCTGTGAAATTGTGAAGAAGGAAAAAGAACTTCATGCTACTTTGGTATTGCACCTCAAACTGCAAAAGTTATGGCAACAGTGTGTGATAAATGCTTAGTTAAGATGAAAAAGGCATTAAACATGTACAATAAGATATTTTGAGAGAGAGAGAGACCACATTCATATAACTTTTATAACAGTATATTATTATAATTGTTCTATTTTATTATCAATTATTGCTATTCATCTCTTATTGTGCCTAATTTATAAATTAAACTGTATCATAGGTATGTTTGTATAGGTAAAACAGCATATATATAAATATATATGGTTCAATACTGTCCGTGGTTTCAGGCATCCACTACGTGTCTTGGAATGTATCTCCATGGATAAGGGGTAGCTAATGAACCCACTCCCTCTGATTATGATTGGTCAGAGAAACAGGGAGAAGTAAGTCAAATAAAGTGACCTTCTGGGGACTTGAAGACTACAGAGCCAGCAGAAAAGACATAGATCTATTTGACTAATAAAGTTCAACTTTTTATTTTTAGTGGAGTTTTTTTTCTTTCATATTTATGTACACTAGATTGTATTTTACTTATGTTCATGTTGATTTCTTGGTATTATGTTGTAAACTTTTATTATTCAACTGACTTGGATTTATGCTAAGCCCAGAGCTACATGCATGAGAATATTCAGGATTATTTGGTGGGGATGATATAAATATAATCAATTCTCAATTGTTTAGGAACGATTGGATGTTTTCCTCTGTGACTAACAGCTGGTCATTTTCCCTAACCTATTAAAAGAGTATGTCCATACTGACACTGTTTGCAGATGACATGATGCTATACATAGAAAATCTTGAAGTAGCTACCAGAAAATTACTAGAGCTTATCAATGAATTCAGTAAGTTGCTGGATACAAAATTAATATACAGAAATCTGTTGCATTTCTATACACTAATGAAATATCAGAAAGAGAAATTTAGGAAATAATCCCATTTATCATCACATCAAAAAGAATAAAATACTTAGGAATAAACCTAGCTAAGGAAGCAAAAGACCTGTACTCTGATAACTGTAAAACACTGATGAAAGAAATTGAACATGACAACAAACAAATGGAAAGATACACTGTGTTCTTGGATTGGAAGAATCAATATTGCTAAAATGATCATACAACCTAAGGCAATCTACAGATTCAGTACAATCTCTATCAAACTACCAGTGTCATTTTTTCACAGAACTAGAAAGAAAATTTTTTAATTTGTATAACAAAAAGGACCCCAAATAGCCAAAATAATATTGAGAAAGAAGAATGGAGCTGGAAGGATCATGCTCCCTGACTTCAGACTATACTATAAAGCAACAGTAATCAGAAAAGTATGGTACTGGCACAAAAACAGACACATAGATCAATGGAACAGGATAGAAAGTCCAGAAATAAACCCTGGCACCTATACTCAATTAATCTAGAATAAAGGAGGCAAGAATATACAATGTTAAAAAGACAGTCTCTTCAATAAGTGGTGCTGGGAAAACTGGACAGCTACATGTAAAAGGATGAAATTAGAACATTCTTTAACACCATACACAAAAATAAACTCAAAATGAATTGAAGACCTAAATGTAAGACTGGATACTGTAAAACTCTTAGAGGAAAACATAGGCAGAACACTCTTTGACATAAATCACAGCAATGTGTTTTTCACGCCGTCTCCTAGAGTAATGGAAATAAAAACAAAAATAAACAAAGGTTTTATACTCAAAAGCTTTTGCAAAGACAGCAAAGGAAAACATAGACAAAGTGAAAAGACAACCCACAGAATGGGAGAAAATATTTGCAAGTGATGCAACTAACGAGGGATTAGTCTCCAAAATTTACAAACAGCTCATGCAGCTCAATATCAGAAAAACAAACAACCCAATCAAAAAATGGGCAGAAGATCTGAATAGATACCTCTCCAAAGAAGATATACAGATGGCCAAAAGGCACATTAAAAGATACTCAACATTGCTGATTATTAGAGAAATGCAAATCAAAACTACAGTGAGGTATCTATCACTTCATAACAGTCAAAATAGCCATCACCAAAAAGACTACAAATAATAAATGCTGAGAGGGTGTGGAGAAAAAGGAACCCTCCTGCACTTTTGGTGGGAATGTAAATTGGTACAGCCACTATGGAGAACACTATAGATGTTTCTTGAAAAACTAGAAATAGAGCCATGATATGATCCTGCAATCCCACTCCTGGGCATAT
The DNA here is from genome assembly GCF_003031525.2 of Neophocaena asiaeorientalis asiaeorientalis. Classification (NCBI taxonomy): domain Eukaryota; kingdom Metazoa; phylum Chordata; class Mammalia; order Artiodactyla; family Phocoenidae; genus Neophocaena; species Neophocaena asiaeorientalis. The sequence goes on from NW_020172677.1 coordinate 1,278,836, forward strand.
ATCCAGAGGAAACCATAATTCAAAAAGATACATGCACCCCAATGTTCACTGCAGCACTATTTACAATAGCCAAGACATAGAAGCAACCTAAATGTCCTTTGATAGATGAACACATAAAGAAGTGGTATATATATATACAAGGGGGTATTACTCAGCCATAAAAAAGAATGAAATAATGCCATTTGCAGCAACATGGATGGAACTAGAGATTATCATACTAAGTGAAGTAAGCCAAACATAGAAAGACAAATAACACATAATACACTTATATGTGGAATCCAAAAAAAAAAGAGATACAAATGAACTTATTTACAAAACAGAAAGGTACTCACAGACATAGAAAACAAACTTAACGGTTATCAAAGGAGAAAGGAGGGTGGGGGGAGGGATAAATTAAGAGGTTGGAATTAACATATACACACTACTATATATAAAACAGATAACCAACAAGGACCTACTCTATAGCACAGGGAACTATACTAAATATTTTGTAATAAACTATAAGGGAAAAGAGTCTGAAAAGGAATATATCTATATATCTATATGTGAATCGCTGTGCTGTACACCTGAAACTAACATGATATTATAAATCAACTATACTTCAATAACCCCCCCAAAATTGAAATGTACACACCAAAAAGAAAAGCTATACCATAATTTATAGCTGTTTAGCTAAAGAGACTATGCTCTTGTAATGAGCTAACTTCTGTATCTGATTCCTCATTCACCAATTATTCTCCTAAAGTGAAACCAGGAATAATTTATATATATGTAAAATTTACCATGGAGATGATTTTGCCATTAGCTAGGAGATCCAGAAAGTGAAAATTACTTATCTATTACTATCATTCAAATTATGTGACAAATACATGGACACAGATGGTGTAGATACTAAAATACAAATTACAACTTTTCAACCCAGACATTTTATGGTCTTAATAAAAAAAGTTAATAACATAAATAAGAATATGACATCCTGAATTTAATTGCTGCTGCTCAGAACTGTTGTCTCTGATGCTCACATAATGTTTCATCGAGAGAACAGAGAATACATTAATCAGCATTTTTCTTACTACTTTTTAAGGCATAATCTGCTAATAGGTAGTTAGAGCATAAAAATAGAGCTCTAGAACTAATATCTCTTTATTCCTAACTCAGGATCCTTTCTAATTACAATAAATTTAGATAAAGTAATTTGCCTTTAGGGAATATTAATTTTTCTGTTTTCCCTCTATACTTTTGTAAAACCTGATGCCTTTAAGGGATTTTAGCTACTCTGAAATCACTTCTTAAATGTTGAATTCGGAAATTTTGAGACCAATTAATAGTAAGATCCATGCCTCATAGTAGGTAACTTCAAACAGATGTTGTTTTAGTTTAAAATTTCCAGGACAATTTGATTAATATTTAACTCATGCATTGAATACCCATGTCTTTGGGGTTCCAGGACCCAATTCCAACATGTATATGTGGAGATTCCCCCAAACCAGACAAGCAATTCTTGGTATGAGAATTCAACTCAATTCTGACATTACCTACCCAGAGATTTAGCATCAGATTCCATAGGTAAATGCTTCAGTTCCATAAGATGGCTCTCCATTTTGGATGTCAATCTCAAACCTAGGTTTTTACTTGAGCTTCTGACCAACGGGTTACAAACTGGATGTTTCAAGGAGCCCTTCCAACTCAAGATGCCAATCACACGTGCAGGTGGTTACCTGTACTTCTTGACAGACTGGCTGTAAATCAGAGGAACCAGGATCCTCTCCTTGGGTTCAGTTAGCTTGCTAAAATGGTTTGCAGTACTCAGGAAACCTATGTACTCACTAAATCACCGATGTATTACAAAGGATATTAAAAGATACAAATCCACAGCCAGATGAAGAGATATATAGAGGGAGGTCCTGAACATAGGAGTATCTGTCCTCATAGACTGTCAGGTCAACATAGTGGCACATGGAAGTGTTTTTTAATTCCCTAATCTGGAAGCTCCCTGTATTCCCTCCTTTTGGATTTTTATGAAGGCTTCATTGCATTGGCATGACTGATTAACTCATTGGCCACTGGTGATTGATTCAACTTTTAGCTCTCTTTCCTCCCTGGAAATCAGGGGGTAGGACTGAAATTTCCAACCTTCTGTTAAATGGCTGGTTCTCCTGACAACCAGCCCCCATCCTTAAGTGCTTCCCAAAAGTCACTTTCATTAACATGAGTTATGAATAACAACACACCCATTTATGGCTCTGAAGTGCTTTCAGGAACTGAGGACAAGAGACCAAATATTAAGACATGCTCCCGTTGCTCTTGTCAAATTCCAAGGGTTTGGGGAGCTGTGAACCAGGATCTGTGTATGAAGACCAAATATATATGAGAAGCATACTTTGCTTATCTGAATGAAAATATATTTATACATTTCTTATAAATCACAACAACCCTGGTCTTCAAAAATGGATCCCTTACAGCAAAATAATCATACTGTAACTGAGCAGAACACTATGGGGCCTTCCCAGGACAGATCCCTCCCCCATATCCTCTGCTTTATCTCCTCTCTAAAGTATGTACCGAGATAGTAGTATCTGATGCACATTTCCTGAGTTTTTCACATGCTAAAATCACCACCAAAGGGAAGAAATCAACTACTTGATGATCATGAGCAGGTAGCCCCCAGACCTTCTGGAGCCCAAGGACTGATCACCATCAACCACTCAGAGAATTGTGCACGAGTGATCATGTACCCTGGTATGCCACCCCCTAACCTTGCTTTTAAAAATGCTTTGCTGAAACCCTTTGGGAAGTTTGGGGTTTTAGAGCACAAGCCACCTGTCCTCCTTGTATTGGCACCTTTACAAAAAGTGCTGCATTTTCCTTCACCACAACTCCGTGCCAGTAGATTGGCTTTACTGCATCCAGGTGAGCAGACCCAAGTTTGGTTTGGTAACAAATTCTGTCACAGCACTTATATTTGCTGTAGCATCTATAGAGCAAATATAGCAATAGTTCCAACAAAATATGCCTATTGTTTGGAGAAGCCAGTGTGGGGTAGAAATAGATTTAAAGAAACAACTCATTTGTCCTATAAAACCATTACAAACATTTTTATACTCTTCTACTACTTTGATTATTATTTCTCCCTCTTCATCTACTGCTACTTGAACTTTATGATAAACTGAATGATCAAATATATACATTTCTGATAAATCAGAGTATCACACCGTGTAACAGTAATGACTTATAACCTGATTCCTACTGAGAAATGGAATATCGCCTGCCCTATCAGTAAACAAAGGATGTCACAGTCATCAGGGATTGCAGCCCTCCAATGGTGAGCAGGTGAGCCCTGAGGAAACTCAGGACATGAAAACACAGGATACTGGCCCCAGATAACTGAGGTGCATATAAAAGGAATTATTTCAGTGAGCCCAGACTCTTGCATCTTCCTATACATAGAAAAGCACTAAATTCCTTAACTTGACATTTCTAGTTTTCTTTAACAGTAATCTTTTGTTCCTATTACCTGCCTTTTGTTGCAAAACTCCAATATATGCTAGCTCCCCCCTCGTCTCCTTGGAATCGGTTACCTGAGATGCTGCCTCCTGGGCTTGAAGTCCTAAAAATTCCCGCCGAATAAAACATAACTCTCAACTTTGATGTTGTGAATATTTTTTTAGTCAACACTACAAATAATGATGTATTTCCCAAGCATTGTGAAACTGCAAAATTCTTCAATTTGTGTATCTTCAACTGTAAGATAAAACGCCTCGTGGGCATAGCATAGTTCCTTCATGATTTGGTGGTCCCTGCTTACTTGTCCAGTTTTTTCCTTAGGCATTTTCTTTGATGCCTTTAAGTTGCAGAAACATCATACTATTTTTAGTTCCTTAAAGATGAAATGCTCTGTTATGTTTTCACATTGTGCTCTTCACCTAACATGGGTTCCTGCGTCACCCTCTCTGTGGTCTTCCTTGATCCTCATGAAAGAGTCAAGAATAAAACTTAAAGAAGATAAAAAAAAGGATAAAGAAGGAAAAATTAATAAAATATTATGCAATTAAAAATAAAAATTAAAGACTCAGGAATGCTTTTCTCTCTTTTTCCACTTCATCTTCTGCTTAACTCAATTACAACCCTTACTATTTTGTTGTAATTGTTTACTTGTATACATGTCTCTCCAATTAATTTAAATTGTATGAGAACAGGGGTCATACTTTTATATACATTTTCATTATTTTAAGATAGAAAAAGATTAATTTGCCCTAACTTCAGAAAACTTATCCAACATAGCCAACATGACACTTTTTTAATGCATTAAATGGTGACATGTTTTATTAATAGTGCCTGAGGTGTTTTATCCTAGGTTTTAACCACAGAACATAAAGTGAAACAATAAATCTTTTATTTTATGAGTCTGTATTTCATTAAATGAAAACATTTTTTAAGTTTTAAAATAATTCTTTTTTTAAAAAAATATTTATTTATTTGGTTGCACTGAGTCTTAGTTGAGACAGGTGGGCTCCTTAGTTGTGGCATGTGAACTCTTAGTTGTGCCATGCGTGTGGGATCTAGTTCCCTGACCAGGGATCGAACCAGGGCCCCCTGAATTGGGAGTGCAGAGTCTTAACCACTGTGCCACCAGGGAAGTTCCCAAAATAATTCTTTTCTTCATAAAGAAGTGTTAGGCACTAATCTACAGTTTAATTTTTCCTGAGTCATTGACTATTTTTCCTTTTAATATTTTTGTTAAGGAATTCTTTCTGTTATTTGGCATAATTTCATCATGCCATGATCCTAGTATATAAGTTCTTTCAAACATATCTATCTTTATTTTCTTTAAGAAAATGAAGGAACTTAAGTAGCCAAGACACACATAGTGTCACTTAACGTTCAGTAATTCACAGGTTTAATTTTCATTCAGTATAAAAATCATTATTTTCTTTTTCAATGTCACTGCATGAAAAAAGAATTTTAGACTCTATAGTCTTTAAAAATGGACCTACTTTTGGACACAAGTACATGGCTTTTCAAAAGAGGCTCAGCTATAATAAGCAATCGCCTGTGGAAATTCCATTGCATTATCTGCTCCAGACCCTAACAGTTAGTCTTTCTCTGCTGTCTTTTGCTTTTTGACTTGCCCCCAGCTCTGAATCCTTTTTTTTTTCTCCGAACAGCAGTACCTATGACTCAGTGGCTGAAACTGTGTAACTCAGATGGGGACTTGAACCCACGGTCTTTTAATTGAGATCACACACCTGGTCTCAGGACTGAATGAAGCTCAGGTTCTTGATGTCTCATCACAGAAAGATTTCAGTGAGAGACAAAGTGGTAAGTAAGAAGTGGATTTATTTAGAGAGAAACACACTCCACAGACAGAGTGTGGGCCATCTCAAAAGTCAAGAAGCCTTGGGAGAAACTCCACAGACAGAGTGTGGACCATCTCAGAAGATGAGAGGCTGAAATATGGCGTGGTTAGTTTTTATGGGCTGGGTAATTTCATAGGCTCACGAGGGGGAGGATTATTCTAATTATTTTGGGGAAGGGGCAGAGATTTCCAGAAATTGGGCCACTGCCCACTTTTTGGCTTTTTATGGTTAGCCTCAGAATCGTCATGGCACTGGTGGGTGTGTCATTTAGCATACTAATGTGTTACAAGGAGCATATGATGAGGCTCAAGATCCACTGGAAGTTGAATATTCCACCGTCTTGGACCTAGTTGGTTCTAACCAGTTTTTGTCACGTCCTATGGCTATGTCGTTCTTTCAAAGGTTGTGCCCTGCTCCCTTCCCTCTTGTTTCATGGCTATGAAATAATCATACAGAACACTCTTATATTGTTTTCTATGTGCCAGGTTTAAATCTAACACTTCAGTGGAGTTAGCTCATTTAATTGCAACAATTATATTAGGTATATGGAATTATTGTCCTATTTTACAATGAGGAAATTGAGACATGGAAAAATTATGTATTGCCCAAGGTCACATAGTTAAATAAATTTTGGAGCCAAAACTAGATCACAGAAACCTCTATCCTTCATCATCATATTATCCTGCCTGTCTATGAGTGAGTGATGTATGTGTTAAAAAAAAATCAATTGTATAAATCTGAAGAGCTAACTTACTTTTTCAAGGATTCTTGAATCAGGCACCATCCCATCTAGCAACCAGAAGGATGTTCTAAACATTGGGAATTACCAGTAGGTGAGCAAAATTTGCCTGCCACCCCACAATGTTTCTTTTTGACATGTAGATTATTTTGAGCTGAAAACAATCAAGCCTCAAAAGACTCAGGAAGAACCTTTGATCTTCCCATTAACTGTTTAAAAGGATGTAGTTAGAGGGAAGGGAGCTATCACCTTAGATAGCTATAGAAGAACATAAACTAGGTATGGTAGACAGGGAGGAACCTAGCAAAGTATGTTGGTTAAAATTCCTGTGTCCCATCATCTCTGCATGGCCCAGCAAACATTTGTTTACCAAGCATTTGCTTTTCATCTCCCTGTGAATTGTCCTCCCCTTTGAAGTCCCACACTACTACCCCCAACATCCTCTTTAGTCTTTACCTGAAGTTGGTATTTAAGGTGAGGGCTTCTGACATTTTGGCGAGATACTCAGATTTCTTGAGTCTCTCCCATGTATACATGTTAATAAACTCTGTTTGATTTCCTCCTATGAAAGTGTCTCATGTCAATTTAATTCTTAGACCAGCCAGAAGAACCTAGAAGGGTAGAAAAACAATTTTTTTCTTCTCAACATCCTGCTTATTGTAATCATAATAATCCCCTGGTGTGTTGTATCCTCTCAAAAGCTTTAAGTGCATGTTCACAGCTGCTGACCAGCAGGGAAAAGATCTTCCTAAGACTGGAACATTGGAAAAGAAGCAAAAACAGTAACCAACTTAAGAATTATAAACCTGGAACCGTAACCTGTGAATGTCACAGGGATTTAGCAAAACCATCATGGCCTACAGATAGCACATCAAAGATCAACAAAACTGCAAAGCCATAGCTGAGAGTGACATTAATGACTTAAATTTTGATCACATCTCTCAGGCTGAGAGTCTGATCAAAAAGGAAAAATTGTTAAAGGGAGAAACCACAGGCCCAAGATGATGTCATTTGTGATAAAGCCCATGATACTAAGCAGAGATTTTTTATACCTAACTTAATTGCAATTTCAACCTTCACCGGAAATGTAAGCTTAATCAACCAGTTTGGAATTTTCTGGTCTGCACCAGTGAGGTAATCTGTTATGTGGGTCCTCTCTGTCCCCTAGAGGAAGAAGAGGCAATAATGGGCATAAAACCCATGCTGTTCCGTTCCCCACCCCTCTGCCAAAGAAGATGTCCTGACCTAAAAATAATCCTTAATCTTTTTTTTTTTCCTTTGCTAATGACTTCCTTTCCCCAACCTCCTTTCTATAAAAGCCTTTTATTTTGTATGGCTCCTTGGAGCACCCTTCTAATTGCAAGATGGGATGCTGCCTAATGATGAAGTTTTTTTTTTAAAGGGAACTTTATTATTTTTATTTATTTATTTTGGGCTGCTCAGGGTCTTCATTGCTGCTCAGGCTTTCTCTAGTTGCAGTGAGCGGGCGCTACTCTTCGTTGCGGTGTGTGGGCTTCTCATTGCAGTGGCTTCTCTTGCTGTGGAGCACGGGCTCTAGGTGCGTGAGCTTCAGTAGCTGTGGCAAATGGGCTCAGTAGTTGTGGCTCATAGGCTTTAGAGTGCAGGCTCAGTAGTTGTGGTGCATGGGCTTAGTTGCTCTGCGGCATGTGGGATCTTCCCGGACCAGGGCTTGAAGCCATGTCCCTTGTATTGGCAGGCGGATTCTTAACCACTGTGCCACCAGGGAAGCCCTGCCCATTCATGAATTGTTGAATAAAGCCAAATGGGATCTTCAAATTTGGTTGAATTTTTGCTTTTTAATCACATGTATGAAAGTAGGCAAAAGAGATAACATCCTGCTACACTTGTATCAGTTTCAGAGTTGAATTCCTACTGGTTGCATATGAGGCTTTGGAATAAGCAATTTATGGGAAATATATTGGAGTAGCTAATAGAATTAAGGGAACAGATAATAATTGAGTCTCAGAGCTCTTTTTGTACTAGAATAGTAGAATTTCAGGGCCCTCTTCTTTTTCCTTGAGTGCAGGTGACTCAGTGTCAGTGACTTTAGGTCAATTTCAGGTCCACTGAAGTTTAAATTCCCATAGGAGTGGTGAATCAACTTGGCCTGAGTCAAGCAAGTATCTGTGGACTCCAGGGTAGAGGTGATGGTACTCTGGAATTACCTGGCCATTCGTAGAGAAGAAGGGATCACTGTGAGCCAGCCAGCCACCTCACATGATTTGTATTCTCCCAATACATAATACACTTTTCTATGGCTTATGTAATATGCTGGGATTTGAGCTGAAATAAAATAGCTTATCTAAACCACATGTACATTAAGACAAACTTCTCCATTTACTCACCTCTCCTTAATTTTACCTCCTTCGTTTTAAAATCTGCTTCTAGTCACATATTTAAGATAAATTAGATCCATATAATGTTGAAAAAAATTACTTTTGATGGCAAACTATCGGATTAATTGAACTTCCAGGTTCCACATAGGATATACATTGTGTGACTTTGGTTTAAAATTATAAAATAAATTTAATTAAGAAAACAAACATATCCCCTTTGCTTGTGATCGTCACAATGGTGTTGTCTGTCTCCAAGGTTGGAAAGTACACTCGTTAGATATTAAGAAAGAGAAATATTCCCACTTACAAAAGCGCGTTTAAAGGTAAGTACATTCTACAATAAAGCAGTCAGGAATTTTATGCATTTGCTAATGACTGTAAAGAGATGTACAATAGATCATCTCCAGGGTTGAGTGTTCGCCCTCTTACATCAGTGAAAAGTTATAGAGGTATCATACTAACGTCACAAGTGATGGAAATCATTTGTAAACTTGGAGGAGGTCAAATGTGGTTTGTAGTAAGTAAACTGCATTTGCTGGATTAAGCTTTTCAATCTAATTAGTTTAAAGGCACTGGGTATACCTTATGACCTTTGGAACAGTTATCCGTTTGAAAAACATATTTGCCCCCTAGACCTCTACAAACTCTCTTCAGTATGTGACAAATTTACTACATAAAATCTTTCCAAACTCATTTGTTTTTTTTTAAGTTCTGGCCAAAAAGATAATACTTAGATTGGGAAGACTACAGATAACCTGAGAAAACAGCCTGAGTTTTGAAGATAGCGATATAAAATTTATTATCTAATTAGCAAAATAAAGACAAGATCATGAATCAGGCAATAGTAAAGAGGCTCAAAAATCTTTGTTTCCAGGCTCTGTGAGCTTTAGAATTTCTGTTCTGCCAAATCAATTTAATTAAACTGAGACTGTCAAGAACAAATAATGTAGATAAGCCATCGAATATGCCATTTACACTTTTTCTCTCAGAATATAACCTATTCCAGTACTTTGAACCAAGGCACATCAAGATTCATCCTAGAAGAACTGAGAAGCTACAATTGTACTCAAGGCAGAGTAATATGAAAATTCCTTACCTTCACAAATTTGGTGGAGTAGAATATTTCCATTTTCCTGACATTTGAAATAAAGTGATTTATTAGTTGTGGAAAACTCTATTTGCCATAGCATAAACAGAAGGGTCCACATAAAGTGTATCATTATGTTTGCTTCAAATTTTGTGTGTGTGTATGTGTATGTGTGCTCCACATAAAGTATATCATGTTTGCTTCAAATTGTGTGTGTGTGTATGTGTGTGTGTGTGTGTGTGTGTGTGCTCCACATGCTGAACTTACCTTGCTGCAAGTGAAAGGAACCAAAACATGAGCTATTTAACACCTCCTCCATGCTTCCTTTCCAAATTTTCCTTCTTCCTATATCTGCTATCTTGGTGAAAGATTCTATCATCCATAGTGTAACCCAATTAGAAAGTCTGAATTATTTACTTCTTTTCAAGGACCTCTAAATAAACCCAGCTGCTGAAACATTTTCACCTTTTGGTTATAATGGAGTACTTTCCTATAGACTAGTTTCCCTGAAAACAGTATCTTTGAAGCCTGGACAAAATATAACATCAACTGATAGAAGCATCAGAGAACAACCAAGGCAGCCAGCATTAAGGGGCTAAGGTCCCAGAATAAGGGCTAGAACTTTGAGGTGAGCCTCACAACTGCATCCATTTTCCTCTTAGACACTTGCCTGTTTTTGATGCAGACAAAATAAGCTAAAAGTCTTAAATTCTGAAACTTGCTGCAGCTTAACTGGGCAAAGCAGCCAGGATTCAAAGTGTCAATAAAAAAGAGAGGGCGGAATTGGAGAAAAATAAAACTGACACTTCTTTTGCAATTTACCTTCTAGGTCAGCTTCTTAGCTACTCATGGATGAGCAAGAATCCAAGAAACAAAAGTGGAAAGCAGTTGCTGACAAGCTACAGAGGTTCCATGTTAAAAAAGGTGTAAGTGCTCCAGATTTTCAGCTCATGTCTCTGAAGCCCTCTGAATGCAACCTATATAGCTATGAAGGCATCGCAATCAAGGAGGGATAGAGTTCTCTGCTTGGTAATAATATCTTAGTTCCTGTCCATTCTCAAGTCAATTATTTCAATTTCCATTATCTTTGTTAGCCTCTAGAAGATTTATGATTGTCTCCGTCTTTTTAAAACTTAGCCATAATTTTGTTTTTGTTGTTATTCTTTTGTGGAATCAGAAGAGCCACCGAAGGGGTTTTGGATCAAGATGGCTGAGTAAGAGGACATGGAGCTCACCTCTCCCTATGAATATATCAAAAATCCATCTCCATGTGGAACAATTCTCACTAAAAACTAACTGGAAACTGGCAGAAGGACTCCTACACAATCATGGCTGCAAGATGCACACATAACCAGGTAGTAAGGGAAGAAAAGTGGGTGGGTCAGCCCTCCGCCCCTGGGAGGGGATTCAGAAGAAAAGAGAAATTACACAGGGTGACATGCTCCCTGGGGAGTAAGCCATTCACAGATTGGACATCTTAGTCCTGGGTTCCTACTCGGGGGACACAAGCCCCATTGGCTGGTTGGAGAACTGCTGGGACTAATAGAAGGGCTGTGGGAAGCCTGGGCTCCACTCATGAGGAACATGCATGTGCAGGCTTGCCACTGAGGCAGGGTCGAGAGAGGTCTGCTCTAGCAGCTGCTGGGTTTTTCACAACTGCCTCACTGCACACCCCAGCCCAAGCTGAGTGAATGCCCTGGCCCCACTCACTCCACATCACAGCATGGCACAGGATCTGGGGTGGCCACAACAGGGGAAGAGACCTGACTAAGACACAGAGGTGACCTGTACTGGGGCAGAGCCCAGGTGTTCCAGTGACAACTACTGTTGCAGCTTACTCAGGCATTGCCTCAGAAGAAGTCCAGATCTCTAACAGCAAGCCACTTCACCACAGCTCACCCCTCACTACACACCAAGAGGCCATGTGGGCCCTGCCTAACCTGTGCAGTGATTCCACAGCAGGGTGGGAGCAGCAGAGTCTGTGGGCAGTGACTGGCTGTGAGGAACAAGGGGATTTGCACCATATGCTGTGTCTGAGCAGAGCTGTGGGCACCTGAATAGGCAGCACATTGGACCTCTGTCTGTAGTAGAGCAGAGTCAGGAGCCCACATGGACTCTTTGTTTCAGCACTGCTCTGCTGTGGGGCAAGGGTCCTGGTGTGGGGAGATGGAAAAACACACACAGGGAATAGAACCAGCTAGGGCTGGACCCTCAGGGCTTCTGCTCCAGCAACTTGGGATCAGACCCTGCCCCCAATAGGGAGGTGATGGCCACTGAGCAGAGGGGAAGTCCCACCTCACTCATGAACCCAATGCCAGCTCTAGTCCCTCCAGCCCCAGGTCCACCCCCTACCAAAGTGTGAGTCAGCACAACTTGAGGAAGACATGACTTGCATCCAGCTCTCCCACTGAAGGCACTGGACACACAGTATGTATAGGGATACCCCCATATAAGATGACCCCTTCAAAACTGCAATAGGTAAGTGTTTCACCTAAATTCACAGAGGTGGATGAAGTTAAGCAAAAATGAAAAGGAAGGGGAATTACCCTCAGTTGAAAGAGCCAGAGAAAAACCCTGAAAAATGAATAACAAAACAGAAATAAAGAATTTACCAGAAAAAATTCAAAACATTGGTAATAAAAATATTAAACAAATTAAAGAATTGATGTATACAGCAAACACATTAACAAAGACCCATTCAGAAATGAAGAATTCAATAGCTGAAATAAGTTTTAAAATTCACTAGAAGGAATGAAAAGCAGACTAAGTTATACAGAAGAATGAATAAGTGATCTGGAAGACAGAATAATGGAAAGCACTCAATTATAACGACAAAAAGAAAAACAAATTTTAATACGTGAAAACAATTTAGGAGATCTCTAGGATAACATTATGCATGCCAATATTTGCATTATAGGGTCCTAGAAGAAGAGAGTGAGAAGGGGATCAAAAATGTATTTGAGGAAACTATGGTTGGAAACTTCTCAAACCTGAAGAAAGAAACAGATATCCAGGTATAGGACGCACAGAGGGTCCCAAATAAGATGAACCCAAACAGACACATACCAAGGCATATCATAGTTAAAATGGCAAAAGTTAAAGATATAGAGAGAATTCTAAAGGCAGCAAGAGAAACATAAACTTGCCAAGACTGAATCAAGAAGAAACAGACAATTTGAACAGACTGATCACTAGAAATGAAATTGAATTTTAATTAAAAAAAACTCCCAGCAAACAATAGTCTAGGACTGGACAGCTTCACAGGGGAATTCTACCAAATCTATAGAGAAGAACTAATACCTATACTTCTCAAACTATTCCCAAAATTGAAGAGGAAAGAACCTTCTTATATTCATTCTATGAGGCCACCATTACCCTGATACCAAAACCAAAGCCACTACAGAAAAACAAAACAAAACAAAACAAAACAGACTACAGGCAAATACACTTGATGAATATAGATGCAAAAACCCTCAACAAAATGTTAGCAAACCAAATGCAATAGCATGTACAAAGGATCAAACACCATGATCAAGTTGGATTTATTTCAGGGATACAAGGATAGTTCAACTTTCACAAATCAATCAATGTGATACAACACATTCACAAAAAGAAAGATAAAAATGACATAATCATCTCTGTAGGAGTAGAAACAGCACTTGACACAACTCAACACCCATTCATGATAAAAACTCTCATCAAAGTGGGTACAGAGGGAACCTATCTCAGCATAATAAAGGTCATTTATGGAAAACCTGTAGCTAACATCATACTAAATGGTGAAAAGCTGAAAGCCTTTCCTCTAAAGCAGGAACAAGACAAGGATGCCCACTCTCATCACTTCTGCTTAACACAGTATTGGAAGTCCTAGCAATCAGACAAGAAAAGAAATTAAAGGCATCCACATTGGAAGAGAAGAAGTTAAACCATCACTACTTGCAGATGACATGATACTTTATATAGAAAAAGTATAAAGTCTTCACTCCAAAACTTACTAGAACTAACAAATGAATTCAACAAAGTGGCAGGATAAAAGATTAATGTACAGAAATCTGCTGCTTTCCTATACACTAATAATGAAGTATCAGAAAAAGAAAGTAAAAAAAATTCCTTTTAAAATTGCATCAAAAAGAATAAAATACCTAGGAATTAACTTCACCAAGGAGGTGAAAAACCTATACTTAAAAACTATAAACCATTGATGAAGGAAATTGAAGATGATACAAAAAAAGGAAAAATCCCTTCCTCTTGGATTGGAAGAATTAATATTAAAATGTCCATACTACCCAAAGCAATCTACAGATTTAATGCAATCCCTATCAAAATAACCATGACATTTCTTACAGAACTAGAACAAATAATCCTAAAATTCATATGGGACCACAAAAGACCCCGAATTGCCAAAGCAATCTTGAGAAAGAAGAACAGAGCTGGAGGTATCACCCTCCCAGACTTCAGATTATACTACAAAGTGACAGTAATCAGAACAGCATGGTACTGGTACAAAAACAGTCACATAGATCCATGGAACAGAATAGAGAGCCAGATGTAAACACACTCACCTAAGGTCAGGTAATCTACAACAAAAGAGGCAAGAATATAAATGGAAAAAAAGTCAGTCTCTTCAATAAGTGGTGCTAGGAAAATTGGGCAATTACATGTAAAAGAATGAGATTAGAACATTTCCTCACACCATATGCAAAAATAAACTCAAAATAGAATAAAGAGCTAAATGTAAGACCTGAAACCATAAAACTCCTAGAAAAGGACTTAGGCAGAACACTCTTTGACATAAATCATAGCAGTATTTTTTTGGATCTGTCTCCTAAGGCAAAAGAAATAAAAGAAAAATAAATAAATGGACCTAATTAAACTTAAATGCTTTTGCTCAACAAAGGAAACCATCAGTAAGATGAAAGACAACTTACTGAATGGGAGAAAATATTTGCAAATGCTATGGTCAACAAGAGGTTAATATCCAAAATATATAAACAACCCATACAACCCAATATCAAAAACAAAAAACAACCCAATCAAAAAATAGGCAGCAGGCCTGAATAGACATATTTCCAAGGAAGGCATACAGATGGCTAACAGGCACATGAAAAGATGCTCAAAAATGCTACTTTTCAGAGAAATGAAAATCAAAATAACAATGAGATATCACCTCACACCTGTCAGAATGGCTGCCATCAAAAGTCTACAAATAACAAATGTTTTGGAGGATAAGGAGAAAAGGGAACCCTTGAACACTGACGGTGGAAATGTAACTTGGTGTAGCCACTATAGAAAACAGTATTGAGGTTCCTCAAAAAACTAAAAATAGAACTATCATATGACCCAGCAATCCCACTCCTAGAAAAAACAAAAACACTAATATGAAAAATGCAGGCACCCCAATGTTCACAGCAGCACTATTGACAATAGCTGAGATATGGAAGCAACCAGAGTGTCCATCTACAGAGGAACAAATCAAGAAATTGTGGTATATATATACACAATGTGTGTGTGTGTACACACACACACACACACACACACACACACACTGAAATATTACTCAGCCATAAAAAAGAATGAAATTCAGCCATTTGCAGCAACATAGATGGACCTAGAGAATATTATGCTTAGTGAAATAATGCAGACAGAGAGAGACAAATACTGTATGATATCACTTACCTGTGGAATCTAAAAAGTAATATAAATGAATGTATATAGCAAAAGAGAAACCGACTCACAGATACAGAAAACAAACTAGAAGTAGCTGTTGGGAAGAGGGAATAGGGGAGGAGCATGTTAGGGATATGGGATTAAGAGATACAAACTATTATGTGTAAAATCGATAAGCAATAAGAATATATTGTATAGCACAGGGAATTATAGCCATTATCTTGCAATAACTTTTAATGGAGTATAAACTGTAAAAATATTGAATCAGTATACTGTACACCTGAAACTTAAATGATATTATACCGACTATACTTCAATAGAAATAAAAGCCACTGAAAAATGAATTGATACATAACATGGATGTAGGCCAGCCAAAGACCCTCAAGTTAATTTGAGTAATTTTTAATTCTTTAGCCAAGATGGGACATAAGGTGGTGAAACTACCATTTGCATTTTTGATGAGAATCTGGCAACTTTGTTCTCTGTGGTGGAGAAAACAAATACAGTATTACTCGGAAGCTAAGCCTCTCTGATAATACACAGCTTCCACAATGTTATGAAGGCCGTGGAGAATTTAGGAACTGCAGAGTAGGGTGGCCATTCTGCAGTCCATTGCCATTCTGAATGGACTAAAGTAAAGCAGTGATAAACTCAAATCCTTATATACGTGCAGTACACCCAGACTAAAAATCAGGTAATTTTACTGATTACACTTAAAGAATGTTATCTTTGAGTCATAGCAGCAAGATACTAGAAAACCAAAGTCAATGTTGGGAGGAAGAAAATAAGCTCATTTTCAGCTTTATGGGGGATAATTTCACTTTGTCAGGTGGGAGCACTTTTAGAAGTATGAGCTATAAATGTGAATGCTGGGCAGCAATGTGGGTGGACTAGAGTGAATCTTTGTAAGTTCTGACTTCTTAGCATTTATATATATTTTGTAATAGCACCTTGATTTCAGTTTGGGGAAATTACCCACCCCACAGTAGTGTGTAGTTTTGGTGGAAAGGTACTTCCTATATAAAGTACAGGAAGATGAAGGAGACAGACCCTTCCTCTACTACTGCCAAGGAAAGGCTACGTGACCTGTGTTTGGCCAATCAGATACTCTCTGCTGGAAGTTCAACCCTTGAGTGAATGAAGAATGGATGGAAAAAAAAGATCTTTTATGAAGTTTCTTTTTGCTTAAATAAGTAAAAGTACAGTTGACCCTTGAACGATACGGATTTGGACTGTGCTGGTTCACTTATATGTGGATTTTTGCAATAAATACACAGTACCACATGGTCTGTGGTTGGCTGAATCCATGGATGAAGAACCGCAGATAGGGAGAGCCAACTGTTAAAGTTATACGTGGATTTTCCACTGCCAGGAGCCAGCACCCCTAACCTGTAGTTTTTACTGCTTGTGGCTAAGAACTCTAATCAATATCTGTGTATTTCACGGAGTTGTGAGGATAATCATGTGAAATAATACACATAAAATTCCTAGCATAATACCTGACATACAAAAAGTACTAATTAAATGTGTTATTAATTTTTATAATTAATAGAATAACAGATTTGACAGTACACATTTTCTTATGTTCAATAAAACGTATATTTGCAAGTGGTAGAAACTTAAATCATTATCCTTAACCCCAGTTGGAGTTCCCAGGTATATTTACCTAGTTCAAGAAGTCTAGTTTAATTTAGTCTCGCAGGACCATTTTCATTGCCCAATAAACCCTTTAAAAATTAGCACTAGACCAGAAAGATATGGGCCTAAAAGCCTGTAGGAATGTGAGACAGTACAACTTATCCTTACGTAACTAACAGCTGTATGTCCTGATTGAACCATTCTCATTTAGTCAGACACTCTGCTGAAGTTAACACTTGTCTACATCTTTCCAGTCTGAAACTAAAAGGCAAATATGGTGGATTAGTTGCTTCCTTGTAAGCCACATGAACTCTGAGTCAATTGGAAACCATCTAGAGATAGTTTGGTTTGTCTTTTACTCATTAATGTGTCTAATTTTTAGATATGTCTCAGCGTGCCAGAAACAAGGTTGAGCAGTTCTGACTGATTATTTCCTACTGTCCCTGGGAGAGAGAAACTCTCCAACATAGCATTTAGTTTAGGATATTCTGGGAGCCAGTGGTTTAAAAATATTATGCCCACTTTGATTAAAGATAATTTTATAATTTTAAGAGTATTTTCAATGCATGTCATTTTTCTATCAATAAGATTATAATTTTCTAAAAAGTGGGAATCATCATTTATATTATTAGATGAAAACTAAACTTATTTTTGTATCTTCCAAAGAATTTAGTTTTCCAAATGAAGCTAAAATTCCCAGTATCTTCTCTGGGCCCAGTCAAGTCTTTATTTTCTTTTAAAGGACAGGGATTCCACTACTGGAGAATAGAATGTAGGTAGAAGAAAAAAATGTGGGCTTAGCGAATAAATCATAGTGTCTCATCTGAACCATTTGGTACACCAATATGAGACATCTATATAAACCAATTCTTACAAGTAATATGTACAAAATACAGTCATGTGCCACGTGTTACTAAGAACAAAAGAAAACAACTGGTTCTTTTTGGGAGGAGGTTTGAAGGAAAAGTCTTTCCGGAGAGTTAAGTTCTCAATTGCACCTTGAAAATTAGTCATTGCCTAGACAAGGGCATTTCCAAGTCTTGAAAACAGGATATTAAATGGTATAAGGTCATAAAAGTGAATAGATTGTTTGGAAATTGAACTAGTCAAGTGTGGCTAAAGTGGTCAGGATTCAGTGTTGGGACAGGGTGTAATGTGGGATAAAGATGGTGAAATAAGTTGAGAGGACTCTTAAAACATGAGAGACAACTTAAGCTTGTTTTACAGGTAGAGTTGTACAACTGAAATTAGCACCATTCTCATTGTTTTACAGAAATGCACAATGAGGCAGCCCTGCTTCAAAGATACTGAAAACCTATTCAAGAGGATTAAAGCAAGGAATGACACAATCCAATTTGTATCATGGAAAGATGACTGACAAGAAAATGGGTAAGTGGGTAAGACAGTGCTATCTAATAAAAATAGAATGCAAGTCACACATGTTCTTTAAATTTTTTAAAGTAGAAATAAACAGATAAAATTAATTTTCATGTTTTATTTAACCCAATATGTCCCAAATGTTATGATTTTGATATGCAATCAATATAAACATTATTAATTGATATTTTATATTCTCCTCTCCGTATTGTGTCTTCAAAATCTGGTGTGTGTGTTTTGCACTCACAGCTACTTGAATTTGGACTAGCCATGAAATTTCAAGTGCTCAATGGCCACGTGTGGTGAGTGGCTTCTGTACTGGATAGTAAAGAAAAAAATGATTAAATACTTGGAGATAAATTGATACAATTTTTTAATAGATGACTGATGGGGGTTAAAACTACAGTGGTAGCAGTGAGAATGGTAAGAGGTCAACCAAGAGATATTTAGAAAATGGAATCAACAGAACAGTGTAATAGATTGAGTATTGTGGGTGAAGAAGTGGAAAAAATAAAATATCCGAGGTTTTACTTTGGTTGACTGCTACAGAGGCTTAGGTTTCGCAGGAAAGATATGACTTTGGTTTCGTATACTGACTTGAAGACAATTTAGATGTTTGCAAATAATATATGAATCACAGGAGCTAAGATTTTAGAGCTATTGACATAAAAGTTGAAGTTAATCCATATGAACAAATTAAGTCATTCAGCAAAATAAAGAAGGAGAGCAAGGGTGGGACCCTCAGGAATACCAACATATCTAATATTTGATGATATTCCATAAAGAGAAGAGCAAACAGACAAGACAAATAATTGAGATATAGAATGAGAAGCAGAAGAGAAATTCCTTAAAGAAAGAAGAAATTTTGTAGAAGGAAATGGGGGATCAACAAAGTTCAATGAAGCAGAGTGAGAAATAAAAAGGGGACATAAAGTTTGGTAATTGTATCATTTTTTGTATTTTCAAAAATTACTTCCATACTTAACGATTTCCATAGAAAATGCAAGAACCAACATTACTGAGCCTCTAGGGTACATGAAGTGATAAGCCAGATGCCCCAAATATTTTAACGAATTTAACCGTCCCCAAAACTCAGAGAAGGTCTTGTCACTTTAATGGTGATACTTAGGGAGGTCAAGTGACCTGCAAGTGTTGCTCACTACCTTTAAATGGTAGACTTGGGATGGAACCCGGTTCTGTCCTTAAAATCTTGTATTTTTCCTACAAGGCACATGATGTTGCAGTCCCCAAATTCCTGCTAAGTTTCAGTCTCACAACTGTTCTTCTCTGCTATTAAAATCTTTTATATCTTGTTATCTGAAGAAATTCTGAGCAAAAGAAGCTGGGGAAAATGAGATTGCTAGAGAATGGAACCCTTAATATGGAGCAGAGCATCAAAGGTTAAGGAAAATACATCTCTCTAGAATCAGGCATCAGGGCTACTTTTTCTTTGCTCCTACATTTGGAATGCAGTATGCAAGGCTGCACTTTCTAGCTTTCTTGAGGTCACCATGGTCTGCCAGTGCTATTCTCTTGAATAATGTATGTTTGGCCCAGAAAATGACCTTATCTGCTGGTTAGCATCTTTTATATTGAAAAGTTTACATCATTCAAGTCAAACTGAAGAATTTTTCCATAAGCATTTGCTTTTCATTTTTATTTATGAATGACATTTTAAATTCATGCACCATAATGTGCAATTTTAATAAAAAGAATTGTGGAAATATTATCAATACAAATCTATGCATCTGACATATTGTTTCAGTTTTTTTGAATTGCATCGAGTGATTTAGTCTTAAATTTTTCATAATGTGTGGTTAAATATTTAATGGGATATAAGACTTTGTTGTACCCGCCCAAGAAAGATCAGAGCTTTCTGGCAGCTAATGTCACATTTGGCATAGGTTTCAGATTTCAGGAAGCTGGAAGATGTTTCAGTCAATTATTAGTTTAATTTGAAGGTGGCTCTTAGGATTTTGAGAAAGACAACCTAAACTGCGTTAACAAACGCAACCATATTTCTACTGGAAGTCAATTATTAGTTTAATTTGAAGGTGGCTCTTAGAGAGGATTTTGAGAAAGACAACCTAAACTGCGTTAACAAACGCAACCATATTTCTACTGGAAATTGCATAATTATAGATTATATGGCTTTATGTTGCTGAAGAAAAGAAAGAGATTGTGGCATTGCACTGAAATCATGGAAAGATGTTATAAATTACATTTCCAGACACTGAAATCCAACCTTTTTTTTGTTTCTATCCTTCAATGCCACTCCCTCCTTAAAATTGCCCCCTTATCTCTCCCCTTAGATGTGATTTTCTTCCTCATCCTCTGAATGGTAAATAGTGAGAGAATTTTGTAATCCTATTATGGCATTAATCACATTCAGCCTTTTATTGGAAGAACTGGTGTTCTATTACTTATACATGCTTTGATAGATTAAATGATAGATTAAAATTCTTGAAAACTATAATCATCTTCTGTTTATTACGGGATGTGCTGTGGCACCTTGCTTCTGACACACACACTCCAGTGGGTGCTTGATGAATGCTTTTGTTTATTTTTGAAACAAAGGTGTGAATTAGGGTTGTCTTTCTGGGGAAGTGAAGCAAGGTCAGTGAGTATTGAGAACTATAGCTCTCCTTACGGGCATTATTTGTATCCCAATTTCTTGTTTTGTTCCAGTTCCCACCATTTCCCCCATTATGCTTCATTCTCTTGCAGAATCAAACCACATTTTGTCTGAAAACACCTTGTCTCTTTGCTTTTGCTTGTGTTGCTCCTGCTTCCTCTAATACCTTGATATGTGTGTGTGTGTGTGTGTGTGTGTGTGTGTACATGCATGTGTGTAGAAGTGGGAGGAAATGATAATATGAAGTAAAAAAGTTATTTTTTATCAATAATAAGAGCTAACAGTTATATAGTGCTGACTCTATTATTGATGCTGTTATAAGTGCTTTAAAATATGAACTTATTTGATTCTTACAACAACTTTCTGGCTGAGCTAATTTTTAAATTTTTTTTTTTTTTGATAAAAAGCCACAAAAGCAGAGAGGTCAATTAATTTGCCCAAAATCATACAACCTGAAGTGACAGTAGGCAAGGTAGCAACTACAACAGAGTCAAATCCTGGCAGAAGGCTCATGTCCACTTAAACTATGCCACTTCCCTGATAATAAGATGTACTGGCTAGGATGAACCATTTTGGCTCCATAAAGGTGAAACAACATTTTGTCCATATTTTCTTTCTTTTTCAGACTTAGTCATCTTCAAAAGCAAAATCTTTTAAGTTTTATAAACTTTTGACCAGGCTTGACAAAATATCTTAGCTTTCATTTCTGGCAGAAGAGTAAAACAAACAATGCATACATGTGTCAGTGAAAATTAACTGGTAAATGAACCTGCGATACATATTTTAAGGCAATTTATTTATTATTTATTAATGCATTATTTTTTAGAAAATTCTTTCTAAAATGACCACTGAAGGAATTTTACATATGTAGTCTTAAAATGTATTGGCATCTTTGATACCTCAAAATGCTTTATGTGTTTTTAAAAAAAAATTTATAATAATGTACATGAGAATTTTTTTGTGTGTGTATTAAGAGAATACACTATTTGGTTAATATTTCTGTAAGGGAGTTTCTTAAGGTATTGAAAAATTCTCATGAGTGAGTCCTTCAATGCTGATAGAATATGAAAACAAGTGTCTAGTTTAATACAACTTACAGGAAACCGAGAATGTTTTAGTAGAATTACTACATAAATTTTATTTAGCTGGTAGATATAATCAGACAAAATACTTTCAAATATTTTATTCTATCCATGAAAACCAATTTTGTCATTTTAAAGATGTCATTGACAGTACTTTTATTATCTTTTCAACAACCTTACTAAATATTTTTCTTTTAAAACTAATTTTACTTGAACATGTTATTTTCTTTCTTCTTAGAATCCCTAAAACATCTTGATAAAACCCAGTCTATATCTTTCTTGGCTTTGCAACTTTCTAGAATGCTCAAATACAACTTGTTTTTTTTTTTGCGGTACGCGGTCCTCTCACTGTTGTGGCCTCTCCCGTTGCGGAGCACAGGCTCTGGACGCGCAGGCTCAGTGGCCATGGCTCACGGGACCAGCCGCTCCGCGGCATGTGAGATCTTCCCGGACCGGGGCACGAACCCGTGTCCCCTGCATCAGCAGGCGGACTCTCAACCGCTGCGCCACCAGGGAAGCCCTTAAATACATCTTTTATATCTGTAAAATGCACCCTTAACATCCTGTCCCTTTTTTCTATTTAATAACGATAATGATACTATATAAAAAGATTAATTCATGTTTGGTGGTTGAGACATGTCTAAATCACTCCTCCATACCACCTGGTTTTCTAATTCAGCTTGTTCATTATATTTAGATTTTGTTTTAGTAACTTTCCTAGAAGCCACACTCTGTAGATAAGTTTTTTTCAATTGAGAATAAGATGGGCATGTAAAACTTCAGAAACATTGGTTCTAGCTCAACTATTGTGATTATTTATTTTCATGACATTAATTTTTCTTAATTCCACTGTTACTCTTTCCTGTAATTAATTTTTCACTAACCCTCAAGGGATCTTGTCTCTTTCTTACAAATAAACTTTTTAAATACCAAGTTACTCCAATTTTCTAATCAAAATGTTCACACTCCTAATATAGAATACATTAGGATCATAATTTTCTGTCTAGCCTCAGATCCCATCTTTGCATCTTATACTTGACTTCTTGAGCAGAATTGCACCACACTTCTCTGAAAACGATTTTGCGCTTGCCCCTATTGTTCCTACCTCCCAGAATACTCATCTTCTTGTCTTGTTAATCTCTTATTTATCCTTTAAGACTCAGATCAAATTCCACCACTTTAAGAAACCCATTGCTAATTTCCTTAAATTTAGCTGACAACTCTGCCATGTTAATCACTATCCCCTGTGTAAACTTCTATTTTAGAATTAACACATAGTAAACAGTGAGTTCATTGCAGTCAGGATCATATTTTATTCATTTTAAGGTCTTTGGGGATTAATAGAGCGTCTGGTACCCCTTCATCACTGTAAGTATAATATTTCCCATTTAATAGTGCTTACTAGGGGCCAGGAAATACACTATACCCTTTAGATGATTGACTTCACTTAACATAGAATCCCTATGAGGTGGGCATCATTCTCACCCCTGATTTACTGATGAAAAAAGAAGTCAGAAGATGGATTGACTTGCCCAAGGTCACATAATAGTGAATGGTGGAGCCACAGTTTGAACTTAGATTATCTGGCTCTTGAGAGAGCCTCTGTCTTTACTCACCATGTTTAAAGACATACCAAGAAACTTGTGGTGCATTGTCTTTCTAGAAACAAACCTAGAATCTAGTACAGCAAAAATTACTGAACTTATTGAAAAGGTATCAAGGATAAAGACTGTAAGATTAAGTCAGTGAAAAAGAAAACAATTGGCTTTTTTATTATTTACATATAAATTTCTTATCATGGATAATTATTCGGTTTTCTAAGAAATGCTATGATAGGGAATGAGCATTGCTGAGCTTGGTTATCAAGGCAAAAGCAAGACCTTTGGAGTTTGACAGAACTGATTTGCACTTAGCTCTGCAATTTAGGGGTTGTTTGACCTTAAGAAACTCCCTTACAGAAATATTAACCAAATAGTGTATTCTCTTAATACACACACAAAAAAATTCTCATGTACATTATTATAAATTTTTTTTTAAAAACACATAAAGCATTTTGAGGTATCAAAGATGCCAATACATTTTAAGACTACATATGTAAAATTCCTTCAGTGGTCATTTTAGAAAGAATTTTCTAAAAAATAATGCATTAATAAATAATAAATAAATTGCCTTAAAATATGTATCGCAGGTTCATTTACCAGTTAATTTTCACTGACACATGTATGCATTGTTTGTTTTACTCTTCTGCCAGAAATGAAAGCTAAGATATTTTGTCAAGCCTGGTCAAAAGTTTATAAAACTTAAAAGATTTTGCTTTTGAAGATGACTAAGTCTGAAAAAGAAAGAAAATATGGACAAAATGTTGTTTCACCTTTATGGAGCCAAAATGGTTCATCTTAGCCAGTACATCTTATTATCAGGGAAGTGGCATCGTTTAAGTGGACTGCAAAGCCTGTTTTATTTTTTTTTTAAGTCCAAATTTTTTTATTATGATTCACAATTTAAAAGGCTATATTCCATTTTTAGTTACTATAAAATATTGGCTATATTCCCTGTTTTGTACAATATATCCATATAGCTTTTTTTTTTTACTAGGTGTATTGTGCCTTGGGCACTATTTTATTTTATTTTTTAACATCTTTATGGGACTATAATTGCTTTACAACGGTGTGTTAGTTTCTGCTGTATAACAAAGTGAATCAGCTCTACATAAACATATATCCCCATATTTCCTCCTTCTTGCGTCTCCCTCCCACCCTCCCTATCCCAACCCTCTAGGTGGAAAGCACCGAGCTGATCTCCCTGTGCTATGTGGCTGCTTCCCACTAACTATTTATTTTACATTTGGTAGTGTATATATGTCCATGCCACTCTCTCACTTCATCCCAGCTTACCGTTCCCCCGCCCCATGACCTCAAGTCCATTCTGTACCTCTGCATCTTTATTCCTCTCCTGCCCCTAGGTTCTTCAGAACAGTTTTATTTTTTTAGGTTCTATATATATATGTGTTAGTATACAGTATTTGTTTTTCTTTCTGACTTACTTCACTCTGTATGACAGACTCTAGGTCCATCCACTTCACTACAGATAACTCAGTTTCGTTTCTTTTTATGGCTGAGTAACATTCCATTGTATTTATGTGCCACATCTTCTCTATCCATTCATCTGTCAATGGACACTTAGGTTGCTTCCATGTCCTGGCTATTGTAAATAGAGCTGCAATGAACATTGTGGTACATGACACTTTTTGAATTATGGTTTTCTCAGGGTATATGTCCAGTAGTGGGATTGCTGGGTCATATGGTAATTATATTTTTAGTTTTTTAAGGAACCTCCATACTGTTCTCCATAGTGGCTGTATCAATTTACATTTCCACCAACAGTGCAAGAGGCTTCCCTTTTCTCCACACCCCCTCCAACATTTATTGTTCGTAGATTTTTTAATGATGGCCATTCTGACCAGTGTGAGGTGATACCTCATTGCTGTTTTGATTTGCATTTCTTTAATGATTAGTGATGTTGAGCATCCTTTCATGTGTTTGTTGGCAATCTGTATATCTTCTTTGGAGAAATGTCTATTTAGATCTTCTGCCCATTTTTGGATTGGGTTGTTTGCTTTTTTGATATTGAGATGCATGAGCTGCTGTGTATTTTGGAGATAAATCCTTTGTCAGTTGCCTCATTTGCAAATATTTTCTCCCATTCTAAGGGTTGTCTTTTTGTCTTGTTTATGGTTTCCTCTGCTGTGCAAAAGCTTTTAAGTTTCATTAGGTCCCATTTGTTTATTTTTGTTTTTATTTCCATTACTCTAGGAGGCATTTTTCACAGAACTAGAACAAAAAATTTCACAATTTGTATGGAAACACAAAAGACCCTGAATAGCCAAAGCAATCTTGAGAAAGAAAACAAGAGCTGGAGGAATCAGGCTCCCTGACTCCAGACTATACTACAAAGCTACCGTCATCAAGACAGTATGGTACCAGCACAAAAACAGAAATATTGATCAATGGAGCAGGATAGAAAGCCCAGAGATAAACTCACACACATATGGTCACCTTATCTTTGATAAAGGAGGCAAGCGTATACAGTGGAGAAAAGACAGCCTCTTCAATAAGTGGTGCTGGGAACACTGGACAGCTACATGTAAAAGAATGAAATTAGAACACTCCCTAACACCATACACAAAAATAAACTCAAAATGGATTAAAGACCGAAATGTAAGGCCAGACACTATAAAACTCTTAGAGGAAAACATAGGCAGAACACTATGACATACATCACAGCAAAGCCCGTTTTAAATGCTCACACACACACTCTCCACCAAGCATGCAGAAGTTCAGCACCTACCATTCTAAGTGTCTAGACAGGCACTTTCACCTCTGACTTTGTAATTAGAGAAATTATGCCTTTTCTCAGTTCAAAGAAATTTTGGAGATCAGAGATGCATTATTTTCTTAAAATCATTTGTTGTTCATCAATCTTAATATCTTTTCATCCTTGCTTTCCTGTCATACTCAAGGGAATTAGAAATGGCAGCAAACAATTCTCACCATTTTCTACAGCCTGATGAAATGTAGCTTCTGCTACCACCTTCTCTTTAATTGATAGCAATAGGAGAGCAATTGTATAAAATATTTGTACTGACTAATGAACAAGTGGTCAGGGGTCATTGCAAGAGCTATTAGATTCTGCAGATTTTATAAATTTGTACCAAACCAACAAACTGTTAGAGCTGTCAAAGTGTGGTATTATTGACTTCTGTGTGTCCTTACAATCTTATCCATTAAATGGCTGGATTTTGTGGCAGGAGTTGAGAGATTAATGATCTAAAACAATCAGAAACTAGGACTCAAATAGTATTCCTGCTGTAATGAGTAGCTACTTTATTAAATATAATAAACATGTTTTAAGTAGTAAGTGGCTGAAATTTTTATAGGTAAAACCAATAATAAGAATATCAACACTTTATTGACTATAAGGGAAATATAGTACAAGTATTAAGATTTATACTAATCTGTTAACCAAAGAATCAAAAGGAAACACAATATGAGTATTTAATCTCCTTGAGACTTAGATCATGATCTTTAAAATTGGGATGGTAATACTTCTCTTTTAGAGCTATTATAAAGAGTAAACCAAAAATATGCCTAAAAGGTGCCTTAGCACAGTACTTAATACATTGTTGGAAATCAATACTCTTTAGTCTCTTTTTTTCTTAATACAATGAGCATTGGAATGAAAGAGGTTAACATAGAGACTTTTTTTTTAACATAGAGACATTTTTTTTCAGCTTTGGAAATTACTCCCGGACTGGGGCACGAACCCGTGCCCCCTGCATCGGCAGGCGGACTCTCAACCACTGTGCCACCACGGAAGCCCTAGCTGTGACTCTTAACAGAAAATCCTTTTATAAGCCCTGGGCTCTGAAGTCCTGGACTACACATACTACCTTGTAAATAGTGGGAACTAAAAATAAAACCTTGAAATAAATGGTCCCCTAATGCATGCACTTTTTCTTCATTTATGTTTTTGGTTTTGGTAGTTAAGGAAAATAGCTCTTCGTGAAATGATTAGGAGTATCCAAATCAAAGTGTAAGCATTTCAGTTATATTACAACACAAGGAACTTTTATGGTATTTTAGGAAACACAACAGTTGCTTAAACAGATAATTGGGATTATCTTATTCTATTATTCACATGACATTCAAATATGAAATAAAAACATAAAGATAGAGAACAGATAATTCCTTGCCAGCAATTAAGGATAGGAGGGCTGAGGGGTTGTGTATCGCTGTAAAGGAGTAGCATGAGGGAGGCTTGTGTTGATGGTATAGCTCAGTATGTTGAGTTTGGTGATAGTTACAGGAGGCGGCACATCTGATAAAATTGCACAGAACTGCACACACAAACATATAAATATATACACACACAGACAAATGATTGCATTTATAACTGAAAGAACATGGATAACCTCTGTGGATTGTACCAATGTTAATTTCCTGGCATTAATATTGCACTGAAATTATGCAGCATGTAAATATAGAGAGATGCTGGGTAAAGGATGCATGGCACTAACCTGTACATTTCTTTGCAACTTCCTACATATCTATAATTATTTTGAAATGAAAAGTTAAAAAACATGATAATAGGTGGAATATGCAGGGACTATTTTCCAAGCATGCAGTGAGCACAATATATCCATTATCATTTTTAAGTTTTACAACATCTATTTAGGTTAAAAAACTGTTACTATTTCCCTTTTACAAGTAAGGGAAATGAGATGTTGAACAGTAAAATAACTTACTGAGAAACATATAGCCAAACAGAAGAACCAACATAAGCATTTCAATTTTATACCATATTTTTGAGGAAATGAATCTTTGTAGCTAAATACAGAATCTCAGAATAGACAAAAACCACTGATTCTGGTAAATCATACATCCTGTCACATAGATGGCCAGTCTTGTCAGTGACCAGTTGGATATCCATTGACGTGACAGTGGTCAATATAATGTTTTAACACTCTTAGTTACTGAAGTTGATTTCTCAGAGTTTACATGCTGAGGTTTATAGTAAGTTACAATTTTCCCATAAAGTCATTAAATGATATTTACCATCAGGAAGCATTATGAAGCTTTCTTTCAAATTAATTCTTGTCTATCTAATCTGTTTTTATTAATGAATCTGTTTTTATTAATGAAACGTTCTGTTAAAATATATAATGGCTCTTAGAACCTCTTGGACTCAGTAGATCCAAAACTTTCAAACCAAATGTTGAATGTAGGTGGAAGGAAAAAATTCCCAGTATGAAGATATGGTGAGCTACTTAAATACAGATTATAATATTTTTAAAAATTACAGTCAGTAAATTTGATAATTTTTTCTTTTTTTAAAGTTTATTATGGTAAGAACTTTTGACATAAGCTCTACCTTCCTAACAGATTTTTAAGTGTACAATAGCTAAGTTGTGGAAACAACCTAAATGTCTGTTAATAGATAAATTAATTAAAATGTGTGGTATATACATACAATGAAATACTACTCAGCCTTACAGAGAAGGAAATCCTGCAGTATGCAACAACATGGGTGAACATTGAGGACGTTATTCCAAGTGAAATTAGCCAGTCACAGGGCGAATTCTAGGCAATGTTAAGTGAGATGATTACTGTTGGTTTACACAGGAAAAAAATTTATTCCTGAATATTTACCCAAAACATAGATTAAAAGATTTTTCTGGAAATAAAATTGGCTTACAAAGGAGGAAAGACTGTCTTACTTTGTATACAGTTTGACTGTGGGTCCAACAGCTAATTTAGTTGTGTGAGATTTTCACTAGTGTCATTTACCTCTCACAGTTTACTGAGAATGGAGTGATGTGTGTGGAGTGATAAAAATGACAGGTAATTAAGATTCAAAATAGATTTTAATTAATTTTACTAAAAATAAATCAGCTTTTAAAATACTAAAGTGTAACTTGATGAGTGAGGCAGACCAGGTATGGAGAAGGCAGAGTGTCATGGTCAATTGTGGTCATTCCTGTATATGAAGGAGCTTAAGTTAAAGTAGGGCTAAGCTTGTTACAATAGTTATCATTTTTCCAACGGTTACCATGTACCAAAGACTAAGTGCTTTCAAGACATGACCTTGTTTAATCCTCACAATAATCCTGAGAAAACAGCTGCAATTAGTATCTCCATTTTAGATATGAAGAAACTGAAAGATATGGACACTACGTGAATTGTCCATTGTTACTTTAATAATCAAAATGCTGGTTAAACTTTTGTAACAAGAACCAGAATAATAGAAGTTCAAGACTGATGGTATGGTAGCCCCCACAGGAGTATAAGATGGCAGCTTTAGCACCTGCCATTGTGTCTGAATTCCTTCAATGGGAAGAATGGAAAAAGGAAATGCAGAAAATTCTTTCCTTTTAAGAAATGAACCAGGCATTTGCTTATATTATTTTTGCTCACACTCCATTGTCCAGAATACAGAAACATGTCCATACCTAGTTGTAAGGGCTGAAAACAGTCTTTAGCTGAGTGGCTATATTCTAGCCAAAACTATTTTTGAAGAAGTGGAGAACAGATACCGGGGGTACACAGTCATCTCTTCGAAAGCAAATTACTACAATGGATCAAATGTATATGTGCCCTTCTTCCCACACACAGAGCATACTCATCGCTTCTCCAAGTAACAATCCTAAAGGCCATCGTTACTGTATCTAGTTGAAAGTCTAGGAATAAGTTGCCATTCTTTCCATTATGTCTGGATATCGATCCTCATGGTCTGACCCACTACAAAATAAAAGTTATCTGCTGATCCTCACCCACAACCAGCATACACCTAGCATAGAATAACAGATTAAGAACAGGTTTGCTGCCATAAAACTGCTATTGAGAAGTGGAAAGAATGAAAACAGACAATCACTATTCCACAGTAATTAGCAAATCCCATTGAGCAGAAATTACAAAAATCATCTGCTCTGCATTCTTCAGAAATGGGATAACAGCCTTGGTTGGTAGATCTGGTGGTCTCTGAGTCTGTATTCCAGGGGTATAGGTGGGACTCCCTTGTACATTGTCCCCCCTGGACTTGCTTTACACTCTAAGAGGTTGTTACTTTTTCCTTGTACATGTCCATTGGAGAGAATTAATTTCTTGTGGGCTGTAGAGCTTTTAATTTGATTTCCATTGGCAAGGTTTTAGGACTTGGGATTGTTTTGTGAGCAGTTGCAGGCTTGTGGTTCCTTTGGCAAAACAAATACAAAAAAATTGGAAGGCTTCACGCACATACATTTCCAGATAGTTTCATATATACAAAAGCGTTCTTAACCATAGCATGTTCCTAAGAGCTGCTTCAAAATCCTCCAGAGATTTTGTGAAAACAGTGCCGGTGTAGAAAAGCTGACATCACCCTTTGGAAGTGGGTGTGGTTCTTCCTTGACTGGAATCTCAAATAACTTCCTGGTATATTTAGCTTCATCTCTTACCTTCATTTTCCCTAGTTTACCATCTCTCTTCACTTGATCCTAACCACTTTGTTTGATTTTTCTAAAGTCTTTTTCTTCTTTTAGTCTTTCAGCAAATATCTGAGGTGCGTATTCCATGCAAGGCACAGTGCTAGGCACTGAGGATATAATGATGAACAGGTGTGATTTCTACTCCCATGGAGTTTACTGTCTGGTTGGGAGTAAGACAGTAAACAGAAGAACATTTTGATTTTGATTTAAATATTATTCTAATAAAGTACACAATAAAAAAGTGTAGTGAATTCAAACACGAATGACTTTTAATATCCAAGTTCTACACAATTTTGATCTATTCTTTACCCTGTTAAAGAATCAATTGTCTCTCCTCAATTTTTCTAATACCTGCTCTTATCACTAGTCATGTTCATGATGTTCAGGTCTCAGTTTGGCTTGAGGAATAAATAGTCTCATTCATTTCCTCTAGAAAATAAAGTACAACACTAGTTTTTCACTGGGACCGTTATATAATCAATAAACACTCTTGCTATTGATTAAAGACTGTAATGTATTCTTAAGTGAAATTTAACTTGATTAAATTCTATATGCTTTCCATTAATCTCATAATAGTGTACTCCAAGACTACAATTATCGGAAAAGAAATTTTTCCCCTTTAATCTTTGGAGCTATCCACTAAAATTTATGCTTTTAGCAGGTATCGCCTTGAGAACTAGGATTACTGTCAAAGACTATTGTGAACGATATTCACACTTGTACTTCAGTCTGACAACTACGAAGATATTTTTGTTATGCACTGTAGATTCACTTGGTGTTTTTACATCTTAAGTGCATTTTCCCTAACTGCCACATGCAGTTTCCATGGTTACAGGCTAATTCCATTTCTGTTTTTGCCTTTAAGAGACCATACTGCTATACATGGAATCAAAGCCAAGAAGAACTTAGCCCTAATGCTTCCTCTTTGGATTTTGTTTTTAATACAACAATCTTCAGTACAAGATCAGTTTCATGTTATGAATCTATTAACTGTGATTAAGTATAATCCTTTGGAAAGTAAATTCATGGAATTTTCCTCCTCTTTCCTATCTGTCTACCACGAAGACTGCGTTTGTGGTGGGGCCTCGTTAATCATTTACCAAGGTTCTAGTGTCTTGTATAAGACTTGTGCCAGAAAAACCATCCTTCTAAAAGTACAGTGTGACTTTTAATTTTCTTTCTTTTGTGAATCTATTTTTCCCTATTTTGAGAAGAAAAAAGCTTTACAGTCTCACGTTTTTCTTTATTATATTACTTCTAATCTTAACTATTCCTTTCCCAAATAATTTGAAGCTACTGTCTGATAGATAAAATTCTTGTTGCTGGTGATTTAAGCAAACAAAAATATTATCTCCTGCTTTAGCAAGGCCTATAATTCATATAAATAGTGATAAAAGTGAGCCAAATCAGTATGATAGGACCCTATTCAACAAGACATGATCAATGAGGGTTGATTTTCTTATGTTGAACATCTTGCATTTCTTGGGTAACTCTCACTTGGTCAAGTTGTATAATCTTTTTAATATGCTGCTGGATTAGGCAGGCTAGCATTTTGTTCAGAATTTTTACATCTGTTTTTATAAGAGATTTTGGTCTGTATTTTTCTTTTCTTCTGATGCTTTGTCTTCAGTAGCAGTATCAGGGTAAAGCTGGCTTCATAGAATGAGTTAGAAAGTGTTCCTTCCTTTTTTTAATTTTTATTTTTAGAAAGTGTTTGAGAAGGATTGATGTTAGTTATTAAATGTTTGGTAGAATACACCAGTAAAATCTGGCCCTAGACTTTCCCTGGCCCTGAATTTTTCTTTTTCTTTGTTGGGAGATTTTTGATTGCTGATTCAGTCTCTTTACTATTGGGATTTTCCATTCCTTCTTGAATCAGCTTAGGTAATTTGTGTGTTTCCAGGAATTTTTCCATTTCTTTTAGGTTATCTACTTTTTTTTTTTAAACATACCACTGTTCATAGTATTCCCTCATATTCCTCTTTATTTCTGAAAGGTCAATAGTTTATCCCCACTTTCATTTCTGATTTTAGTTGCTCATGTCTTCTCTCTTTTTTCTTTGTCAGTCTAAAGTTTTGTCAGAAATAAAGAAATATAAAAAAATCTTATATATATTAAACTTTCTAATGGATGGCTATCAAATTCTGAGTAAGGAAATGTTATTGATACTTAGTAAACTGGGGTCAGGATAGATAAGAAATATTCTAAAAAGCAAAGATTTAGGGAGACTAATTTTGGAAGAATCGTTAATACCAAGCAGACAATTAATAATCATAATTTTCACAATCTCTCATTCTGATGACTCTAGTTGTAAAGTAAAAAAAATGACTTAGAAAAAGCTGAGAAGTTTAATATAGTATAATTCCCAATAAAATTTCTTAGGAGATATTTAGAAAAAATCTAGACTTTGTTGATTTGAACTCACAAGTCTTCATGACCATAAAAGCAGGAGAATATCAATGGAAGAATTAATAATAATTCTTTATGCAATAATAAAGTTTTTCAAAGAAGTACCTGCTATATAAATGAACCAAAGATGGTCTTTGTATATTGGTCCTTAAGTTGTTACTCCTTCATAGCAAGATGAGCTCAAAAGCCCTCTGCTGCCAAGTTCAAAATTTTATACATACAATTGCTTTAAACATAGCTCATACTAGCAGACTTTTAGCCTTATGCCCTGCCTGATTTGCATCTCTGGAGAAACTATGCCCAATATCTACTAGCCATAGAGTAGATAAACTCTCAGGCTATAAAGACCCAAACTACTGCTGCCTTCTGGGCTCTCTAACCCAGACACTCCACACCATGTTGCTGAGCAACATCCATCTAGATACACTGAAGTCCCTATCTGATCACTCTCTCCCCTAAGAGTTTTCTTACTCTCCTCTTCTGGATGGTATCCCCCTCCTCAACATTATAACCTCTGGACAATCTCTTGCTATGGGAGACCTCACCTGAATGTAAACCTGTTAGAGTGTCACTCAGATAAACTCGTGTGTGCTACTGCCTCTGCGTGGTTATATCTTTTCCTTGATCAGCCCAAATCCTGAGAATCCCTTATAGTACCTTATATTAGATAGGGGTGGCAGACCTCCACATTTTCATTGTAAAAACAAACATACAATTCAAAAACAAAAGAGAGGCCAACTTGGGTTTTGTATGTAGAAATTGCATGTGCAAAAATCTCGCTGTGAGAAGCGAGAAAGAACTTGACACTTTTGAGGGACTGAGAGTCGGCAAATGCACCTGGAGCATAGCATATGAGGTAGCACGTAGCGCACAGTGAAGGTGGAGAGATTGGTGAGGCCAGACTGTTTAAGGCCTAATAAATTGTGATAAAGAGGTTGCATTTTTATTCCATGTCCAATAGGAAGCCATTGAAGATTTTACTTAGGGGAATGACATAATCTAATGCTGCTATAATAATCGTTTAATGATGAATTTAAAAGAGGCAGAATAAAATTTTTATTTAGAGCACAAACTGAACCAAGTAAAACATGCATAGAAAAATGAGTCAGTGAAATAAAAAGACAAGAAAAGAACTTGTCTTTTCTTTAAACATTTTTTGTAGTATTTATTTATTTATTGCAGTATTGTAGTGTTGATTGTAGCGTTTCAGTATTTATTTATTGTACTAGTTATGTGTTTCATAGCTAGTTAGCAAATATAAAACTGTGCTAACATTTTATTTTTTTAACAACGTTATTGGATTATAATTGCTTTACAATGTTGTGTTAGTTTCTGCTGTACAACAAAGTGAATCAGCTATATGTATACGTATATCCCCTCCTTCCTGAGCCTCCCTCCCTCCCTCTCCATCCCACCCCTCTAGGTCATCACAAAGCACCAAGCTGATCTCCCTGTGCTATATAGCAGCTTCCCACTAGCTATCTGTTTTACACACGGTAGTGTATATATGTCAATGTTACTCTCTCAATTTGTCCCACCCTCCCCTTCTTCCCACCCGGTGTCCACAAGTCTGTTCTCTATGCTTGCGTCTCTATTCCTGCCCTGCCACTAGGTTCATCAGTACCATTTTTTTAGATTCCATATATATGTGTTAGCATATGGTATTTGTTTTCTCTTTCTGACTTACTTACTTATGCCAGACTCTAGGTCCATCCACCTCACTACAAATGACTCAATATGAGGAGAATAAGAGGGAGAAGGTAAAGCATGGAATGAGGATGATGTAGTAACAGGCTGCAGCATTATCCAGAGAGAGATGTAGGTAGCTTGGACTAGATGGTTGCAGCAGGCATGGAGACACAAGCTAGGACTTGAGACACATTGTGCAGAGACAACAGGCTTGCTGGTAGTTTAGATGGTGGATTTTATGAAGAAGTTTTCTGACCTGAGCAACTGTGTGGGTGGTGTTGGCATGTTAAGAAATGAAAAAGAATGTGGGAAGAACATGTTTTAGTTAGTTCTATTTTGAATGTGCTGGGTTATGGTGCCTTTGAAACATCCAAGTAACGATGTTAAGAAAAATATAAGAACTGGAGCTCTGAAGAGAGTTCATATCAATACGGGATTCATCAGAGTATACAGAATGAGCCTTAAAGGTCAGTCCCAAAGGAGGGTGAAATTAGCATTTTAGGTGGATAAATAAGAAGGTAAGATGAAAAATAGTTATGATTGCACTGTGAAATACTCAATTCTAGGATAAAGAGTTGGAACTTCAATTGGAAGGTGACGGGGAGTTATTGAATATTTTGTGCAGAAAGAACCTTATATGAACAGAGATTAATGAATACCAACCTGGCAGTGAGTGGTAAGCTGGATAGGTTGAGAGAGAAAACTGAAGTGAGGGATATGAAATATAAAACAGTTTCATCATTATCAAATTATCAAAGACTTTGAAAAAGTGTGACCCAGCAAATGTGAGAGTAAGTAGAATGTATGATGGCTGAGAATGGGTATTGCTCCAAACTCTTGGGAAAGGAATTTTCTTAAAAAAAAAAGAGAGATATCATGTATAAGCTCATTAGATTTGTCTCAGAAATGTCAATTCAAGGAATTTATATTAAGGGGAAGAAAAAATTTCACAGAACCCCCAAAGCAGAAAAATTCTTACATACAATCATTACAGTACTCTTTATTTTTCCTGCTTTATAACAAAGTGAATCCGTTATACATCTACATATGTCGCCATATCTCTTCCCTCTTGCATCGCCCTCCCTCAGACCCTTCCTATCCCACCCCTTCAGGCGGCCACAAAGCACCGAGATGATCTCCCTGTGCTATGCGGCTGCTTCCCACTAGCTATCTACCTTAGGTTTGGTAGTGTATATATGTCCATGCCTCTCTCTCGCTTTGTCACAGCTTACCCTTCCCCCTCCCCATATCCTCAAGTCCATTCCCTAGTAGGTCTGTGTCTTTATTCCTGTCTTACACCTAGGTTATTCATGACATTTTTTTTTCTTAAATTCCATATATATGTGTTAGCATACGGTATTTACATCTAGAATCATAGCGTTGTGGTCAGAAAAGATACTTGATACAATTTCAATTTTCTTAAATTTACCAAGGCTTGATTTGTGACCCAGGATATGATCTATCCTGGAGAATGTTCCATGAGCACTTGAGAAGGATGTGTATTCTGTTGTTTTTGGATGGAATGTCCTATAAATATCAATTAAGTC
Source organism: Neophocaena asiaeorientalis asiaeorientalis (assembly GCF_003031525.2). Classification (NCBI taxonomy): domain Eukaryota; kingdom Metazoa; phylum Chordata; class Mammalia; order Artiodactyla; family Phocoenidae; genus Neophocaena; species Neophocaena asiaeorientalis. The sequence continues at coordinate 1,315,442 of NW_020172677.1, forward strand.
CATCTTGTTTAATGTATCATTTAGAGCTTGTGTTT
>NW_020172677.1:1315491-1315831 GCF_003031525.2 Neophocaena asiaeorientalis asiaeorientalis
CTACTATGAATGTGTTACTGTCGATGTCCCCTTTTATGGCTGTTAGTATTTGCCTTATGTATTGAGGTGCTCCTATGTTGGGTGCATAAATTGTTACAATTGTTATATCTTCTTCTTGGATCAATTCCCTTGATCATTATGTAATGTGCTTCTTTGTCTCTTCTAATATTCTTTATTTTAAAGTCTATTTTTTCTGATATGAGAATTGCTACTGCAGCTTTCTTTTGGTTTCCATTTGCATGAAATATGTTTTTCCATCCCCTTACTTTCAGACTGTATGTGTCTCTAGGTCTGAACTGGGTCTCTTGTAGACAGCAAATATATGGGTCTTGTTTTTGTA